>NC_135506.1:84370483-84670483 GCF_052857255.1 Amblyomma americanum
CATACATGTAAGTCACTATATTTCCGTATTGGTAACCCGTTATTTTTCAGTAGTCAGGCTAGTCAGAAGGAGTAAAGAGCAACTTAAAAGTGGAGAGAATAACCTGCTGTTTAAAAACATATATTGAACAGTCTCTGCGATCCAGCTTTACAGCCTTAGCCGTGAGAATCTTCCAGGAGTGGTCATGATATGGAATTGCGCGATGGATGATTCGTGTAGTAGGGTGCTTAAGATTTGCCCGCGGCATTGCTGAAAAATTTTTGAGTCTCAATTTGCGGAAGTTTAAAGCAGTTCATTTTATTCGCTGTCAGAAACGTTCATTGAAATCTGTCGACTATCAAGCCGACAATAGCTTTCCAATTGTCACGCTCTAAGTGAGAAAAAAAGCCTATGAGACGCTCAAAAACGTTACAACTTGCAAGAATATGCGTTTTAAAGAGATAAGAGACCGCGTTCATGCACGTGCCTTGAACCACGTTTCAATGGCGTAACTTGTGGTGGCCGCGGCGTAGCTCACAAACTGTTTGGACGGGCTCCATGCCGAGCATGCGTAAGCACTGAAGTCCTGGCACGGGTCCACGCTGCCGTTAATGTTTTGGCGCAGGAGTCGTTCGTGGATCACGCAGTTCTCGGTTCGGCAGATGTTCTACGCTGTCACAATGGCATTGCGGTAACGCGCGAACATGGACAGCACCAACATAAACGCCACAAATAGACCTGCGCCGACTGCGAACGCCAGCCAGGCGCCGTGTGCCTTCAAGTAAAACTGCCAGCCGTGAGGGGACGTCTGGGTCGTGGGTCCCATTTGCGGAGAGGATAGACAACACATGTGTCATCAACTTGGTACCTCGCACAAATACAGCTTTTGTAATAAGTAAAGCCTAATGTAGTTACTTGTGTGGCGTACTGTGTGATCCGGAACTCACCGCCAGCCGTCTAGGTAACTTGAATCTTGAAACTCAGAAATTCACACATCATGGGTGCTAGATTAACAACAATACGTGGATTAGAGGAAAAGCCCCTGTTATCTTCAGTCTTGACAAATACTGCACCTTCCTCGGTTACAGAAGGTAGTACTATGGAATCAATTTTAGGCGTTTGGAGCGTAAACATCAGCATCCACAAGTTGCAGGTATACAATGTGCCAACTAGACGCCATGGTGGCTCAGTAGTTATGGTGCTCGGCTGCTAACCCGAAATACGCGTGTTCTAACCCAGCCGCGGTGGTCGCATTTCAGTGGAGGCAAAAAAAGAGAAAGGAGTACAGATGCACCTACAGCCAAATTGCTTTATGTAGAAAGCCTCCCGGCTGACACGCGCAGTCTTATCTAAGCTCTTGCCGAGAATCTTCGTCTCATTAAAAAACGCCTCACACCAGTCGTAGCTTATTACGCGCGCCACAAAATATGCGTTGTTATCTTTTAAATCTGACAAATGTCGGGCAAGGTCCCCGAAACGATAGTTGATGCAGTGGCCAGTCTGACCAACATAAAACTTCCCACAAATCAAGGAGACAGCGTAGACCACTCTTACTGAACACTCGATAAACTGAGTGTCGTGCTTTATCTGGCAACCCAGCTACCTAGAGTTTCGCATTCGGGGGCACTTCTCCGGCTTGTTGGGAGCCGAAAAAACGACTCTCACGCCATACCTGTTGGCCACATTCCTCAAGTTGTGCGAGGTCTTGTGTACATAAGGCAACACTGGCGGCTTCTGTGTCCTGAAACGATCTTCTCCGGTATTTCTTCGGGTTCCGTGCTAAAGTTTTTGAAGGAGGGTCTCGCAAACAGCAACCAACACAGAGCAGGGGAACCCAGCCACCGAAAGTCGGCTCATCTAATTGTGAAAGCTATCTTGAAACTGATGCGGGCACGATTTCTTGAGAGAAGACTCAAAGCAATGTGACGCTATTGCTGCTTTTACAGTCTTGGAAGACTGTAAAGACTGTGACAATTTTTTGTGGGCTTTTAGGGCTCTCTGGAGACCGTCTCATAATACGGAGGTCGAGATCTCAAGCGCAGTTGCGCCCAGATAAGAGTCCTAATCAAAGATGCTTCGGAAAAGCTTTTTTTTTTGCCTGAACGTGCTGCAACTAAACGAACGACATGTAATGCGCTTTCGTGCCCTACCTATGCAATGTACAACTGAATCAAAACCGACCAGTCTGGGCAAGAGGAACTTGAACATTATTGTTTTCTTCGTACCTTAAAAACTCTTGTAGGCGCCTATACAAGTGGTGCGCTCGCAAAAAAATGTATGTGTGTGTGACTTTTGTGAGCCTACTATCGAGCAAATTAGACGGCAGGGCAGAATTCAGCTCCCTCAAGATCGCTGAGCCTAGCCTTTACGTTACGCTCTCTGGTCGTCTCATAGGTTTCTGAACGATGATTTTCGATTAAAATCATTGAAGTGGTCAACCAAAAGGAGATTTTTTATGCCAGTCTTGTTTGATTAACTTTGAATGCAAAATAAAAAAGACCCGATGAAGTCGCATTTAAATAGGGGAGCTGACCACCAGTTTGCTCATCTGTAAACTTAGCGCTAATCTACTACAACACAGAACTGACAGGAGAGAATTCTCTTCATTTAAAGACTACCTCTCTTCTTTGCATTCTTATTCGTTCAAGAAAAATTTGTTCGATTTGTTGCCTTCATAGCGCTGTTTAACCGCGAGCTGTAGTGATGAGCCTTTTGCAATACAGTGGTACTTTAATATTGGCTACATGAGCTATGCGCTGTCCCCATAAAAAAGAGCTCAGAATTATTTTAGACAATTATGTTAACGTGCCCAGACGATGCCACAGCACACAGACCGTATGGCATTTTGCCTCAATCGAAAGGGGCCACTGCGGCTGGCTGATCCTTCGGGAGAACGGGATGATTTGAGGGCCTGCCTTTACATATTTATTGTGGAGGTAGGGGGGAAGTACACATTTTGATATATGGCCCTCAATTCTCTTTGCCTTGTAATTTATTTAGAGACAAATTCATGTGCGAAGCTTTACGTGATTACAATGAGGCATTGCTCCAGAGTTCTTTCGACTAATGTGCTGAAATGAGCTGACTGACAGCTCGATTGGGTAGTAGGTCCACTCCCATATGACCAAAGGAGGACTAGAAATGATACCAACAAATCCCAGGTACACTGGAACAGCACCACTTATTCCCAGATAGACGCAAACGACACCACTGAACCCCAGCTGGGCTGGAACGACACCGCTGAATCCAAGCTTTAGAAGATATTCGTTACCATTTCTCGAAGCTTGCAGGTGGTCTGCCACAAGGCCTGGGCTTCCTTCACTTCTTCCTCGGGAAGGAGGCAGACTGAGAGATCTTCATCCTTGGCGGCAGGCTCCGCTTGCGGCGTAGGAACATGAGAAGTTCCCTGCGAGAAAAACACGTTGGACAACGTTGCACGAAAGGTGGTATCCTCCTCCTTAGCTATTACCGCGCCCACTTCCTCCTGAGTACACGTGTGGCCTGAATGAAAGCAATGGCACGTGAGGTTGCTTCCAAGTTTTCTCGCAAATATCATCAAAAGGTAAGAAGTTTGCTTGCGCCAGGTTTCATTTTAAAGACATTTGCCTAAAGCGTTGGCCAATTTTATAAGCATGCTTCTTGTTATATTGTATATACATATGTTTCGTATTTTCTATTTTGGTTATTACAACTACAGAAATTTCCTTTGTCAAGAGTGCTGTTTTGGGCATATTGTGAAACCTGATGTACCAAAATTCTTTTTCTTAGAAAGTGAGTGGTGTAGTTGCAAACGCTTAAAAAGCTCTGTATCAGACCACGCATAAACTTGGAAGCGTGTAGCGTAATTACAGAATTTTCCAGACATTTCCGGCTCAAAGATACCATTAGGTCTCCTCTTGAGGGGCGCATTGGGAAGGAATGGATTACGCGCGACATGCATTGCAAAGAAGGTCAGTGCGCGGCTTGGCATTCATAGATTTGCTGCGGTCCCTTGTCTGCCGTAATGTCGGGCAGGGTGGGGGGGGGGGGGGGGAGAAGGACTCTACCGAAATGCTGCGTAGCCATCGATAGTGCGAACGCACCCATCGAATCTGCAGCTTCCATGCGTTTCGAAGTGCCGCCGGCACAGAAAGTTTCGCGCATATGGTGGAGTGTTTTTTTTATTTGCCCCTGGAGTTCCGGAGAGGCTTTTGCTTGATGTTTTTGCGCTGATTTCGTTGGGAAAACAATTTTTGCAAAAGCTTTTTCACCAGCGCCATCTATCGTCGGAAACGAAAGAACAGAGACGATGCGTCTACGCGTAAGACCACTCGGCCATTACCACCGTTCATCAAGCTATGTGTTCTGACTGATATTCGCGAAGGCAGCCAAGGGGTCAGTGTGGCTGCCTAGCTGAATACAAAATACCTAGCTGAATACAGAATGGCACGTCCAGCTCCCGAGGAACATGCCAGTAGCCGTGCGCAGAAGCTGTACAATTCACCAACGTTCGTATAATGATCTACGCCTTCTCAGCGGAACATTTCATGATTACTGCGACTCTCTACGGAGAGGCAGACTGCAAATTTTTATAGTAGATAAAAAGGAAGCCAGTCGAACGGTGTTAACCAGAGAACAACGTAGCTGCCGTATTTGTTCAGATATTTGCGTTCTTCTTGCCACATGACACCGTTCGCACCGAGTTTCTTTGTTTTTTTTTGGAATTTTAAAACAAATGCTGCAGGCAGAACACACAACTCAAATTCGGCTGTTGAATGGAAGCGTAAAGCGAGAATTAGCTGATCGCTGCGCCACCCTCAGGAGCTCTAGGAGAGTGAGAATTTGATGACGCACCTTCATCACACTAAAGAAGAATTTTGTACATTTTTGGCCTCACAAACTATATTGCTCTGTCGTGCCCACATTTAGACGACTAAATAAACTTTGTTCAGACCGGACGGATGCGGTATGAGTATGATTTCTTATGACCAACTAACATCTGAAGCTGATTTTCTTAAAACCGTCGCAAGAAATGCTTAAATTGAAGGTTATATGTTGCTGCCCAGAGATGAATTACTCCGCACGCTCCCTACAAGACATGCCCACTGCAACAAAAGGAATGACGACACGCACGGCGAATCGACGGGAATACTTTTGGCTTTACTACGATAAACCTCGCAACTCTAGCATTTTCAAGCAAGTGAAAAGGCGCAAACTTCAGAGAAACGTAAAATGCTTCACAATTCTGCCAATTTACACACCTGAACGTGCCTGATAATAATCAGCATAGTGCAGTTTTTTCAACGAGAAAGAAAATTTTGAGCCTTTAAGGGTCAGATTTTTTGGAGGTCTTACCCGCGTCCATTTTTTTGGGGTGTGTCGAAGACTTCTCATAAAAAAATTGCAGAACAAGGCATGTTTTTGTGCCAAGGCTATATTGCGAGCTGTATGAAGCACGCTGTTGCGACAATATTAAGGTTGATATTGAATAGCAAAGTTTTTAAAGCAAGCTAAAATAGAGCTACAAAGGGGCTTTAGTTTGAACATGTAATCAAGCCGGATTGCCAGGGGCAGCTGTAAAGTTGTGACCACGGTGACAGGTGGACAGGTGGTGAAGTGAAAGGGCCTATCATTCCTGACACCTCACGGTCAACTAAATTGTCGACCCGACGTGATGAAACATGCTAGTTGAGCAAAAGCGCCAACTTGGAACGCTTAGGCCTCATTTATAGAACTAGAAAAAGAACACGATGGATCCAACTAGCTTGTTCAGTTTGGTTTGGTCTATTGCGGTTCAATATATTGGAAAGCGACGCAGGCTATGAGGGACGCCGTAGTGAAAGGCTCCAGAAATTTCGTCCGCCAGAGGTTCCTTAACGTGCATTGACATCGTGCAGTACACGGGCGTCTAGAATTTCACCTCCATCGAAATTCGACTACCGCAGCCGGTATCGAACCCGCATCTTTCGGGTCAGCAGTCAGCAATTAGTAATTTCTGCCTTTACTCACTGTCATTGATTGCTTCGACAACGAGTGCCGCAAAGACGACACTGTGGCAGCTCGTTCTGCTAATGGACGAAACTACTGGTCACCTGCTAGAGCAGATAATGGCGTCTTAACCACTGTGGCTACATTGGGGTGAATAGAATGAACTGGGCGTCTTGCTGGCCGGCGCCGGACGACCTGCTCATCATACACCACCTTTCCGGCCGGACTATCTAACTGATCTACGAGCCTCGATCGGCCTGCCTGCTATAGAAGACAGCAACGAATTTGAAACTGCGCTATGTTCGCCCTTACAACGGCGGCTGGAAATAAAATTTGAGTCTAGTTACCAACGCGCACGGAATGTTTTACGCCAACTATTTGTCGTTAACGCGTACCTTTGACCTAAGCCCAAAAAACGATACGACCCCTTCGAAGGCCCTCAGGGTTGACGACGGGGTGGGTGCTGGGCGGACAGAGGGTGCCTCCGGTGGTGTACTGGGTGCGCTGTTCTTGGCTGGACTTGGCTCTGCGTTCATTGAGAAGGAAAATGGTGTCGCTGTCGTTGGTGGAGCTATGCACACAGCACCTCAGACTCATGACTCTAACGAATTCCCTCAGCCGAATCGCTTTTGTATTCAGCTGTAAGGACGTCGAACTTGTCTAGTTCGTAAGCACTCATACTCTGGTATATCAGCTCGAAAAAGACGAACACCGAAAGGAGAAGACAACCAAAGCTCTACATTGTGCTTATCATTTCTCGGTGTACGTGTTTTTCGAGCAGGTTTGACCCGAGCTTCAATTTAGCCTACGAAAATCGTGCACTCAGCAGGGCATATGGTGCTCTTCTCATGTATACTATAAGAATGTGAACCGGCGTACGATATGTGGTCTTAATGTATATGTGTTTAGACTCAGGTATGCAGCCTCAAGGAAGCACAGAAGAAACGAAATGGAGAAACTCCTAAGCACTCTGCTCCGCTGTAGCATTAGCATGCAATTGATTAATTCAATCCCCTACCGATGGGGATATGCGAAATGTTGCAGAAACTCTGTCGGCTATGCGTTTCTCGGCATGTGTCGCCCCGATCAATCTTAATATGTACAGTCGAATACAAAAGTATCTGAAACACGTGTACCTCAAACAAAGCCGATAGGTCTAATGTTAGCCGGCGGTTGGAGACCAGGCTTGTGAAGATGAGAGAACAAAACTTCGTTCTTTAAAAATGTCCACAATCTCGTCTCCAACCGCCAGCTAATAGTAGAGATATCAGTTTTGTTTGAGAAACACGTCGTTCAGGGACTTTTCTTCCGGACTGTATTAGTTCGTTATGATGGCAAATGTTCCGACGTGCACAACCTTCAAATTCATCAAGCAAGCTGCACTCATACGTATTCCCGATGTCCTGGGACTAAAAGTTACCACGTTAAACTAGTCTCATCCGTGCCATTGTAACGTTTTAAATAAGTAGGATTACTCTCTTCGTACCCTGCATAGCGATGGGCGGAGCCACTGTGCCTGACATAATCAATCAATCAATCAATCAATCAATCAATCAATCAATCAATCAATCAATAATTTTTATTTCTTCCTCACAAAAAGATTAGCGGAGGACGAGGAGGGCTCGAAGAAAAAGTGGAAGTTTCCACTTGACAACCTTCGAAGAGAGCTCGGAGTGTGCGTGGGCATGTTTTTGGGCACCAGCTCTAGTACCGCACGGGCACCGGCTTACGCTGGGCACTCGAAAACTCCTATGATTTTGAGGACACTTTCAGGATCTGGAATATGGGACCAAAAAACTGCTGGCGAAACCAGGAGAACATGATGCTGATGTGCTTATTTTCGCTTTGTTCACTGAACGCAGAGTTAAACAATCATCCTATCTGCGATATTTTACTCACTTCATGTTCGGCAATCTTCTCTGAAACCACGTTTCTTGAAGGTCAACATCTTGCCTGAATATATTAACAAAATTACTAATGATTATGTCAAGATAATGTAAGCGGCTTATTAATATCAAGAGCGGCTGCCCAAAGTCAGCGTATTTGAATAAGTTATTTTATGTTCAGCATTGTAACTTCCTATGCACATCACGCAAGCAAAATTTAGAGTGTCATAGTAAACAAACATGACAAATGTAAACCAAACAGAGCTGGCAGCATGGATTGGTGTTGGAAGAGGCGCACCGGTGCACGAAGAGTAACCGTGTATGATATCTCTGGTAGCCCTCCAGTCTGTGTATATACGAGTAGGTTTACCTTTATGTTCCTTTTTCGAGTGTTCGGATTTCGCCGGCCCCCGCACGATGGTCCTGAGGATGTTCGATCCTGGTGTCGTCGTGCCCTTGAAGAGTGCTGCCTGCGAGACAAGCATGTTTGTACCTGGTTGCAATAAATGTGCCATTTGGATTTTGATGCAAGAGAAATGCAAAAAGCCTCTGAGTGCACATTAAAGAGACCCATGAGTTTGAAATTAATGCGATTCTTTGTCTGCCACTATCTGCATGCATCTTTTTGGGCAATAAAATTTAAATACCTGGACATAACTGCAATCATCACAGCCGCTGAATTTATTATTTTCATCTCAAGTACCGATAAGCACTTGAAGACACCAAAAATCTTAAAAGCAAAATCATGTAATTAAGTTCACCTAGAAACGATGAATGACGATTGCATTCGCTCGTTTATGGGAACACGGAGGAAGCTTACAGCTTTGTTCATAGTAAACGTCGGCCCTTGGATCTTTGTGGCAATTGATGGGCGTTGAGTAGAACTCAACTAATTCACTTTTTGCAACGAAAAAGACTCCTTCATTATATCATGATTAGCCAAAGGCACTCAATTTACATCGCCATTTTTAACGTATAAATTAGAAAGCATGTTAAGAAACCAGCCAAAATAAAAGACCGTACCCATAAGAAACTAGATTTTTGTCTGAGCTGTTTGGCTCATTGCTACAACTGATTAATCCCGCACGAAACAAGGAGCTGACGAGAAAAAAAAACACAGCCTCCTCCTTATTTCGCTCTTAATATGTTCTAGCCTAACAAAATAAAAATTTTGTGTAGTACCCCGTGAATACAAAGAAAATCCGGCCACAGCATATTCTATGAACTAACAAAACATGCACGTTATGGCTGGAAAAATTAGAATAAAAATGCAACATTTGTTTCCAGTGTCTCCAGTCGAACCAGCGACGTCAAAACCGAAAGCACTCCTTGATAACCATTCCATAGTTTAGACCTTAAGCACAAAAGCGCCGTGGACATGGCAAATGTTGCAACGAAACTCCTTGCATCTGTGGAAACATACTTATTTTTTTGCACCGGAACCATCACTTGTATGCAGGACGAATCAATTTGACAGGCAGATTGCTAGATGGCATGGGGACATGTCTCCTGTTTCGCGTGCGCGCTGTTGTGGTGAGCAGCAGGGGAACTGGCGCGTACCGTCACCTACACCGTTTACCTCTTACCTCGAGCCCCAATCGTCCATCCAGTGTTGATCCCTACTCGGTCGACGTGTACAGCTGGCGTGTACAGAGCGTCAGAGCTATTTGCGGATGCGATACTCCGGCTCGTGCTACGCGCTGAAGAGTAGAGGTATCGGTATAAGCTTTCTTAAAGGTCTCTAGGGTTTGGCGTCCGCTGGCGTAATATGGGTTGCGAGAGGCGAATCAGGATTTAGTGGGACGAAAAGTGCACAGACAAAAATATTGGAGGGGACACTTAAGCTTCGCCATAGGGGCAAATGTTGCGATAACATAATGGGTAAATTTCCATGTATGAAAAGGTCATTTTCTACTTTACATTCATAGATCCGTGGGAGTCCTGATACCCCTCCTGGCAAAGTGGTGCAGTGGTTAAGCGGCGCGCCACTGTTCTACGATGGCAGGTGGTCCCAGCGGCTGGCCTTTTGTAGTCCAGGTTGCTCTTCGGGAGCGACCAATCATTCTCTTATCTCAGACCTGCCATGGTGGGCAGTTTGCTCAGTATCCGGTGGTCAGGTTGTGTTGACGCCGCAAGATGACGTTACCTACGCGGCCCATCTGCCTCGTAGTTTACTCCCTGGGGACCACAAGCCAGAGCCATGCTCGCGATTTTTCCCTCACGACACCAATGCCAACAACGGATCTTCTGGAGAACGGGCCACCACAAGTGCCCGAAGGCACGAAAGAGGGAATTGAGATGCGCGGTGCAACGAAATCGTGAAAACACGGAGGACGAGGCTTGCTGTTTTCTTTCTCGGTGGAGCCGCCGCGTTGGCTGAGTGGTTACGGCACTCGGCTGCCCGCCCGAAAGACGCGGGTTCGATACCGGCCGCAGCGGTCGAATTTCGATGAAGGCGAAATTCTAGAGCCCCGTGTGCTGTGCGATGTCAGTGCACGTTAAAGAACGTCAGGTCGTCGAAACTTCAGGAGACCTTCGCTTCGGCGTCTCTCATAGCCCGAGTCGCTTTGGGACATTAAACTCCCATAAACCAAACCAATTTTTCTCGGTGATGAGAGGAGTGAAGGTGAGACTAGGTGGAAGGGGGATATGAAGAAATACCTTCAGGAGTGATCGACTTAACTTGATATCAATGCTTAATAGTGCTTTACTCACACTTTATTACTCAAGCTTTGTCGGAGATAATAAATACAATACCATTCTTACACTGCCACCTATCTACACTGTCTCGCATCAGAGCAGTCGGTTGCATCTCTTTGAAGCAGTAAGCGTCGGTCAAACAATCACTTAAAAAATTGATAACGCTGCTGCTCTTGACAAGCAGGCCCTCAGAACTTGTGTTTCTAGTCACGCAAGGCTGTAGCGAAAGGCTGTAGCTGCTGACAACCCCTGGAATAGATAATCTGAACGGCCTGCTAATGTCCTTGGTGTTTTCTTGCGCGAAGGAGCACCTAGTATTAGCCTTCTCTCGTAATAAGAAAGCCGCCGTTGTAGCAATTTCGTTGCGAGCATACAACGCTGTTTTTTTTTCTAATGCGAGACAATCTACATTTCTCTATATGGTGTTAATCAACTGGAAGAAATCAGCAGACTTTGCAAGGACTCTACTCCTCCGTGGCGGTGGCCTGCTCACGAACCGAAAAAAGAAAGCGCCACGGCCCTACAAAATGAAACGGTAAATAACAAGACCTCAGAGATCCCTCTTTCAGATCAGCCTTAAGTAAAGGAATGTACTGTTAAAAAAATGTTGTTGTTAAAAAGCTAAAAAAAGAGTATTATGAACAGCTCTTCTCAGACATACGCAATGAGCCGAAACTGATATGGGATGCTGCGAATAAAATGACAAGTAGAAAGTCAAGTATCAGGTCACGAACAACGTATCTGAACAAAAGCCAAGTAACAAGCAAGAACGAAAGTTTCCTGCAAGCTGGATCTTGTGCTTGAAGAGCAGGTAATGAAAGTGTGGCTCATGCAATCGATATCACACCTGTGACTAGCACTATTTTCATGCAGCCCGCAGATAGCGCAGAGATACGGAATTTAATAGACAAACTGAAAAGTAGTGTCTCGCCCTGACCTGACGGAATTCGGCCGGTGCCGATTAAGTGTGTCTCAAACGAGATAAGTGAAGTTCTAGCATACATTGTTAACTTGTCAATATCTTCAGGAATTTTTCCGGAGGCCTTAAAAACTGCACGAGTGACACCAATCCACAAAGGCGGCGCGAAGGATCTAATCTCAAATTACCGACCAATATCTGTCCTAAATAAATTCTCAAAGATTTTTGAAAAAGTGATAATTGACAGGCTGTGGTCATTTTTGGTTAAACACTATGTGATCTCAGACTGCCAATATGGCTTTCAAAAACATAAGTTGGCCGATCAAGCACTTCTTACTATTAAAGATAAAATAATTGCAAACATTGAAAAACAACGCGTTAACACTCGGACTTTTTTTAGACTTAAGAAAGGCTTTCGAGTAAATTGATCATAAAGTGTTATTACAAAAATTACAAATCTACGCGATACGTGGCATTGCTCATGATTTAATAAGAAGTTATTTAACGAATCGAAGCCAATTTGTGCAGGTAAACTCTATTTCTTCTTACATTTTGTCTTTAACAAAAGGTGTACCTCAGGGCTCAAAACTGGGCCCACTATTGTTCCTTATATACGTAAATGACATTGCACGAATACCTGACCCACCAGACATGGCAATGTATGCCGATGATAGCAATGTGTTTTTCATATCCAGTGACATTTCCGAACTTGCTTTCAGCGAAAATACTTATCTAAATCGTCTGTCAGAATGGCTGAGCAAAAACAGCCTCGATCTCAATACAGGAAAAACAACATACATTTTATTCAGGCCTCGTAACAAAAACATGCATAGTGACTAACTTATATTTTAATGACACGGAAATTAAACGCGTTAAGTAACAAAAATTCTTAGGTGTATGGCTTGATGAACATTAGTCGTGGAGTTCACATATAAGCAGGTTATGCAATGATCTTTCGAAATCCGTAGGTATTATTAAAAGAATTGACCACCTAATTCCTCTTTGGCTCAAACAACAGTTATACAATACCCCTTTTTTATTCAAAGCTCTGCTATGGGATCTTAGTATAGGGAAAAACAACAACAACGAACTACAAGCTAAGTCTTTTACAAAAACGCATTCTTCGTATATATAGCAATTACAATGGTCGTTACGCATATCTAGAAACCGCTCCATTATTCCTGCGTTATTCACTTCTTCGCACAGACGCAATTTATTATAAGAAGCTTCTGCTTAGAGTACACAAACAAATTATTCTCTAAAACATTCAATACAGATACATCTCGGCACCTTCTACGGCGAAACATCCGACACAAGCCGAAAACAAGAACAAATTATGGGAAGCAAACTTTTTTTATCAGTGAACTGAAATAATAAACAAGGTTGAGGAACTGTTAGACTTTAACGCTCCATTGGGTACTTTAAAAAAAGTGTTAACCGCATTGCAACTAGCCGATGTTGTTTCCTTTTCTTGATCAATGTCATTCTGTTCCATTTCTGCTTGTTTGTATGTACACACATCCCGTCACAAAAAGAATATATACAGTGCAGTTGTGATATGTGTGCATGGTGGCTGCGTAGTGCGTATTACAAGTGTAATAGGTCTGTACTTGTGTAAATTCTGTACTTTTGCCTTTTATATGTATTTCCTTCTTTTATCACTGCTGTCGAAACTGTTTGCTGTAGGGGACTTGGACCTTTCGTCAGGTCATTTGTACCTTTAGTCCCAATCTCCACTCGCTATGGCGAGGAAATAAAGTTCATTCAATACTTTCGATAACAGCCAGCATACGGCGTACCTGTATTATTCTTTTTTTCTTTCGTTGCTTAAATAAATAAGCTTCGTAAGTGCAACAATCCTCCGTTATTTAAACGCAGTCGTCTGTTGAAAAGATCAACATCAATTGGTCCTCAAACTTTCAATGCGAGATGGAGAAAACTTTTTGGATTTGTTTCTTGGAGCAGGAAATTGCTCATGATGAACTGAACGAGCAGCTTTCGGATTCTCGTAGTTATTAGTTATTCTGCACTTTCAAAGATCAATATTAGAAACTTTTTTTACAATATTCCTTTAGCACCCCGCTACGCACGCGGGGTGAAATTTTTTTAAGTGGCACAGCAAGCGAAATGTCACAGTAACGCGTCCCCAATTAACTGGGATTCCTTTGCAACGTTCGATTCATTTTCTACACACACTGAGTAGCCACCGCGTTGTTGCCTAAAAAAGATTTGATGTCTGTAGAATAAAAGCACCCATGCCGATTTCCGGTAACAAAGGTAAACGTAAGGACTACACGGTCATCCATGACAACATATTGCAACGCAAAATATAAAAAACAACCCAAAGACAGGTTAAGGCACAAGTTGTCAGGAGTCAGCGTTCTTGTCTCAGCTTGTCTAAGTTCTATTCTTTTATGTTGTAATAAAATTCTTCGTCAACTCTCGGTGCAGACTGAAGATGATTACAAACTTGAGCAAAAAAAGAAGGTAGATCTCACGTGAGTCTTTCTAGGACTCTGCTCAGCCGCGGGATGTTCAGCCACAGGTGCCGATGTTGGGACAAGCGCCTGTCCTGAAGTTGAGCCGTGCCCCAACCCTGACCCCGAACTCTTCGAAGCCTCCGCTGCCGCGGCCTGGAGAACTGGACTCGGTGAGGCCTCTTTCCACGCACCGGTGGCTGCGAAAAGAAGCCTGTAAACAAAGAACTCTTCCCGAAAAAGAACAGTATTCTTTAATTCTATAGGGCAAATAGACTTTGAAAGCAGTCAAATTAGATTTATTTGAATGCTGAGGCTTTTTAATTTAGCGAACTCTGCCGGTGTTTCACGCAAAAAAGTCTGAACAAGATTGGCCTTATACGCAGCACCCTCTATATTTCGTCGATCAAACTGAAAAAATTGTCAATATATTGCAGTTTTGTTGAATGTATGCAAGGCTATCTGATGGAGTACCTAGCAGCTGCCTACTAAACCTGCCATGGTGTATCGCCACGAATATACTTTTCTCTGCGTGCTAACCTAGAAGAACCGCTGCCGCAGTCTGGCACTCCATCTTACACAGTGGATGTCACTTAAAAGGAGTTCTTGCTGTATGATTACTAATGGTACTGCTTAGAAAGTATATGCGCCCTGCACGTTCCACGGCGAAGTCACCAGCGTAGATAAACCGTTGCGCTCGCGACTTATTCTGGGTGAAGTTTGAAACGGGCTCTGAGTTAATCTCTTTCGTCAATATTTCTTTCGTGTAGCATTCCTTCGTAAAGCCCCGCATGGTCTATAGTGCGCCTCAGAGATGTCGTCCTCATGAGGGAGAAAGCGAAATGCAACACAGTTATGGGCGCCATCCATGCCGAAATTCCTCGCAGATTTCGGAATGCCTGGCAGCATGTAGTGCCCTTTACGGACCGTATAAACCACGAGGATTCAATGAGACCGAGACAACTATACCGACGGTTGTAAGCCGACTTTAGCTCTTCTCTGTCGAGAGGCTAGTGGGCTGAATAAAAACCTCTGACTGCGAGACCCGGCACTCCTACGGCCTAACATTTCAGGCTGAGAACTGTCCGTTTGCAATAATGCCTTCGGACGGCTATGAAATTTGTCTGCGGCTAATCGCGACGGTTTTTTGAATAAGCGGCCAAAATAAGCCCTAAATTGGCCCAACACCTCAGCAACTCCAAGCGCAAGAATCATGAGTTAAGTAAAAAGAAATAGATTAATCCTCTGTATGGTAAACCTACAGGATTGCGAAACTCGGTCGAATCTGCTGCATGCTACACTCACTCGGTTCACGCTGTACGGCAGTTGCTGAGTGGGCCTTGGTAGGCCTGGACAGCCTGGACTTGGCCTTCTTCCGTGGGCTCATTTCCGAGCTTCCCGCGACGAATCTTTTGGCCGCCGATGAGCCTGTACGCTTGGGGCTCTTCAGGAAAGTTCACCTGTCTGCCCGGCGGAATCCATTCTGTATGTTTGGTCTCGTAATAAAGAATCTGGCCCTGTGGACGGCAGCTGCTCGTCAGAGGCTGCTTCTTCTTATCACGCGATTGTTGTTGTTGTTGTTGTTAGCCTATCAAAAGATAGCACATACCCACACTGGGGGATCGGCCAAGAATCGGGTGGCTATTCAACTGAACTCAGTTAACAAAAAGGAAAAGCACGTGGGAGCATAACACCGGTGAATTTTTCGTCATGAACAGAAAAGGGATGAGTGTTTTGATTTTAAAATTTTAATAATAATAATAAAGAGAGTGATTAAATATTATTGATTTAGTCAAAATGTAATAATTGATAGAAAAGAAAAGGTTGAAACACTTAGCAAGGCAGTCGGTGAGATTCTATCAGGAAATTTTGAACAGTGGTGCAAACAGACCTGTGGCTGAACCCAAATGTGGTGGCGCCAAATGATAGCAAGAGCGGACTGCTCAAACTAAGGCCAAGATGCTGCAAGGGCTCCTCCAGCAACCTTTTTCTCAGTGAGCTAAATCGGCGACAATAGAGCCAAAAATGTTCAATGGATTCTGGCTCACGGCAAAATGCACAAAGGGGAGAGAGCGCCAAACCCGACTTGTGTAAATAGAAATTTAGAGGGGGGATGCGGCAGCGTAGCCTCGTCAGTGATACTTCAAGCTGCCAAGAGCAACAAATTTTCCTGTTCCAATAATATTTAAGGTGCTCATAATCCGCCGATGTTAAAAGTGATGTGTCTTGCGTGCTAAAAAACGCACGTCGCCGAAATCTAGATGCTGTAATGTAGGCTGTAGCCGGGATGATTCGCAACACGGGGCCGCTGAGGGAAGCCTTTGCGAGATTATCAGCAATCTCATTTACTGTCGCACTGCTGTGGCCGGGAACCCATACTAAATGAACAAGGCTCAAATGCGGAGGAAGTAGGGATAAGAAAGTTGATAAAATGGGACCGTCAACCTGTGCAGCGAGGGTCGAACACAAAGATAAAGAATCAGTAATTACTGCAACTGCTGTAATAGAGGGGTCTAGCTTGCGTAGAGCAAGTACAACTGCTAGAAACTCTGCTTGAAAAATAGGGGTGAAATCTGGAAGGCGCAGAGAAAAGGACCAGTCTAAATGGGAGCAAAATATTCCCACACCTGCTTTTTCATTGCATTGCGATGCATCAGTGGCTATTGCTATATCGGTTGGTAGGGTCCTCAGATGATCTTCTAGAAGGCCATTTAGAATACTCGGTGGCAAAAGTTTTGCATTTTTTGGGAATATGTCGTCGAAAACAATGTGAATAGTGGGCCCATTCCGAAGCGCAGGAAGGATATCATAAATGTTTACATCTAAAGGCTGAAGTAATCTTTGCACAAACACTACCTGAGGGGAATTGAAACGAGACCAGGGGACACCAAAAAAGGAGGTCGGCTGAGAACAGAAAATGCTTTGGGAACGGTGGAAATGTGATTCATAGATCCTGAGGTAAGTTTGCACAGTTAAAAATTGAAGTCGTGATAAGAGAGACGGAATGCGGGCTTCAAGGTACAGCACATTGATAGCCACACATTTTGGAAGGCCGAGGCACATGCGAAGTGCTTCCCTCTCTAAAAGGACGAGAGGGCGAAGTTTATATGTAGCCGAGCCTGAAAACAACACTGATCCAAATTCTAAAATTGGCCTGACATACATTATGTAGATCATTAATAGCGCATCTCTGCGCATGCCATACCGGTGATGACATAATCTCCGTAACATGCCCACGGCACGAGCCCTTTTCGCAGCGACATGGTCAATGTGAGGTCGCCAGGTGAGTTTGTTGTCATAAATGACCCCTAGGTATTTTAGGGATTGAACCTGCGGTATTATTTTTAACTGGCAAGTGAGAGAGACCACTACAGGAGTGAATAGAGGGAAAACAAGAGTAGCGCACTTGCCAACATTTAACTTCAAGTGTAAAGCGCTCAACCAGTGCTCAAGAGTATTCAAATATGACTGCAACAGACCATACAGAGAATGTATATCCGGCGCAGCAGCAAAAAACGCAATGTCATCCGCATAGACGTAAGTGCGTACATGGCGGTGGAGAGGAATTGAGCTTAACAGAATATTAAAGAGCACAGGAGAAAGAACAGCTCCTTGCGGTACACCTCGCGTTTGTCTATACCTCTCTGAATGAACACCATTATGGACGCAAAAGAATTCCCTGTTATGAAGAAATGCAGATATCCATGCAACTATATAATCTGGAAATTGAAGAGACTGTAGCCTATGTATCAGGATGGAGTGTTCTACACTGTCGTAAGCTTTGGCGACATCTAACGTAACCAAAGCCGCGACCAGGCGTTGACGACGAGCAAGGAGAATTCTGCTCTCAAGATCAGCATGTACATTCCATATCGAACACCGTGGCCGGAAACCGAGTTGGCACGGGCTGAGTATACTTTTGCTGTCCACAATGGCTGACACCCGAATTAGTAACAACCTTTCTATCAACTTTACCACGTTTGATGTTAAAGAAATTGGCCTAATATTATCCAATTCATA
Source organism: Amblyomma americanum (assembly GCF_052857255.1). Classification (NCBI taxonomy): domain Eukaryota; kingdom Metazoa; phylum Arthropoda; class Arachnida; order Ixodida; family Ixodidae; genus Amblyomma; species Amblyomma americanum. Next base: position 84,388,432 of record NC_135506.1, read on the forward strand.
GCCTCCACCCTGATTTTTAAGTAAAGGGATCACCTTGGACAGCTTCCACTCAGAAGGTATCCAAGCGTGTTTGAGAGAGTAGTTTATTAGGTGCAATAAGGAGTTGGGAAACTCTTCAAATGGAATCTTGAGCATCTTTGTGGTAACACCATCAGGGCCAGGAGCAGCAGCTGGCAATCTCTGGACAACTTGTGAAAGCTCTGATAGATTTACTTGAGAGGCATTATCATTTGGTACGACTGGTGCAAACAACAATGGTCGCATAGGTAGTAAAGACGAGAACCGCTTTTGCAGGCCTGTGGCTATTAATTCAACCGCCTGGATAGCTTCTGCAGGTGACATAACTAATGACTGAAAATTATGAGAGGACATGAGCTGTTTCCTAGAAGGTAGAAAACCGAATAGTGCACGTCGGTTGCCCGCCTTTGAAAGATAATCGAAGTGTTCTGAGTCATATTTTTCCTTTGCGCGAGAAACTGTGCGTTTAAAGGTGGCTGCAATAAATTTATAATCACTCCAGTTATTCGGACATTGGTTATGAAGAAGCTTTTTCCATGCTGCCTTCCTCCGCCTGTAATCTCTTGTACAGTCCGCATTCCACCAGTTAGAAGAATTCCCTTTTATTGGCCTCACCAGGAACTCCGACTTTTTACGGCTTTCCTCAATAGCCAGACATATGCTTGCTGACTGGTGGACCTCGGCGATGTTAGACACTGGAGCAAGGGCAGAGCGCAACGCCGTGTGAAATCTGTCATAATTTACATGTGACCGCAACTGAGAAGACGCCGGAGTAACACGACATATGATATCAAAATGAATAGGTATATGATCACTTGAAGTGCCGCTATCAACTGTCGACCAATTCGTTACGCCAATTCCAGGACTAATGAACGTGAGATCTAAAACAGATTGAGTGTGTGAGCGAAGATAAGTGGCCGATCCTGAATTTAAGCACATCAGGTTGTGATCAGAAACTCAGTCCCAAAGGCGCTTGCCGCACGAATTAGTCCTAAAACCCCAAGACACATGGTGAGAATTGAAGTCCCCAGCCACGAGAACTGGCTTTTACAGTTTACGAGTAAAAAATCCAGAGGTCTAACATCCTGGACTCCATTGGGGAAATAACAATTTGCTATTGAAAATATAGAGCACCCAGGAAGTACAAAGTCTATTGCCAAAATCTCACAGTCAGGAGACATTTGTTGAAAAGATACCGCAGCCCTGTGGGAAAATTTTGAAGAGACTAAAGTTAGTAAACCCCCGCCTCTTGACTGGCGGTCTAGGCGAAATGACCGGTAATTTTTGATATGAAAATGTTTGTCTGTTGAAAGCCACGTTTCTTGCAGAATTATGACATCCGGATTAAGCTGAGTAGAAAGGCAGTGTAAATCTGTAGAAGCGGAAAGAATAGAGCGACAGTTACACTGCAGAACTCGCAACGACGCTATGGTTGCGAAATTCTAGCAGAAGCAACTGCCTGCTCCAAAATGGTATCCTTGGGTTTAGTGCCAAGCTGCTGCTTCTTTGATTTGGGCTGGGTGCCCTGAGAAGACAACGAATGAGACATGGGGGACCCACTGCCCTTAAGAAGCCGCGCATAAGGCTCCACCATCTCAGAATCATACATTATATCAACATCCCTCGAAGTACCCGAGGTAGGTACAGCGGAAGTGACAGAAGTTTGTTCTTGGGGTTGTGATGCTACTGGAATTTGAGACCGGATAAGAGAAGAGGGAATTGTTGTCGAAAGAGGTGCCAAACTAGCCTGCACGGCATGTGTAATCTGAGCCGCTAGAACATTTGTAAAGCACTCCGACACACGTGCGACAATCTTTTCTACCATTTTAGACATCGAAGCCTCCACAGCAGCCGCAATTGCCTGGGACAGCGTTGAGTCTAGCATGACACCTTGCCGAGCGGTCACACCGGCATAACCGCGTGCACGTTCTTTAACCTCTGAAATAGCGTCACGGCGCGAACAGCGTTTCCTGTCAATTATTTCCAGAATTTGAATTTCCTGAGCTCGAGAGGGACAATTTGAGTAGTTTGCAGAGTGCGCACCATCGCAAAGGCAACACTTATCATTCTTCTCAGTGCAGGTGCTTGTTGCATGACCCTCCCCACAGTTGCAACACCTCAAGTTGGATTTGCAAACCGCCAGCGCTATGTCCATAACGCCAGCAGTTGTTACACTGCAGAGGACGAGATGATAAAAGGTCTACCCGAAAAATTAGAGGCCATGCCTTGATTTCAGAGGGGCAGGAAGTGCCGGCAAAGGTAGCAATCACTGATTCAGTGGGCATCCGCACGTTGTTTACATCCCGGCTACAGCGGTGCACAGCAACAACACCTGCAGCCGACAGAAGCTCAAGAGTCTCTGCCGGAGACAGGGAAGAGTCTACACCTCGTACAATACCTTTCGTGCATGCCAGATGAGAAGGGATGAAAGAACTTACCCGAAGGGAGGCAAAGGATGAGGAGTTTAGTAAATCTCTTACACAGGCGAGGTCTGGCGATCTGCACAGAATCCCACCGCGTCCAAACTGGCGAACCTCTGAGATTGACTCATAATGAGAAGTCGTCGACTGGAGAGCAGCCCGAACAGCACCAGGGTTGATCATCCTGATAGCATCACCATCCTTAGGCACCAGCGCGACAGGGATACTGCCGACACCACTGCGCAAAAAAGCTTCCAACGGTAGGAGATCAGTTGACAGAGAAGCCGACCAGAGGGAACTCCCCTGGCCGGGAGACTGGGTGGACATAGTCCGGGCTTACTGCTTACCGCGCAAAGACGCAGAGAGAAAATGCAACAATCAGCCACCCGAAACTTAGCAGATCGTTCCCAGCTGAGCAGAGCCGTCGGGGCAGCGATGAACAGGACGCGCAAGGGTTCACCGGCACGGCGTTTCTCCGAACCGAACCGATGGACGTGCGAACGCTTCAGGTTCAGTTCTCTCGCACCAAGACTTCGCTTTCGGCGGTGGCGGTGACAGGGTTTGCACCCGCGATCTTTGTCACGAGCCACGCGATTGGCGGGGCTCGTGAAGTCCTCATTTTTCTCTTGCTTCGAAACACGTGAAACTGACTCATGCACATTTTTACAACGCATCTAATTACTAATAGTGTGTCGTTTTTTGATGAAGTACACCAAAAAGGAAAAGATTATTGGTTAAATCTGCTCTTGGTACAGCCTAAGAAACCTGCCCTGAAACTACTGGCACGAATTCTCTAGCCGCGAATATATCGGGAAATTCCGCTCGGGGGTAGGCCGGACTGGCGTCGTGAGGCGCGCCAAAAAGGATGATGCTGGTCATTGCCTCACAAGGAATTCTCTTTGCTTATACGTAGCAGTTCCGCCCCTGAAAAGCGATCTGAGAGACTGGCCTTTGTTCCTATCATGCGGCGCAACGTTTCCTGAAAATGAAAAACCTCAACAGAGAATCCCTACCCAGAGGCTTGATATGTTCCTATCATACGGCGCAACATTTCCTGAAAATGAAAAACCTCAACAGAGAAACCCTACCCAGAGGCTTGATATCTTGATCATTCACACCAGAAAGGAATATGAAACATTTTATTTTGTTAGCCGCCACGATGGCTCAGTGATTATGGCGCTCGGCTACTTACTCGAAAGATATGGGTTCGATCCCGACGACGGCGTTAGAAATTCGATCACGGCGAAATTTTATAAGCGCGTGTACTGCGAGATGTCAATGCACGTTAAAACCCCAAGGTGATCGATATTTCCGGAACCCTTCACTATGGCGTTCCTTATAGCCTGAGTCGCTTCGGGAAGTTAAACCCCAATAAACGACACGAATATATATATATATATATATATATATATATATATATATATATATATATATATATATATATATATATATATATATATATATATATATATATATATATATATATATATATATATATATATATATATATATATATATATTCCAATAATACAAGAGCGAATCATTTTTTGTATGCTGCTAAGTTAACAACATGAATACTTCTCGATGCAGTGAACCATATTTCCCCAGTAGTTTTAATTACTTTTACTAAAGCACCGGTAACTTGAAGCTAGTAGCACGCCAGTACACGAGTGTGCTTCCTTTAGTGCTAGAGAAAAACAATAGATATTGAGGAATGCATTCACATTTATGGAGCAATTAACAACATCAGATTGATCAGCGCAACATTTAGGCAAATTGAGCGAATAATTGCCTTCATTTATCTATATATGGTTTAAACTGTGAAAACAAGGTGGCAGGCGAGGCAGGTATTTATGAAGGCATGACAAAGTGCGAAATGTGAATTGAGCATCAGAGTAAATTTTTTAATCCTAAAGAATTTTAAATGCATCTGCGAGAACTTTCATTCCTCCTTGCACGCTTCGATAACTCGGGAGCGTATTTTGGGATCCGCAGTTATTGTTGGCAGCTTCGCGCGAATTATCTCTGAACATCTCCAAGAGCCCAACATTTGGACGCATAGGCGTTTATGCAAGCTTCGCTACCACTTCAAACCTACATTGATTGCTGTTCCAGACCTCCCGATTGTTTCTTGCGTAGCAAAGAACGCGATTGTGTGGCTCTTGCGGAGGCGCTAGACAAAACACATGAAAAGAACAGTCAGCACGTCTATTCAAAGGATAAGGCAAATTTCAACAAAAGCCTGGGTGGTGCGACACGTGTAATGCCTGTTGGGGCATTTTAGTAATTCGGTACGGGTGAATACATCTCAGTAACTACGGAGTGTTAATTAGAAGTCAGCATTAGGAGGAAAATAAACTGAGAGGAAAGGAAGGAGACAGAACAGTTATTTATAGCGGATGGCACTCATGACGAATGGTTGTGATGCACGTGCCATATAAAGCTACAATGACAAGCAGGAGAGGAAGAAGGGGGGGGGGGGAGCTGTATTAATACGGATAGCTGATGCTTATCGGAGTGTCTCTGTCTCTTTCTGTAGGGTAGTGGGAATTTTCGTACTTCGTTTTAGGAACTCGAAGCAAAAGTGCAGTAAGTTTTATTTTACAGCGCCTTGGTCTGGGATAATAGGTGACCAAAAGACATAATAGGTAACACACACGACATAAAAAAGATAATAGGTGACACACACGACAGAAAAAGATTGTATGTGGGATATGAGCCTGTCCCGAGAGGCACAAGTGCACCACACAGCCAAGCATCAAGAGCTCAGGTATTTCGCTTTGCTGTGTGCTCATCCGTCTGTTCTGGTAGCGAGAGCCTGGATAACTGCACGTCATGACTTCCGAGATCCTTAGACATGGAAGTGCATATATAACAATGCAGTTTCTACTACTCACAGACCCCACGTGACCCATCGCAGGAAATATGCGCAGCATGCACAACTAGCGTAAACGCAAGTCGTGTGATGCTTCATAACTCGCAGGGAACTAGAAATTTTGCAGTATTGTTGGTAAGGATATGTTTTGCATGGCAAGAGCGATTGAGTTTACAGATCCTTTATCCGCCGATCAGCTTGAAAACCGGACGACGTCCGTTGCCGTGGGCGCTGAGTTCCACCTGCCGCAACGTGACCAACACAAGCGCACGCTGTCGGCGCCGGGCCGTACAGGTAGCGCCTTTAAGGAAGTCCCGGAGCGCTGCCGCTGCGAACCGGCGAGAATGGACGGACGACACTAGGCGCATGCGCGGAAAGCGCAGCCGGCCGTGCTTGCTGCTCATGTTTGTTCGCTGCCGATTGTTTCCAGGTTTGCGAAACCCTGAAGCCACGAGCTTCTGTCTCATGTTTAATTTCATGTTGCCGACCCATGAAATTACATCAGAGGCGGAAGTGTTACGGCAGACTTTCATAGGCCTCAGTTGCGACAGGCGCCACTATGCAAAGAATCGCGCCGCTCATCAGTATATATCAGCAAGCTTTTCATTGAAATGCGGCCGCCGTGGTCCGGACTTCATCCAGGGACTGTGGGATGACGAGCCGAATGTCAAAGCTACGGAGCGACTCCGGCCAGTTGGCTCTTAGCGCGATGGCGCTAAAGCCTCCGTTCCCCAGACAATCCGGTGCTGGCGTTGCCGGCGTCGGCGTTGTGAGCGAAAAATTATGAGCATGCGTCTCGCACGTGGTCACTAGAGAGCAACCTAAGAGGTGGTTCGGCCACTTAGGTCACGTGACCTTGCGGCGTCATCACAACCTGACCACCAGATAGGCGGAATACTGGCCACTGTGGCAGGTGCCAGTAAATTAATGGTTGGTCGCTCCGGAAGAGCCACCTCGCCCCCACAAGGCACCTCTCGGGAGCACCTACCATCGCACCACTACGCCCCAGGGGTATGAGGACTGTCAGGAATCTATGAATGTAAAGAGGAGAATGACCTTCTGCATATACTGAAATCATACCATTATATCATCGCATAATGGCTTAATTCTCGGCGCTTGATTCTTCGTTGACGGGCAGCCTTACGCTAGGCAATTACTTCGGGGTCGGTAGAGGCAGCTTCCCGCAGGCTCTGAAGATGTCGCTTGCAATACACGCGGCCATCAGAAGCGACGTATTCTTCTATTCCACCTTGTCCGAAGGCGAGCGGCCGCTCCGCAGCTTATATCCTCCGCGGCGGCGTAGCCGCTACCACCACAGCGCATGCGCACTTCCTTTCCTCAAAATCATCGGCGCCTAGAAAGTTATCAACGCCAACGTCAACAAGCACAATGAGCGCCAACAGCTTTTGTTTTGTATCTCCTGGGTTTGCTACGCCAATCCACATTTATTTTTCGTTTTTGGGTCAGTAATTGTTCCAGGTTTCATATAATAGTTGCTTTCCTTTAACTTGGTGTTTCTTCTGGGGGCTTCTGTATATTACTTCTCTATTGTTTATGTGAACTTGAAAAGAATAATTATTGGGACACATAAGCTCCGCCTTACTCGTATGACGTATAAGTGTGAATCGTTCTTAATGAATCCATCACCGTCGATTGCACGCCATTCCTCAGTCATGTCACCATGCTCCAAATGACGCCAGCACTACACCATAAGATTTTGATGTCTACAGCAAAGGAGAAAAAATAAAAATTCCTCAGAAGGTACTGGGACTCGAGCAAAGGACCTCCAGATTTCGAGACGCTCACGCAACCCTTCGACCAAAGAACGGCGTTCCTTTAACTGAATAACGGTGAACCAAGTGTATGCGCTTTGTTACGCGTGTACGCTAATAAGCAAGCGTTTCATTAGGAAGGGGGGAATCTTCAATGAGCATTGGAGCAGAAATCATTTCGAGGCAATGCTTTCGCAATCAATGCGCGAAATCACTCTCAAGTATATTTTGTAATTTTTGCTACTTTTTCTGAATTGGTACAACTTTATATTCACACTGATTAGTCTATAACAGTATCCATACTAGGCCACGTGGTACCAAACCAACCTGTCTCAATGGCCTCGGGCCAGCCAGTCTGACTGCCAACGCAAGGGTCACGGCTACTATTCCCAATTCATTATCCCAGATTTCTTTAACACGGAATAATTTACTTTATTTCATATACGTCACAGTCACATTTCAGTCATGCTACGACCTCATCGTCACAATTTACCTTAACCTTTATCGCTTTCTATCCACACAGCAAGGTTTGACGTTACAATCCTCGCCGCCAATCTTGAATTTCTTTGACGACTGGCACAGTTTTTCCTCCCAACGTACGCTCTAACACTGCTGTGTTAATATCAAATTTGCCCTGGTTTTGTTTACTTGTGCGTTTTGTTTTTTGTTGGTGGCGCATGATGGCGCCGCACCAAAAGTTAAGAGGATATCTGCGAAGGTTATCTGATTGGTGGCTAAAATCAAGACAAGAATAGAATTTCACAAGTCATGGCTCCGTGGCTATGAACCACCGCCCGATTGAAAAGGTTATGCCTTATCCATCTAGAGAGCGTGGGAATGGTAGTCAGACAGGCCGTACTGGGTGCAGCATTCACATAGTCCACTTTTTTGCCCTTGCTGCGCTGTCTAGCTGCTGCAGAGGCAGAGTACTCAAAGTTATAGCCCGCTGAGCAAGCCCACGGTGCATTGAACGACCTAGCTGGATTTGCACACCTACGAGCCATACCTCAGGAGAGCCTAAGTAAGTAGACCTGCTCTTTTACGCAACCCTATTCTCGCGTACTTATGCTCATACATGGCGAGAAGCGTCGCACGCTCCTGCTTGGGTCTTCCAGTCGTCAGCACACCTTCCTAGAGCGCTGGAGTAGTGGGCTGCGGAATCAACGGAAACCTTCACTCAGCTCATCTATTGCTGATACCGGAGGGCAGAAAAGAACCGCGACAGGAACAGGGCGTGGGAAGAGAAGTGGACAAAATGAGCGGTGCCGCTCGTCAGAGCAAATTGTGCGTTACTCTTGCTTCGTTCCAACCCAAGCATTGTCTTTATTGCTGCATTCCTGTTGAAATATTACCCTGCCTTTGGTGACAAGGCGGTGTTCAAAACATCTAGACGGACGTGCTTACAACTGTGTTGGCCGCATGTGTTCTGAATCTAGGCAAGGAGCCTTCGCTTACAGTGCAATTACCTCAAGAAGCGCCCTGGAGCAATTCGGCCCAGGCAGAGGAAGCCGACGGTGCCTGAAATGTGCAGTGTTTCGTAGTAGAAACTAAACCGGCAGCTCTCGCCCAGGCAACGGTCTCGAGCGATGCCAATTCGGAATGAATTCATATTTGCTTCTGGCGGAAGTTCAAACCGCCAAGTGAACAAAGAATGTGGCTGGGTATTTCTGTCAACTGCTTAAGCTTCCAAAATGGTTCGGAACGTTTGTTGGCACATTAACGCCGTCATACGGTTTTATCAAATTGCGGCGTGTGAGTCAACGAGATTTATCTGGAATTTTCGCAGCCAAGCGGAAGTATTTGAACAGCGGTATTGCTGACATTGCTTTTTACGTTTTATCTTCAAAGTTTTTTTTTGTTAAGATAAAATAAAGCGCGGTTGTGAGCAGTGGTGATTCCGTTCGCAGACGGTCGGCGAGCAGGGCTTTTCCTATAGAAGGGATGCTTCTCACCTTCTTCTACTTTACCTAATAATAATAATAATAATTGGTTTTTGGGGGAAAGGAAATGGCGCGGTATCTGTCTCATATATCTTTGGACACCTGAACCGCGCCTTAAGGGAAAGGATAAAGGAGGGAGTGAAAGAAGAAAGGAAGAATAGGTGCCGTAGTGGAGGGCTCCGGAATAATTTCGACCACCTGGGGATTTTTAACTTGCACTGACATCGCACAGCACACGGGCGCCTTGGCGTTTTTCCTCCATAAAAACGCAGCCGCCGCGGTCGGGATCTTTAACGTGCGCTGACATCGCACAGCACACGGGCGCCTTGGCGTTTTTATGGAGGAAAAACGCCAAGGCGCCCGTGTGCTGTGCGATGTCAGTGCACGTTAAAAATCCCCAGGTGGTCGAACTTTACCTGCAGAACACGGATTTGGCCTCCACATGGTGACCTCAGGAGTGTCTATTTGGGTTTTTGCGGACAGTGTTTCAGTGATTTCTATTTAAGTGTCGCTACGGTGGAGCGATTGCCGGCAGCAACTGCAAGGCTAATCCCACCGGTAGTTTACAACCACTCAACTCAACTCAATCGCCGGTGGCTGGTTCTTCGAATCTTTGTTGGCGGAAGTAAACTCTTTATCGGGTGCGCTTCAAGCTCTTTATAGCTCTTTGTAGAGTGCGCCATGTAAGACTACTCGTTTTTCACAACGCCGTTATCATCACTCCGTTCATGTTTTAGTTGTGTACCGGGCCCCTTATTTCGATTGTGTCATATGCATTGGTGACCGCTGCTTTTATGGTTCACCGAAGATGTCGACATCGGAATTGGCGTTCGAGAAAATCGCGATTGATCAACCTAGTTGTTTGAATCAAAACCACATGATCTAGCGCGGGCAAATTCCGACACCCACTTTCGTTGAAAGGAAAAATCGGGAAGGGGGATTCGAACCACTGCTCCTTAGGCCGTAAGCCAGGGTCCTCACCCCTTAACCTTTGAGGAAACTTGGTTCGACATGGTTAAAGGGGGGGGGGGGGGTCTTATCTCTCTTGTGCAAAAGAAGACAATAACTGGGCAAAAATAAAAATTAAGTAAACGACATGCATTCCCAGCGCCTACGCAATTATGTGCAAAAAAGGAAACCAGGCCACTGAAATGACTAATTATGGCTATCGTGTCATGCCCTTCAGGTGGATATTGTCCCCCTATTGTTTTCTCCTGATACTTGGCTGCTTCTGCGTACAGCAATTCCTTGTTATTTCCGTACCGTCTGAAGAGCTTCGGCGTGGCTTATCTGCGATTTTGTGTAATTAGGGGGGCGTGTTCTTTCGTGTTGTAACAGCACTTATTTTCGCATTCAATCTCGATGAGTATTTCTGTGCTCACTCATGGAATGGGTCTTCCGCTTCAATGTATTCTAAGCTCCCTGCAAGTCATACCCGTCCAGATGCTTTGGAGGCATTTTATTTGACTTATTCTTTGGACCTTGGTTAGTTCTGCTCCATTGTGCAAAACGTAATGGTGCAGTTGCTGGGTTGATGTTTTCGAGGCTAAACATATAAACGAAGATTTGTATGAAAATATTATCGACACGTTGAGGCTGTACATTCATGTTAGGGCAGCAACGCTACTGGCCAGCGTGGTGGGGTTTTCACCTGATCAGGAATTCTAGCACAGTTAGTACGGTTTTTTTTTCTAAGAGGCCACCTCGTCTGCTTGAAGTAACAGGTAATTATTTGAGGGGTAGCAAAATCGGTTTGGTTGTCCATCTGAAGGAGGTTTAAGCCGAATACATTTAGCATTTCCTCATTCGGCAGAGGCATACAGCTCGATTTCAGTGCTTTTCTGGGTTCGTTCTTCACGGCTCTTGTCGTATTTTTATCAGTTCCAATTCTTCCGCAGCGCACGTATTTGTCTGCATTGAGTTTTACTTCTCAGCGTTACTTTAATAACTTCTTTTATATTTTGTTGCGTGTGGTGGTCCAAAACTTTTGCTGATCATATCAGTACATCGTCCGCATATAGGGCGCGCCTCACATCAGAAATTTCATCCAGCCTTGACGAAAACCCCAGCATCGCTAGCTGGAGCCATTTCTCCGAACCCCGCGGCGTCCCTTTTCCTGCCAGGTGGATCCTGTTGGTTAGTGTGGCTGTTCTCAAGGATAGCAAAGCTCTCACGTGCAATTTCCTTAGCTTGATGTGGCCAGGCCCTCCAGGACAGCCTCATGAGTCGCATTATCAAATGATTCGTTTAGGTCTACTGCGAGTACCGCTTTAGTCAGGGTCCTTGCAGTGTGTTTTATGGCACACAGTTTAAATTGCAGAAGTATGCCTGCATTAGAGGGATGCCTTCGGGAAGCAAGCATTTTGTTTTGCTTGTTGTGATATTGTGCCCTGTGTGGGGCAGAACAACACTGACTAGTATAGCAAAAATATATTCCTTACAAAAATAGCTATTCGTGCAATATCCAATCTCGCACTCAGTGAAGACACAGAAGTAATTACTTCTTCAGGTTAGATTACTTGTAATAGAAAAAAAATGTATCATAAGAAGCTTCCTATATACATAAGAAACCGAATAAAACAAAGCAGACACATTTTCGAGGAAGCCTCTCTTGACAACCCGCAAATTTGTAACTTTACATGTAATTCATTCCACCCTTCTATGTTCCGCACATATTACGACCATCAACAGCTGACGTCTATAATTCCCCGAGTTTTACATACCTACCCCGAGCTATTCACCACGATGTTGTAATCCCAGATAGACTGTATGTTTAAACGATTTGTTCGTAACCAGCTATTTTTTGAAGTCTTTTTACTATTTCGTATGTAGATCACACTGCCCAATCATGTACGTAAACGTTTTGATTTTGTCATTATTATTTGTGCTAAATGTTGTTTGTCATTCGAGCGTGTAGAGTACTTTAGTTAAAAGCTGGCATTGCCAAATATGTGGATTTTTTCTTTAAGAAGCCATGCCTTAGACAGATATTTTGGAACGCCTTTTCCCTACATCCGCTTGGCTTTTGCGCTGTAAGCCAACAATTGAAGAGATAAAAGTTCGTTGTTTTCGAGGCGAACGCGTAGTCGACTGAGTACTGCGTGTTCGATGAGATTCTCAAGGCTGCCCGGTTTGCCCGGCTTGGGGATGAAATTTATCTCCTCATATCGTCATCCCTCTGGGAGTGGGTCCGTCCTCTAGACTCCATTGTGATACTCTGTCAGCGCGGCTATCGGTTCGTCGACCTCATGTTATAACAATTTCAAGGTTGTTCGCCAGTTTCCCGCGCCATGCTTTTGGTTATTTCTCTGAAGGTCGCGTGTCCTGTGCCTTTGTGCGTCTTCATTCATTGCTGTCCCCTCTGTCGCATACTGTTAGCTCGGGTACTGCTGCCTACGGCCCTTCTCTCTGTATTTGTCTTCAAGTACGCGAATGATCGCTTCTCTCTCGTGCGTCCCCTTGTGCAGTAGTTTAGAAACCGCCTTGCAGGTCTCCGTTTTTGTTATGATTCCTTATGTGAGCCCTTTGGCAAGAGCCGGTGTTGGGCTGTCCCCATTAATACCTGTATTTTATCACTCTCTCGATTACAGTTAATTTGTCAGCTCCGCAGCATGCAGCTCTAGCTCAGTCGTTATTAATGTTAACCTCAGTTTTAGTTTGCCCTTTATCGTTTTTGTAGACGCCACCTTCGGGTCAGCCTTCTTCTCGCCTCCCACGTGTGAAGCAACTATAGGTCGCCTTCAGAAGAATGGCAGATTGAGTGGGTTGGAAATGCTCCTTAATAATCAAACAGCGCTAAGCAACAAAAAAAGCTAAGGGAACACACAGCGGAAGAGACACAGCACACACGTAAAATGTTTTTCCGTTGTTCTTGGTCTTTGTTGCTTAGTGCTGTTTAAATATTATCGGTCGACTTTCGTATTGTTTGCAGTAGCCTGAACCCTTTGTCACACCGGTTATATCTGCCTAGAGTTTCCTGAACAATTTTGCAAGAGCAGTCTTTTTTTCCTGTTTCTCTCGGTCTACGCTCTGGTTCCTAAAGCATCCCAGGTGGTCAGTTTTAACGTACGATTTCTTGTGGACTGCATTATGCAGGATAAAATGATTTCTACCCAAATATTTCGCTCAGTTTCGCCACCCGCCCCGTTTTCTGAGTTGATGCCAGAGTCGAGTCTGGGTGCGCGTCCAGATTAATGCTCTTTGCCAATCTTGTCGAGCGCTGTTGTTGAGTTTAGCAATGTTAGTTGTTTTTGGGCCACAGGTTCTCAGCCCTACACCCGCTTAGAATGTGAGCCGAAATAAAGTGCCGCATTGTCAGGAAGGAGTTTCTTCTAGGTATAGGGAACATGAGTACGTCAATGAAAAACTCCTCAGGCGTGTCTCATTTCCATCTTCCAGGCACTTGTGAGCATTCAGTACGAACTTGCTCTCTACCTTCATATTGGACTTTAATTAGAGCAGGACGTGAGGTATTCTCGCGTGTCTGACCTTAGTGTTATCTATGACTGTCTTCTTTTTAACATGGCAAGCTACCCACAACCCGGTGAACAGGCTTCAGATGACCAAACAGGCAAATGAGGCAAGAAAGGAGCACACAACTGCTAAAGGCGAGAATAGCACTAAAAGCAATACTGCACTAAAAACTTCACGGGACACATAAGCTCTTTCTTAATGGTATAATGCCGTTGCGAAAATTGGTCCCTGAAGTGGCTTCGAGTTCGCATTCTTTTCCTCTAGAGAAGCAAGCGCTGCAACCAGCCACAGTTGTTAAGGCGCATTCGTAAATATTGCGTTTCTTAACTATACCGTTAGGATCCTCAACTCGACGTCTCTATAAACTTCCCTCTTTCCCGTTGGTATAAAATCCGCCATAAATCCTTGAGGCGCACTTCACCTCAGGGAAATTATAAGGGCACATCTGGAGGAGGAACTTGGAAGAGTGGTGGGACGGGAATGGAAGCATTTTTCAGACATGTGTGGCCAGAAATTTGGCTTTAGCATGGTTTTCTTACGTACAATGTTTCGATTGATGAGGGAGGGCGGGAAGGCCGGCTGCCTCCACTACCCACATGCTTAACATCCGTGTTAATGGTATAACACGAACGCATTAATGGGCCCCTTCAGCGGCCTGCGCTCCTCCTTGTATGTCATTTCGCAGCAACCGCCGTTATCCTATTCACATTCGTAGATCGCGGCCAGTAACGGTACCATTTTCTGAGGCAGTGGTGCCGCTGTTAAGCGACCGGCCAATGCCCAGACGGGCGCCAGATAAACACTGTGCTGAGGAAAAAAGTTTTGTTGTCCCAAACGTTCGGAGCATGAAATTTTTAGCATACATAAAGACAGAGGCAGCTAATTAATCCAGCAGTAAAAAAAGCATCTGAAATTTCTCAAGTTAGCTTCTACAATGTCATGTGCTCACAGCAATGATTGAAAAACGATAGCTAAAAAAAAATTTTGCCACGCTGCTTATGGTAGTGATCGCTTCAACAAAACCATGTATTCGGTCCAACGTTACAACTTCTAAAAAAAAAGCGAGCATCCCATAAAGGGCAACACAGCGCTGTGTAGCTGGGTGTCCGTAGCTTCCTAAGCGCATCCCTGGGGAAGTCAGGAGCTGGGGGACGCTTGCACCCATTTTCACCGATAGAGCGAATGGCGTAAAGTAACAGCGCTAAGTAGCAGCTTTTGCTGACACCGCTGATCCGATAAACAGTGAACTATATAAAATACACTAAATATTCTTGATGCCACGGTAACATTTCCAGGTAATCATATTACTAGCTTTACATATACTGGCGATATCATCGAGGTATCAAAGTATCGACGATACACGAACGAGTGTCTGTTTTGGAAGTCAATTTCAGTTCTGTACCTTGCATCCATATCGGAAATACATTTATCGCCTGTATCGAGTACCGCTATCGAATATACTTTTTTAAGGTTTTTTTGCAGAGAGCCTACAACACAGAACGAGTGGCTACCATCATGTGAAATGGGTTGAGCGGCTGCGGGAGCTTTGGAACTTAGCCGCTTATCTTCAGGATGAGACGCATTAATTTAACTTAGTAGAATCGCTCTTTTCTCGCCTGAGTTCTTTTTTCCAGTGTTTAGGGTAAACGTCAAGATTTGCAGGTCTTTCAAGAGCATTAATTCGTTCTTTTTAATGTATTGTACTTCAATGGGTTGCATTGAGTGCATTGCATTGAGTGTTGTTATTCTGTCACATTTTTATTGCACCAGCTGCGTTTAACTGCCACACTATAGATGAGCTTCTGGCATGCTGTGACATTTGTGCTTAACATATAGATACTAGGATGGGCTTACATGCAATAATTATTTCATTCGTCAACAGTGAATGCCTCATCGAATAATGTACCGTTTGCGTAACAGTGCAGCGAAGCAGGCAAATATTTTCAACTTTCTCTGAACAGTGCTCTTTAGTAATGCCTGCTTTGCAAACGTTCTTCCCAAAAAAGGCAGATTTCTCTGCAGCTAGGCTTGATGAAGGCTCTAACATAATAATCATCGTTGAGGCGAAAGACCGTCGCCTCTATTGCGTTCTGCTCCGGCACAATTTTAAAGACATAGTCGTACAGTTCGTTATTATATGGAGACACCTTTGCACGGGGCTAATTGAAAATTCTTCGAACACTGTTCACACATAACGGGCATAATTTGAAAGACTGCATAAATACACTTCTTATAGTTCTTGATGTCGTCGACGTAGTGTACTTCCTCAATTTGCCCTTTTTTCTGTGTTAACTTAGCATCAGTCTCGGTCCGAATATTGTTTCCCTACAGCCCAATGGCCGCCACGATTGAGCCATTGAATGTAAATGATGATGTAGGATTAAGAAAGACAAACAAACACACCGATTTTTTTACCGTGCTAATTTTGCTAACTTTATTTCCAGAAGCGGCGTGCTTTGCTCAATTTCTTCACGCAAGTTCGGTTCCGGGCACATTGGCGGCAACGACCAGCGTGGAAGAGCAGCGAACTCAACTTCAGCAAAGGCGCTTGGTTCTCGAATTCTTTGATGGAAAGCAGTAGCTATCAGGAGGGGAGACCTCCGAGAAAAGGACATCTCTTCAGGTGCGCGCAATGCCCGTACACTTCAGCGAACGATGCCGATGTTAGGAGACACGAGCAGTGTCACACGGGAGGACAGCCCTTTGAAAGCCCTACAGATGCACTGGCGCTTGTGAAGTGTGACTATAGCAGCCCAATGCCGTGCCATACAGAACAGCGACCGTTTAAATCCGAGATGCGCATTTCCACAGCTGCCGAGTCTAAACCTACAACTCCAGAGAAGCCTACAAACACTGACGAGCGACCGTTCCAGTGCGACAACTGCTCTTTTGAAAGTTATTCGCCTTTTAATCTGTGTTTGCACATGCGCACGCATACTGACGAGAAACCCTTCAAGTGTGAATTATGCCCTTATGCTGCTGCTCAGCATTCAAATTTAGTAAGCCACCAGCGCAGCCACAACAGAGACGCACCCCTCAAGTGTGACAAGTGCTCATATTCAACTACTACGCGTCAATCTTTCAATCTCCACATGCGCTGGCATTCTGACGAGGGACCCTTCTAGGGTGACTTGTGCTCTTTTGCTGCGACTCAGTCTGAATATTCAGCTCAGCAAACGGCAGCGCATAGAGACGAGCGGCTATTCAAGGTGACAAGTGCTCTTTTGCAGCCTTTGTATCTCATAAATAACCTCCGTGTTCATATCTGCACGCACACTAGCAAGAGACACTTCAAGATTGACTTGTGCTGTTTTGCTGCTGGTAAGTCTGCAATTTAAAAATCCACGAGTGCAGGCACAGCGCCGAGAGACCCTTTAAGTGCCACAAGTCCTCAAGTACACCTGCCAAGTCTTCTGATCTCACTGTCCACAAGCGCACGCATAATGGCGAAACCGTTCATTTGTGAATTGTGCAGTATTTTGCTGCTCAGTCTATAGCTTTAACTCAGCTCAGAAAAACACATATTGGAGCGACAAGCTGGACAAGCGCACTTTTTCAGCTCTTGGTGTGCTAACCTGTGTCCATATGCTCAAATATGCTCAACTAAGCACAAATGCAGCCACAGTGAAGAGAGGCCCTTCAAAAAGTACAAGTGTTATTTCCCATCTTGTTGGTTTTGTAATCTCAGTGCTTTCCCTTGTGCTTGGTCTGATAATCTCATTGTGCATATGGGCACACATACTGGTGAGAGACCCTTCAAGTGCGACGTGTGCCCTTTTGCAGCGGCTCATCTTGGATCTATCTCAGCACAAGCGCACGAATACTGGCAAGAGATCCTTCAAATATGACAGGTGCCCATCTGCAGCAGCTCACCTGAAACTGACTAAGCACAAACCTATACGCAGTGATGAATGACTCGTCAAGAAGGACAAGTGCACTTTCCCATCTGCTTGGTCTTATAATCTCAGTGTGCATATTGGCACACATACTGGTGAGAGACCCTTCAAGTGCGACTTGCGCCCTTTTGCAGCTGCTCATTTTGGATCTATCTCAGCATAAGCGCACGAATACTGGCGAGAGATCCTTCAAATATGACAGGTGCCCATCTGCAGCAGCTCATCTGAAACTGACTAAGCACAAACGCATATACAGTGATGAGTGACCCCTCGAGAAGGACAAGTGTTCTTTCCCATCTGCTTCGTCTTATAATCTTAGTGTTCATATGCGCACGCATACTGGTGAGAGACCTATCAAGTACGACATATGCCTTTATCGGTCAGCCGCGGGTACAAAGAACATTCAGCTCCAAACTGTGATGTTGGGCAGGTTCCAAAGTGGAAAACAGGAAATCCTCCTCTCCGCTCGGGAGGGAACGGTGTGGCCAGAAAGTGAATATCAGGATAGCCGGAGGATGGCAAAACACTACTCGCTAATGTCAGGACATGGGAGGTTTAGTGGCGTTGGTCTGTTTTCAAACTCCGCCTCACCGGGCTCGAACTCGGGTAAAGCGGAGCGCATATATTTATAAACACCAATTTCACTCAAGGTGGGACATGCATGAGATATAAAAACAACGTACGGGCATTGACGTCTGAGCCAGGTCGAAACACCGCCGCGGTTTATAAGCACGGGTCAGAGGGAACTGCGTGCTTCTCTCTTAACTGTTTCTAATACATACCACCAAGCGGCGATTTTCAAATTTTTTGAGGTGTAGTGAATGACAAACGCTGCAAAGGATTAGGGGGGGGGGGTGGAGGAGACGCCGGCGAGAGGGCCTGCAGACGCTGCGTAAGCCCAGCAGTGCCATCAGAGTGATGTGCCACGCCACAGAATGGACCACCTCCGGTCAAACACGAGGGTCTTGGATTCTCTTTAAACAGATACGGTGCAATCATTTATAAAATCGCCTCTTTAAATTGATACTCTGAGCGCCAACTATGCTTTTGCCTCCACTGTTTCTCAATGTGCGATGGAGAAAGGGAAGACGCCATGGTGAACGCCTTCGGAGCGACTTCAGTTGAGAATATCGTGAACTTGGGGTGAGTTTGTGGCTCACTTCGGTTTGCGAATTGTGACTTGGCTCCGCTCTCAACAGATTGAAGCAGATGTTTGCATATTCGCACCTCTGACTAGCGTTACACACATTCTGCGTCGACAAGGCTGCCGTCAAGGATATACCTGAAGCCCGATTTGGCATCACTCTCGGTAAAAGCCATGGTAAGTCTTTATGTGTTAAAAAGTGTCGCGGGTTTCAGACATGGCAAGTCTTGTCCTGAACGCTCGAGGGAATAAAGAACAGTATTAACGCACTTATACAGTATTAAGGAAACGTTTTTAGGCAAGCTTTTTCTCGTTTGTAGGGTCATTTGTCTGCATTCGAGCGCCATTGTTGGAAGATAATCTCAGTAGCTGCGCATTGTAGTCTCCTTTCTTCACACCTCAAAGCACCGCAGAAACATTCTGTACACGTCTTTTCACATCTGCACTCAACTTCCCAGTTATAAGGGGAGATAGATTTTCGACATTTTTGTTCATTTAGAGCACTTTGAAGCACTCGTCTCATTTTTCCCCTTGGCCTGGACCGGCTTCCTTACTGGCTGCGCGCATTAAGCGACATGTGGCATCGCTAATTATGCATCTTCTGTTAAAAATGTGTGCGCTTTGTGACAAATGCGGTAAAAATACAATTTCACCTATTGTGCACGTCACAGCAAACACCTTATCGCGACGTTTTGTAGCGATAGCTACATTACAGTAGCATTTCGAGCCTTCAGCATGGCGGCGCTGCCCCCCTGTGACTGCGCCGCCACGCTTTAACCTTGTTGGTCACGTGACCAAGTTCCACTCAGCCAGCTGTAGATATCGCGTCACTCCAGGTGTAACCAAAGCTACACCACCGCCGATTTTTTTTCCACTCACCGATGCCGCCATCACTATAAGCATTCAATCCTGATTCCTCCTCAGTTTCAGTATGGCAGCGAAATAAGATGTCACTCCAAAAAGTGCGGAAGAGATAAAGATTCCTGTCAGGTCTCACTTCTGCCGCGACAGCTAAACTGCGCCAACTCACGACCCTTCAGCGTGGCACCACTTGAGCTCCGTTTCTGCGTCGTTGCTCACGTGGCTGGCCACGTGGGTTGATCACGTAGTGCAGCTGTTGGTCACGCTGTTGTTCATTTGGGTTGGTCACGTGGTGCGGAGCAGCTGCTGCTGCCGGCGGTACGGCGGGCAACAACTGCAACAGCTGCGCGCATGAGCCGTGTCAAGTGGGACGAAGATGAAGAAGGAGCGCCAGCGAAACGTAAATATTACTTGAGGAGAAGAAGAAGAAGAAGAAACGGAGTGGCGAAAGGCCGGCATTGCATTTCGACTGAGCGAGTTCTACTCGGCCAGCTGCAGCTATCGGGTCACTCCAGGTTTAACCAGAGCTAAACCACAGCCAATTTTTTCATCTGGGGCTAGTTACGTCCTAAGCACGATATGTATAGTTAGTAGGGGCTTTAACTATCCGTTAAAATACACCCGCTGGTTCAATTACCAAGGTTTATTGTTAATGGTGTTTAACGTTCCAATGCGACTCACACTATGCGGGACGCCGTAGTGAAGGGCTCCGGGAATTTCGACCACGTGGGGTTCTTTTAAGTTGCACTGAGGTCGCAGAGTACACGGGCCTCTAGAATTTTGCCTCCATCGAAATATGACCGCCGCGCTGGGATCGAACCTTCGCTTGTCGAGTCAGCAGCAGAGCGCCTTAACCACTGAGCCACCTCGGCAGCTCCAGTGGAAATTTCATCACTACTAACTGTTCCGAAAAATGATAGTTCTCTTCATGACTAAACCGAAGGTAGCGTGTGAGTACGCTGCTCTTGTCACAATAAATAAAATAGGCGATATATGTGTTGCACGAGCTCCCTGTCGTGAGAACAAGAAATTAAGTATGCCCCATAGAGACTGCATGAATTGCATGACTGCACCATAATGGCTAAATGGCAGGCAACTTTTAATAACGAATCAAACAGGCTGCATTTTGTAAAGCCTGTTCTGTGAGAACGGATCACCTCCATGCATCAGGAACGCTTTATGAATGTAATTTTATATCCCGTTCACTTTGGACACAATCTTTTAAGCTCATTCCTGCTGACAAAACGAATGACATCGGTTTATGAAAATTCTCGAGGTTAAGTTCCAGAAAATCGCATTTTATTCTTCTTTACAAAAGTAGACTAACTAAAAAATCACTCTGCTATAACTCATAATAAATGCATTCCTTTTCAAACAACATTGCTCTTAGGGGATTATGAAATTCGAGGCACGTCTTCGGTTTTCAATTTTCTAGAGAAGCACGTTTTTTTTCTATAAACTTTAAACTATGACCAACTGCTTCGACTAATTTATTTATATAATCTACTTTATCATTCGAGAGAAAAAAAGCTAACGCCTTTATTTTATTCGTTGGGAGCTTCCCGATTCTTGCCCAGCCGACAATGGCCGCTGAGGTTACCCGACCTTCTTCAAAACTTTCACTACTAGCCATTTATAAGATTTCTTTCCTCTCTCATTACGAACTAGACAGAATAAAATTTTAGGCCCTCTACGTCGTCGATATTTTCAGCATAAGGCCGGAACAGCGGCTTGTAGCTATGGTGCTTGCCTGCAGACCAGAAAGAGGACAG
Organism: Amblyomma americanum; assembly: GCF_052857255.1. NCBI lineage: Eukaryota > Metazoa > Arthropoda > Arachnida > Ixodida > Ixodidae > Amblyomma > Amblyomma americanum. The sequence goes on from NC_135506.1 coordinate 84,409,603, forward strand.
TTAGATCCCGGCCGCAGCGGTCTCATTTCTACGGAGGCGAAATGTTAGACCCGTGTACTGTGCACGTTAAAGAACTCTAGGTGGTCCAAACTATTCGAAGCCCTTCACTACGGCGTCCCTTACAGTTTGACATTAAACACTATTCACCCATTTTTTACATATTTGTAAATTTCTGCGGAAAACAATTTTCCTACACTTCGAGCTCGGCGCATTATGGCCTTCGAGACTTATGAGCCACTAACGCAACACAACACTTCCTTATGTGCTGTGTGTCACCCACCTTTCTTTACTCTGTTTCAGTTCATTCAAGTGACTGTGACACTAGTAGCAAATAAATATGGATTAAGAAGCTTTGTGTCTTTCATACAGCACTTCAGTAAGCTGTTCCAGATAGGAGCGACTCTGAGGTATATTAAAAATACTTTAAACAGGCTACTCGTGCTAGTTTTACACTTAAAATTCGGCAGGTGCTAGAGAAATGTTTTTTTTTGTGGTAGCATACTCTCTTTTTCTGGTATTGTGTATGCGAGTTACGCACTTCAAGCCATGGTGATCAGTTTTCTTTCAAAATGGTGCCATACACCAAATTGTATATTTCTCATTTTGGAAATTACATTAAATAATGAGAATAGTTTGTGCTTGAAAAGATTGTTACTTTTTACTTCTGCATGCTGCTAAAGCAGAATACAGTGATTTTTTTCTCATTTGTTTCAAATCTCTTATTTATTTATTCGTAACAGTCTTCAAGTCACCACATCTGCCGACAGTTCCGCAGCAGGTCATGAAAACTGAACAGACAACACACAGTGGGTAGCGTAAAACTTTACACGTATAATGAAACAACCTGTTACTTGAGCATTGTTGAACCCTCGGAGTTCTTCTCAAGACGTGCAGTTAACCTATAATAAGGGGAGCAAACAAGAAAAAGAACAAGAAAAAGACTGCAGCAAATCATTTTTCATACATGTACTGCTGAATCGGTTGTGATGTACACATCTGTTGAGATCTCGGTAATATAATAGTGAAACTTCGCACTAACGTTAATGCGCGATTTTTTCTTTTGATTTCTTCTTTTTCCAATGTTAGTTTAAGAAGCTATGTATGTTCTGACGTCTAAATGTCTAGTCTGAAGCCCCAAACATAATTTCTTCAATTCTAATGCACATAAAAAAGGTTTTGAAAAAAATTGTCTCCAAGATATAGTTGTGGTGAAACTATTTTCCAAATGTGCTTGAAGTTCACAACCGATTACTGCACGCGGCGAAATCTTCAATTAATCATTGAGAAAGGTGGCAAAAACCCACTCAAGCAGACCAATACCTGGGAACTGCACTTCTAGTATTACAAGTACACTAGGTAAATGACTTCTTGAACATAGCTACAGACTAAGGTTCGAGAGCATTATGGTGTGAAAGAAGGCATTTGTCTATGGAACGAGAATAAACATTTCGTGATTGTTCACGGCAAGATTATTTATATAAAGGAGGCCTACATATCCCTTGCAATTTCTGAATGCTGAAAAGGAAGCATACTTAATTTTGCGCTGTAAATTCCCTCTTTTGACGCCCTTCACTATCTGATTTTATTCGAGTACATATATGAACTGCCCGCTCAGCCATATTCTATATAGACTTCCTTATCTTTGTCACAAATTAAAAAAAGGCCGTATTAATGCCAAGAAAAATTGGTACTCATGAAGCTCGCACAAAATCTTTCTATTAATTGGTACTATTAGAACTAACGGCTAGAAAGCAGTTAAGTAATGTAACGTATACTGTCTTCATTTAGGAATATTGTCAGATCATTTACTTTTTCATATTCGTCCGATAATGGTTTACAGTCGCTATCCAAACTGACTTCGTTGACATGAATTCTATCTTGCAAAGTTCTGTGTCTTCTAGGTGCATTTCAAAAAGAAACTTTGTTAGACTAGAAACTGTTCTTGATTATTATTTAATTTAAGGGATGCTGTGTTAATAAAGTGACTGCGTTATTTGTCATTCCCGGCATAGCACGAAATTTGTGTTCTCGTCTTCTTGTAGACTATACAATGAAAGAACAATGGCATGCTGCATACTTCGTGCTCTTTCAAGATGACTACTCATTTTTTCGAGCAAATTTGATCGATGATAGCTTGGTTAAAGCCAGAACGCAAGAACCGAAATATTTTGACGGAAAGCGGAACATTGTTTTGTGCAAGTCTGACAATTTATGGATTGATATCAGTGTTTTGCATGGAATAAATTTTTGCTCATGGGCAATGCCTTCTCGCCACTACACAGAATGATGCATTTTTGATTGGTGTGTGGCTTGATGAGGCGAACGGTGTGTATTAAATCACGTGAAGAATGCAGCTTACGTATTCATGTGCAACGTATGTGCTGAAGCCTATTGGGCAATGAAACACTTTTGTTCACGCAGCTCCGGCCTACAGTAGGAAAGGAAGAAGTGCAAACGAAAGTGTTCTTATGCACCGAGAATGTGGTTACTTGCAGAGTTCTCCTCAAGTATTTATAATTTCTCTATTACAATTGTTTTCCGATGTGCCTTGCAGGTACCTTTCTCAGCACCTTCCCTGAGCTGCTGCTTCTAGCCAGGTGTCTGCATATTTCTTACCTAACTATGCAGAGCTCTTGGTGGGTAAGCACTATGCCTTGTGACTTTTTTCTATTCGTGTCAATCATGTAGCGCTGCGGTATACTGAACCGACACAAAATCTGTACACTTGAAAAATAGGGGCAATGATATTGCACTTTAAAACATACCGTGCAGCCAGCTATATTCTCACGGCTCTTCAGTTGTCCAACTACTTAAACAAATTGTACTATCATATCTCTAGTTAGCAATAATAATTTGCAATATCACATTGTATATTAAAACTACTAGTGATATGAGCAAAATAATGTTAACATATGGTGGGAAAGCGTAGTTCGTAAAATTCGCTGCAAAACGAATTGGCATATCAATGCTTCAATGAAAGAGCGACCAGAGTAGAAAAATAAATCTCCACAAGGGTGAGCCCTCGCTTTCAGCAAATACTTTATTGCAATACTTTGGTCTATATGCAAAGATAATACGTGGTTTCTCTGAAGGCAAGCACTGGCATAAACATAAGAAAACAAAGCTTGAAGCCAGCACACTAGCGAGTCTGGTAGGTACAAATGAGCTGACCGCCAGTGCATTGGCAACCGCGCATAGAAGTCGCACAAAATGTTGATGCAAACTTGCTTGCCCACTGCATGCTGTCATTCCGGCAGCATGTCTCTCTAGGCAACTGCGTCTGCGTTAGAAACGTCTTGAAACTAAGACTTGTTGCCTGCTTCGGGAATGAGGATAAAATAAGTTGCAAAATGTATTGCAGAGAGGATCATACACGCCGGTCAAGAAGCTTTCCGGTACCTAGGTCTTGACCCTTGTTTGTTTCTTTCGCTATTTGTTAAGACATTACCCTCTCTGTAGAGCGCAACACTTGTCCTCAGGTCCGTATCCCAAAGAGAGCCCTTTTGCTGCTGGAAACAGTGTGCACGCATATTCAGGAAGGCCACGGTACCTCAAAAGTACGAGCACGCACGTAGTGTGGGAAAGAGACGACCGCTCACTACATCCTGTGTGCCTCACTATGTTCGTGTGCGCTCTTTTCCACTGTGTATTCCGGAATATGCACCAACACGCCCAACTACGACTACTAAACAGTGGGTATTAATTGTCTTCTTACGCCATCTCTCAATTTCTCACTTTATAGAACGCAGACGTGCAAACGTTTCACAGTCACACAATATTAAAAATCCTCCACATCCTGCCGACTGTCTGAAATGATCAAAAAGTCATGATGTACTTTTTTATGGAACTGGTGGCAGTGGACAATTAATAAAGCACATTTACAGACTGATTGTGAGAGTGTCATTTAACGAAAATAGTGCAGGCGGTAGGAGGGCGCTTTTTGGACTATAGTCACTTAACTAGACACTCCAACAAAAGCAGCGTCTTTCTTTATCCATGATAATATTCACACTTTTAAGCAAGATTTAGTCTTTCCAATACAGCAACAAACACTTTCTCTTCTCCCTGTTGTCTGAAATGTCATGATATTGATAAGAAGGAGAGGACCCAAAGGGTTAGGTTCCAATTCGTGCAGTGGGGCTCTTTTAACATCCGTGAAAGTGCCGCTTTAGGAGAAGGGAGAACACTTGTTAATAGGTATAAAATCTGAAGCACTAGCTTTGTCCAAAATGTCATGGCATTGATCAGAGGCAGAGGTCCCAAAGGGTTAGGTTCCAATTCATGTAGTGGGGCTTTTTTAACATCCATGGTAGTTAGGCTTTAGGAGAGGGGAGAACACTTGTTAATATGTCAAAAAGCTGAAGCACTAGCAAAATTCTTACATATGAGATATATACAGTGTTTGAAGGCTGGAATGTATTTAACTACCATGGATGAAAAAGGAAGGCGGAAAAAAGTATTATTTTAATATAATAGTCTGCAGCTGGGGGTACCCACAAACTGTTTTAAATTGAAATGGCAGTAGCAGTTAGCTGATTAAGTTTCAGTAAAAGGCAACAACAAAAGGCTCTCCTTGTCATACCGCCCAGACATACATTCACAGAGAGGTTAGACAGAAGCTCTACTTATATAATCGGCAGTGAACAAATTAAGTATGCAGCTTGTGCACTGCACTGATAGGCAAATTTACTAGAAGTACAGATATCAAGCACCCAGTAAGAACGCATAGCAAGCGCGCAATTAATAATAAGAGCCATTAGTACAATTCACAGGAATAGTGATATAAAAAAATTGCGGTGCTTTAGCTCTGGTTAAACCTGGAGTAACGCGATAGCTACAGCTGGCCGTGTAGAACATGTTCAGTTGAACTGCAAGGTCAGTCTTTCTCCGCTCCGTTTCGCTGGGCGTTCCTTCTTCATCGTCGTCCCACTTGACAGGGCGCATGCACACAGCTGTGGCAGCTCTAATTCGCCGGAGCGCCGCGCCGCCGTCAGCAGCCGCTGCTCCGCGCCACGTGGCTGGTGACATGACCAACGAGGTGACGAACCACGTGATCAGACACGGCGCTGCGCCACCGGTAGCTGCTCGGCACCATGTGACCTACACGTGACTGCGTGGCGGCGCAGCCGCGGGTTGGCAGTGCAACAACAGGGTGGTGGCTTCGCCATGCTGACGGCGCAAGTGTTACCGTAATGCAGCTATCGCTACAGAACGCTAGCACTAAAAGGCGGCACTCCAGCTCCTGCTTCGTGATTTTACTCAATAGCATTAATCGGTCCTTTCGATGGCCTGCAGCCTTCTTTCTGCATAGGCCCGGAAACACACACTTGTTCTTTTTATCACCGTCCCATAGCGCTTACCTTCCCTTGAGAGATCACACCGTGATATAATTAGATTCCTCCCGCAAAAGTGCTGCTCTGTCGCCTATGTTCTTCCTACATTCCTATCCATACGTAATTTGGAATTCTATACTTTACAATACATGGCCCGACAGGTGTCCGTTGTAAACACAGCGATCGGTGGGGCTTGCGATACCCAAGATGCTCGTGCCAACCAACCTCTCTCGACCAATCGTTAAACGCCACCTGCCACGGTGAGCAGTTTGCTCACTCTCCGGTGGGCAGGTTCCGACCCGCAGTGGTGGCCAGGTTTTGATCACGTCACAAGGTTGCGTGAACTAGGTAGCTGGTGGTCCACCTGATTATTGCCCTCAACTCAGCACACGATAACGACAACTCTGACGATCCCAGGTTCTCTGCAGGAAAGGAGCCTTAACGCTCTCAGGTTGCACCATTACTCATATCCTAACCGAAATCGACAAAAGGCGATGTACTTGACTAAGGCGTCTGATTTAGATCATAGATTCGATGACCATTTTGATAAAGGAAGGAAGCGTACCGTATTCGAGGAACAGGGATGCAGTGATGAGATCATATGATTTGGGGAGATAAAGTGGCTGAATCTGGCACGGGAGATGTCTAACACAGGTTATCACTAGCTTTTTTTGTCATACAGTGGGTGCAGCGGAAGTTTTAACTATTAAGATGATCGTATAGGCTAAAATTCCTTCTGAATGCGTTTCTTATATTTTCTCCTGTGGCCTCAGAAGTGGTGACATGTTCAGCATAATGAGCACAATAATTGTTTTCTTGACAACAGGCGTGGCTGTCATCTGGGACACTCAGGGCTATGTGGGATATATACGGCCGGAGGAATAATTAAATCACAGAATAAAATAGGCCTGTACCAATCATATGGCTAGCCTACCTGTGACTGGTAACGAGCCTCTACGCAAAGTGCACATTTTAAAATGCGCAGTGTTGTCTGCTTGTTTGGACGCTGGTTCTCACAGACCTCTGATGGAGCTTTTAGATACTACATCGAGTTCACTTACAGAGGCTTTTACCATCAAGAGACCCGCAGTCTGCATGGCGGGCCTTTACTTTTTTAAACGTGTAGTGTAACTACATTATTCCGTAGGCAATCGCAAAGGCTAATTCCTGTCGGGAAACCCCAAGTGTCCAGCTGACACTTTGAAGTGTAAGCCCAGCATAGGTTATCCGTGGTTGATAATTCGCTTTGTCTGTGCGTGTAACATCTACAGGGTTTATATTTTAATTTGTGGAACGCTGATTAAATGTGGTAAGCATTAAGGGTTCATTAACGCTAGCACATCAAGTGCTTCAACACTACTCTTTGAACAGAAAGAGCTGGTGGTTGCCCTGAGCAAGGGAACATGCGAATCAGTTCAATAAGACAGGTATGAAATTCGAGTTAGGAAGTGGAACAGTTTTTCGCTTCAAAAGCCGCAGCGACTGATTTTTTGAGAAAGATTCCTATCGGGAGTATGTTCATTTCTTTGCGGAACTTCACAGGGAATGGCTTTTTGTTTCAGTGAGTAAGTGATTGCTAGATGAACCTTATACTTCATGCAGATTACAACCTAGTTTGTAGAATTTTTTGTTAAACAGCTTATGAATACATTGCTTCTAAGCAGGCGGCTAGTGTTAGGCTGCCTGTTTGCATGTAAATTCAACGATTAAAGTGCATCAAATATCAATTTCCAGGAAACTATTCTTGTGAAGCTTCGTATGAGCAATAAGCAAGGTGTAATTCACAGCCAGGTCGAATTTCAAAATTTATCTTTTTGAGCCTCCCATTTCCTTGTCTTTCGACCCAGTCAATTGGCCCAGAATGTACCCAGGGTTTTTGTTTATACCACTCTACACCGGTTTCTTAGATATGGTACAAGGGCAGCTTTATCTTTTTTATGGAGATTTAAGCATAAAAATGTGTTGTTGGTCCATGTGTGGTCTTTACAGCGGAAGGATTTTCACTTAATTGTTGGGGGGCGATTGCCGCATTTGCTCATTTTTTCGACAGATGTGTAGATCCACTACTTCTGATCGTGGCTATGAGAGGTAAATTTTGTGTACAGTTGTGCATTTTGTGTGAACATTTCGGCCTCCGATCAAAACAGTCCATCTAGCTAATCATCCATAATAACGAATCACGAAAGAAGACAACAAAATTTGTTAGATAAAGCTCGTGCATACTTTGCTTCAGCACATAGTAGTGGGCAGTGAAGCGGAACCCACACAAAGCGTTGGTTGTTCGAAGTGCATTTTCGTAGTCGAATTTACCATTAAGTATCAGTCACTTCCTTATCACCACGTTTGAACCATGCATTTCTTATGCTTTGTTCTCTGGAAAAATTGTGTTCAGATTGGGCGTTTAAGCAAAATCTTTCGCTCAGAGAAATCCGTCCTTAGGATAGAACAGCCAGGTAATATGCAAGACATTTAACTATAACATTGTTCCTTTCCTCTGCTACCGGTGTTAGATTTCTCAATGTTTTTTTTGTCTTTATTTTCAGAGTTCCAGCTACTTCTTACACCATGTCTCCTCAGAAATCAAGGCGCAGCTTTCCTCTTCAGCCCTGTTCATCAAAAACCCCTTCGCTTCAGGAGCGCATTCTCCTCACAGCATTCTTAGTATTCCATGTGAAAGACCCTAATTAAGACAATCTCTCTTCAATGCTTTTTAGACGCTTTTATAGGCCTGGCTTGATATAAGTCATTCTGCAATGGCCTTCAAATCATATAGTTATTAAAAACCATTGATTTTTATTGAACTGCTTTGTCCGGCCTAACTGAACCACAGCTACGCGTCGAAGTGTATATATCTATTTGTATAGTATAGCTTCGAACAACGCAAATTTAACAAGAACTGTTCTTTCATTATCTCATGAAGTTAACATGTTACATTAAGCAGTTGGCTAAATTGCATTAAAAGAAAAAGTATATCAGGAATTCGTGATTAATCTGATGTACCGCCTTTGTGAATCGTAAACAGCTGAAGGCTCCAACATCTAAGCCATGTAATAGGGCCCTAAAGCGTGTTTGGACGCCCTAACATTCGGGTTGGTCAGGAAGAGAATTCCTCTAACTGCAAGCCATGCACTTCCAGACAGAGAAGCAAGATTTTGGCTTATAAACTTGTTACAAAGGCTGTACTTGCGTTTTGTGACACTGTAGAAAGACGAAAGACAAATAAGAAACCCATAACGATCTTTACGCTATAAATTGTCACCGCATTTTCCCTCTGTTCTCCACTACTGTAGGCTGTTCAGTCAGTCTTTTTGCATTTAGTTCGCACAGCTTCCTGGAATCATCAGCTCAGTCTTTCTTTACAGTTTGTCAGCCGTCTTTCCATGCTCAAACTTGGCGGAGTTCCTGGCATTTATACATGTTGTGCACGAAATAAACATGAATAACTCGAAATGACAGAAATGATAGACCTATGTGCTTTCAAGTATAAAATGGGCATACTCACAGGTCTTCAGGAATTCAGCTATTCATTTTTTCTTCAAATCACAAGTCCTTCTTGTTTCTCAGATGCCATGAGAAGTTTTTTTAGCATTTTTCTTTACGTTGTGATAAACTGAAAATTAATTTCTTGCCTTTCCTTCAAGCACAATATCTGTACTCTCACAGAAGTCCATCTTGCCATGTGGTTTTCCTTTGCTTGCAATGCCTGCAGTAACGGCAATACCAGATTGACTCGGTCCTTGAGTTAAGGATCCAGCCACTATTTATCAGTTCCACTGAAACGCAGTGCACGTGTGTGCCTGTTGTTTTGTACAATTTTATTTACCTTTCTACATCATCAGTTCATAATCAAGCTGTATTTTTGTGCTCAGAAACTTTATATAGAGCAGAGGCTTGCAAATGTATACTTTTTAAGAGTGTTTTTACTATGTTTCTTTTCTGTGAGGGCATGTGCATCTCAATATGTATTTGCACTGTTTCTAAAGCTAATTGCCTTTCCCGCTTCTAAAAAACACGAAGATTAGTTATTTTGGGTGCCAGTGAGACCTGTTAAACTTGGTTTTACATTTATTGCACTGCTTTAAACTATCTGTGATTGGTGTTTTTATTCCCCATAATTTTTATTTCACGCAAACCAAAGTCAGCTACGAGAAATTAGACTCCGATTTTATTGAAAATGAAACTGCCTTAGCTATATGCCACAGTCAGCCTGAACTATAATGAATAAGGGCCGAACTCACCTCTGCATTGTTTATCGTGATTATCCGTTAATTGATTTGATTAGTTTAAGGCGCGCATTTCAACTTTCCTTTTTCTAATATCTCTACAAATGTTTGTTCTCTACATTTTTAGAGGAATGTTAATCTTGGACATCTTTATTTTGTTTCATTATTTGCATTCTTCAATTTCTTTGCGTTAAATAAGCTTGACACGCTATAGATACGAAACCTTTTAAAAGTCACCGATGTGACGGTTTCAGTGGTGAGCATAACTTAGTAAGTAGTATTTCAGTGACAATCCACTCCTGGCTGAGGCAGCGACTGTGCCAGCTGCACATCTGGCTCACAAATGTCAGAAGCCCAACCGGTCAGGCGACATTTAAAAACCTTTAACAGCCTGCACTTGCACAGAGCAGCACAGCTCAGTCCAGGAGAATCAACAACGTGCCAAAATACATAAATATGACCTTGAACCAGATCGCTTTGCTGCCAGAACATTGAACACTTAGAACAAAAGTTTGACAAATGGTCCATGCTGTTGTACTGGCAGACAGTTACTTCAGCTAATTTATTTATCCTATAGGCAACAGCAGCAGACCTCCGGCAGTATATAATGTGTCCACATAAGCTCCAGGAACTAGGCATGGAGATGAACAAACAAGATAAAAAATTTATCCCCGAGCAGTCACATAAAATGAGCGCCTTAACCGCACTATGGCTGCATTGTTACTACCAAGTTTGTCGCTCACCTTGGTAGCATAAGCCGTCAAGTTTAATTGGCTTGGGTTCTTTGTTTGCTCTTTCATTAAGTTTATGCATACGGTGTCATTAAGCAACCATGCACAAGCTGCCACAATGAATCTGCATGAAAATAGCTCAAGGCCTTGCTCTTCTGCACAACTGTAGCGGATCTAACAAAAACAAAATATCATGTCAAGAAAACAGGATTTGTGAAACAAACTTTAGCAAACAACCTGCACCTATACAAGAAAGCATTAAATGAAAGAAAAACAGCATCAAGAGTGAAGAGTGTTTACAAAAGTTGAGAAATTGAGCAGGACAGGCGGTCATCTGAAGACCACTGTTGAGCAGCTTGTGTCCAAAATTAATTATAATATTGAAGTAGGGACAATGCCACGTGTACACGGTGCAATGGTTTAACGAAAAAGTCAAGGTGCCCTACATGCCAAGAGGCCACTTCCTTGCATCGTCACACAGTAACCATACATAAAGAGCAGCACCACTGAGTAGACTACCTCAGTGCAGGAGCTCTTAACAGTTTTAAAAAAAATGTTTCACAAGTCCCTGCAATAATGCGCCCGGACTTTCACTATTCCGTAAGCTCCTGCATTTTTGCACTGGGTTCATAACCAAATGGAGACTTAAGGCAAAACACTTAGTTAGCTTATGCTTTGGCATCTAGGCATATAAATGGCTAAAACAGTAGATAACACAGCTCAGGACAGTCCTGAACAAATAAACTGATTTCAGGGAATCATGACAGTTAATCGACAAAATATTGTTCCATATTTTCAGCATGATCTTCCACAAACAATCAATTAACGGTATAGTGCTGGGGTTTTTGACTTGCTTGGTTTACACATGCAGTTAGCGAATTCCACCAGATAAATGCAACTAAAGCTTCATGGTCGCTTGTAAATTATAAGCTGCGGGCTTTAACGTGCCGGAGCAACACACGGGCAACGAGAAACGCCATAATGGAGGCTTCCGGATTGATTCGGAGGTCTATGGTTTTTTAACGGCCGCGCCCCAGGGCATCGAATAATAGCGCCCTTGGTTTTGACAGCTCAACGGAAAGGCACAGAGCAGCCACAATGGGTTTCATGATCACTCCATGCGAGTGAGTAGTGCACGTTCCATTCATCAATTATAAGCACAATAAAGCCTTCTAACCACAAGTGTCACCAAGGCAATCAAAGCAAGTTGAATTGCAACACTCATGTGGCCTGAAGAGAGTTGCCTCAATAAGCCACATTGAAGTTAAACAAAATGAGGCACTTGACTTCATCTCTAACGCTTACAATAGAAGTATCTCTTTTTCAAACCTACAAATACGACCAGGGATTCCGATACTAGAAATGCGCCTTAGATACACCGCCAATAACAGATGTACAACATGGTAAATATCCATTCCAAATCAAAGTTCATACTGGCGGAAGTCAAGTGGTTTTGCTGGCCATTTTTTCCGGCCCTGAAAGTTCGAAAATCAGCCAGAATCTGCGCGTAGTCAATAATCCAGCAGGGGCTGTAACGCTTACAGCGGCATATCTGGCGAGGTGATCCAAAAAGTATTCCAGAATAATGAGGAGAACTCGCCCGAATGCTCGCTGTCCACAATGTCACCTTGTGCAGGCGCGCTGAACAGTAGTCGCAAACTACGTCGTTATTGCTATGGCCAAGTTTTTCAACTTCAGCTTTCACAAAACGTGGCAAGAGGGCTACAGCGTAATAAATTGTATTAAATTGTTTTCAGATCCAAATTTCGAGTTTTATCCTTCCCTCATTATCGAGGGCCCACACCGACAAATAAGTGGCAGATGTACACCTAAGAGGGCACCCATTTGCAGGCAACAACCCTTCATCATCATGAGCTTGCCGCACCTGACAACTGATGACAGTCTAGAGCACCCACTATGGTACCTGTGTCCTAAAGGCTGGCAGGAACTTAAGCTTTGTTCCGCGTCGAACTCATTCTGTGATTAATACACACTCGCCATTCCTACCTAAGTTGCGTCTCAACAAGTCGGAAGCAAAAAAGCTGATGCAGAAGATTCTTTTGTTGTTTAACGAAAGAAAAATCACCCAGCAACTGTCTGAAACCTTGGTAGACTCCTCATTCCCGCTGTAAGGAGAGGGAGGAAGGCGAGAGTGAAAGAAGAAGAAAGAGAGTAAAAGGTGCTGTAGTGGAGGGCTCCGAATTAGTTTTCGATAACCTGGGCATCTTTAACGTGCACTGACATCGCACAGCACACGAGCGCCTTAGAATGCTCTAAACACATCTGGAGCATTTCACTAACGCATGCCTCCAAGCCCAGATATGGGAGGCGATTACAGCTTTCACAAATGGCGGGACAAGGTCTCCAGACAAGCTCATTGGAGCTACGTATTGTCATGAAGCTCATAGTGTAATGCCAAACACCAGCTAGCATAATTATTATACCAGTTAAAGAAAAGCCGGCCACAGCTGATATTACGAAGAAATGCATATGACGCGCTTTTTCTGCGAGACGAAAGTATTTACCAGCTGCTTTGTGCGAACCACGGCCCTCTCTTTCTCGTTTTTAGCCCTGTTAATATCTTTTCGACAAAAAAACGCCTATTTCTCAATAGAATTGCTTTCGTCGGACTATAGCAACGTGATGGAGGGAAGTTGCATCCTATGCAACACCACATGGCGTTTTTTTTTTCTCATTCTGTGCCGGACCTATGTTTCTTAGTAGCGTATTTTTGCTTGTGAAAAGGCAGAATAGTTCCGCTATTGCTCTTGCACCCACGATGCAGAATAAACTTAGCTGTCAAGGTGTTCGTCGAGTTGTTAAAAGAATGAGAGTGCTTTACCTCCGCTGCACCGATGGCCAAGTGAAAGCCTTTCCCTGCTTTACTACGATTTTGCTGTTTCTTATCTCTTGTCTCAACTTGTTTCTGGCTGCTATTTGTATTAGGTTTAAGTATACATTTGCAAGATTTAATCGTTTAAGCCGGGTAAAGTTAGCTCGGGTCAGTTTGGACGCAACCATCGTGTTGGCCATAGTCAAATTACACTGGGTATCGATTTTGGTCTAAATCGACGAAATTCTAGTTTCTGTGTTTGGGGTGGGGCAACTCTTGGGAATCGAGGTGAGCCAATGTTCATATTGACCAGGGACAAATGTTGGGACACCACCGCATTGGCGATAGTCAAAGTATGCTTCGGCACCTCATTTAAGGCTGTTGCTATGAAATAGCTGAGTTCGAAGCTGATTAAAATCGTGATTCGCACTTGGTACGGCGATCGCTCTAAAACATTCCTATTTTTGGCAACAGTAAAAAGTGACAATTCCTGTAAACAGCAACCAACTTGCACCTATATATTTGCAGCCTGTAGTGTTAATGATGCCGCTTGAGGCTGAATTCATTATACGTGTGCGGCAATCATTAGAACGCTTTTACAATAAAGGATGTAGACGACGAAATTCTAAGAAGAAATAAACCTTTTCTTTATACGCTCAGCACCAGAACATTCACGTTGTGCATTCGATACCTTAAGTGCTTTACAAAACCTGCCGGAAAGCAGTTAACAGCAACAAAGGTAGAATTATAGCCACAGCGATTCAAGCAGTCAGTGCAGGTCACCAAAGAGAACAAGACTGCACACAGTCGCTGTGAAATGAATTCCCTCTGCATCATTCGGTCGTCCACGAGCATAGCCAGGATTACGAGCACACATGGACCAACGGGTGTGCTAGAGCTTATATGGTATCAATAGTGCCGTGGACTAATGCATGCAGTCGGCACCACAGGGATACCTGGAGTTATGGGATGTTTTAAACTCTTATTGCAGACTTTATTAATCCAAAGATTTGAATTAATTCCGTCCGGATTAAGTTGAAAAAAGTATACTGATGATAAGATGCAGAAAGGTGGTTCGAAGTTTCGAAATCATAGTGCTAGATAACTACCTCCGATAGATAATCACAACTCCTTAAAGGGGTATCTGTGAGGAGATCGGGTCGCAAATCCAGTGTCGACGTCGTAGGCAGGTAGGCCACCTAGAAAAAAACGATACCTTGTGGTGTCATAACACACAGCAAAAAGGATTGCGCGAAAACTGATCAGCGTGGCAGCTTGCCGTTGAATTAAAGATTGGTCTCGAGAGGTTCCTCGGGAAGAGCAACATGGGTCGCACAAGCTGCGCATATGGCAGCGACCGCCATCGCAGGGTAATGTTGCATCACTCAACAGCTGCACCACTCCGACGGGAGTGGTGCATCGTTAAAGAGAGAATGAACAGTTCTGCCCATTTGGACATTGATCCATTAAAGTTTTCACGCGATACACTCAACTGTCTCCTACATTTTTTTTATGCAAGATGACTGACGCATAGGAAAATCTGCGTATATATGCCCCACATCGCTTCAAAATAAAAGTATTTACACAATCGTGTCCATGCGCGTGAGGAGCTAGAGTTTATTATATCAGTTTCAACTCCACCAGTGCATGGTATGGAAAATAAAACACCCATTCTCAAAAAAATTGAACACTGAATTTTTCATCCCAAACTTTTAAAAACCCACTCACTTCCGTTTCTTTCCTCCCAACGCAATCTGATTTTAAAACAAAGCCAAAATAATCCGCAGACGCCATCAGATTGGACTCTCGCATACGCGCGAACAGGATGTTCCCGGGTCAATCTCATTACCGACACTTAACAAGACTCCAACTGCCAGTTGATGCTAGCATGTATCAGTAGATTTCCGCGTTCTAACTAAAAAGAGGCAATTTCAATGGACGCGGAGTTGTTATAAGGTAGGAAAGGCATCACAATCGCAGGATATTTCCTGAAATAGATTTCCTTTATTTCGAAGCACTTTTGCGCCGATGCTTTAGATTGTGCTGTACATCTATTCACTCTAAAATTTGCATGACGGATCGTATTAGGTCTGAGAGCGGTCTGTTTTATTCGTGAAGGCGGGAAAAAATCTTTGTATCAATAATTCATGGAGCCGAGCTACAGTAAATAGTGTAAGTAAACACAAACCAAAAACATCTCACAAGGTGACAGCACGCAGATCGACACATAGCCGCCTACACTGATCTCCGACGTCGGATGCACGTGTTCTATTTTGCATTGCCTTCGGCTCGGTGAAAACCAGAGTGGCGACAGCATTCTCTGAGGCGCTCACTACCTTTACGTTTAAATAGAATTAGTAATTAAACGCCAGAAATTAGCGGTGGTGACCAGCTTTCTTAGTGAAAAAGTTTGACTAGTGGGATGTCATAATGTACACATATGAACAAACTTCAGGTAAGGACCTATTCTTCTGATGCCAAGAAAAATCTTTCTTTTCAAGTTTTCCACCGTTCGCATCGAGTAGTTAGAACAGCAATAGTAAACCAATCAGTAACGTCTTCGACTACAGCAGGAACCTTAAAAGCAAAAAAAAATGCAAGCCTTCCGAGGAAGTATCTGCCGATTTCTTTATTATTACACTGGATTCTCGCAATATATCAAATGACCTCCTTAATTACTATCCTTTGAAAAATGTTCTTGTGCCGAAAAGCTGTGTATGAAGAAAGGACAAAGGAGTATCCAATGCTCTTTTTCTGTATCTGCAAGCTGCAACATTGTGACAGCGCCATTCTTTACAGCCGGTCAGCACCACATGCACAGAAAGGACATTTTTATTTTTTCTGAAACAGTCACACCAAGTGTTAGCTTCATGATTGTCTGCACCGGGAATCTTATGCCTGGAGGCTTACCTTGATGCTCTAAGGGAGCCCCCTTTTGAGGGAAGCACAGTCTTCAAAGTACCATTGGATCGACTACCTAAATTATGATTATATAACACTGCACTTCGTATAAAGCAAGTGTGGATTACGGTACATTCTCGCACAGTGCTTGGTCTAACTTCTCTTTCCACACACACTAACTCTGAAGTAGAAACACTTTATTCAGAGGAGGAAAACGTGATTATTGTACCAGTAAGTAATGAATTATTAAATATTAAATAGATTCTCCGGCAAGCACTAGCACGTAAAGAACAAAAAATATAACTGCGTGCTCGACACGCAGACCGCATGTTTTTGAGCTTTCAACCAAGGTGCTCGGTGCCTCAGTAGTTATAGTCCTCAGCTGGTTACCAGAAACACATCAACTTGGATCCCTGCCGTGGCGGTTCCATTTCGGTCGCGGCGAAGTGCTAGAGGCGTCTGCACTGCGCGATCTCAGTGCACGTTAAAGAACCCCAGGAGGCCAAGAATATCCGAAGCCTTTCAATGCGTCAGCCGTGCCTCGTATCCTGATTCACTTTGGGACGTTAAACCCCGCAAAGCGAAATCAAATATTCATGTCCATAACATGAATATCTCTCATATCACGTTGTTACACAGATAATTTCAGACGTACATCTTCTCCAGAAAAAAAAAAGAAGGACAGATGGAATTGGGCAGGAGAAAAAGTTCTCACTAGCTTAATAACTGGAAGCACTGCCAGAAAATTATCTTGACCAAGAGTCGCTATCCTGGCACACATGTGTTTCGAGATATTCGCGGCCATGCTTGCAGCTCGATTCCCGTAATTGCGCACGCAAGGCGGTTGCAATCGAGGTTAAACTCTTCTCGGCTTGACGCTGCGTTTAGTCTGACTACGGTGCGCAGAGCTACCGGGGAAGAAAATACCTGTTTCCCTTTCACTTTCGGCTGTCGATATACACGAAACGCCCAATGCAGCAGCTGTGTCACACTAGGCAGGAGTTTAACGCCGACGGCCACCGCCATGCATGCACAACTATGCGAAACGAGTGGTTACCTTGGGGACAAATACCTTGGATCCCACTCAGTAGAACCATAGCAAAGAGAGTGGCCTACAAATGCGACCGCTTTTGTGTTTACAATGAAACCTTCATGCTAGCCGCAGTGCCTAAAAAGTTCATATTGCTTAACAGGGTGCGGGTTGAAAGTTGTTTGGCCGATCACATCAGAAAAGTTCTTGGTCCAGGAAAGAACAAGCACGTGATAAGGACGAGAACTGCGAGTGCTGACGTGGTGCATGTTGCGACCTTTGTGTCCGTATTTTAGTTCGGTACATGTCCTTTAGCGCTCAGGTGTCTGCTGACAACCGCTCATATCGACAAGTTCTAGACACCAGTAAGAGATATAGAGAGAGAAGCTCTTTAATGAAAAAATTGAGAATTTATCCGGTGTTTAAACACTGGAATGCTACACGGCGCTCGGAAGGACATTGGGAGATAACGGCGGAAGGAGGTCGAGGCAGAAAATGTAAAATAAAACAAATAAAAATGTTAGAAAATAAAATGCAGCCATTAAATGCGTACAAATGTGCATCGGCGGTTAATGATGTTACATATCAAATGATGAAGTGCATATTCTGATAAATGGGCTAACAAAACTCACAGCGAAAAGAGTGCATGAGGGCCACATGCAAGGCGAAATTAGAGCGTGTCAAGGTATCCAATGTCCTTTAGATGCGCAAACAAAAAGTTCATTGCATGTCTGTTCCCTATAGCGCAGGCTAAGGGACCTAGAACAATGGCCATTGTTAGAGGCAATGAGGAGAGCTCAGAAGCGTATCCAATATACGCATTCGGACAAAGAGACCCAAATCAACCGCACAGGTGGGTCATTTTCCAACCCTTCCATCTTAACCACTCAAGAAACTCACGGAATATTTTGTGCCATACAGGACGCCTCTTTAATCAATAAGCATCACAGCACTAACAACAGCATCTATACCGACTACAGCAAAGCCGTCCGCAATATACAACGCACACTACCGGAAACCCACCCAGATGACATTTTAGTGCAATCCTATAAGTGTAATTCGAACATTACAATCATCCTGCGTTGGACACCTCGTCATGCTGGGATCGAGAGAACTGAGTTGTTCAACAACGAACCCACGACATCAACATCAGGTGCCATCGATTTCCTGTCCAAATGCAACGTCAGTGGAAGACGCCGCAGCATAATAAGCGCATATAGTTGAACACTACTGCAACACCAGGAAAAATTGCAAAATGCTACTCCAACCTCACCCGTCACAGAAGACGGAACAAGAACGCGTCCTTCGCTAAGCTCAAGTACACTCTTCACCCCACTAATTCTCAACAGTTTCACATTGCGTGACACAGCTCGCTGCCCAACTGTACAGAGGTCAAGGCAGAAAGAGAACACCTTCTCTACTCATGGAGGATGAATAAAACGTACACTCGCCAAAAATGGGTTTTAAATTACGACATTTCGGGACCACTACGGGTCCCTTGTTCACAACAACGGACCCGTAGTGGTCCCATAATGTCATACCTTAAAACCCATTTTTTCCGAGACCACTACGGGTCCCTTGTTCACAACAAGGGACCTGTAGTGGTCCCGAAACGTCATATTTTAAAACCCATTTTTGGTGAGTGTACGTTTTATTCATCCACTGTTTCCCCTCGCCAGACAGGATTCTGTCGAACCCTTGACTACATTCTCTACTCATGTAACATCGTCATGGCTACTCCTTATTTGCCTTACCCTGCCCCTCTTATGTAACATCGTCATGGCTTCTCCTTAATTGCCTTACCCTCCCCCTCTCATGTAACATCGTCATGGCTTCTCCTTATTTGCCTTACCCTCCCCCTCTCATGTAACATCGTCATGGCTTCTCCTTATTTGCCTTGCCCTCCCCCTCTCATGTAACATCGTCATGGCTTCTCCTTATTTGCCTTACCCTCCCCCTCTTTACTGGAGTGCTTGGCTTCAATCGGGCTCGGCAGATTGTCAGTAGGCCTTGGCGGAACAAGCGCTGTTCTTAACTATGCCTTAGTGCTGGCCTCAATCAAAACTTTTCCCTCCTCCTTCCTCCTCTGCCCACCAGCAGTGTTCGCTGCGTTAACAATACCTTTCCTGTCATCTCTCGGCTAAGGGACCAAACCATAGGTCACGGGGTCGCGCTGCCAGCGGAGAGAGGCGTTGTTACCGTAACCTCCGGTGCTGCGTTATTGCTGCAGCCATTTTTCTTCCATTTAAAAGTATAAAATGTGCGGAAAATTTTTCAAGGTAAAATAAACACACGGAGAAAATGAGTATTCTTCCAAATATCTTAGAAACGACGAAAACAAGAATATACAGAACATTTCTGTGCAGTGATGCCCGACATTTAGCCCGAAATTAACCTTTTCATGATCGTCTTGACATATATCCTTTATTACCTCGAGATTTGGCTCCCTGAAAAGAGCCCGTCGCTAGAGTGTGGGGTCGATGGTGGGGACTGTTGTCGGCACTCAATGTCATGGTGAGTCAAAAAAGCATGCCAAGCAATAATGAAAGAGGCGGGGTGTGGCCGCCGGAGGGCCACCTGCTCAATTCCTACCCGACAGCGTTTCAGGAATCCCCTCAGATTACATTCTCTTCAGAAACCAAGCAGGTGACTTTGTGGCATCCAAGAGTGTGCAGTCGAAAGCAGATTGAGCCAAGGAAAACAAGGAAGTTGAAAGTCAATCCCATTAATGCATCTTTCAGAAACAACTGTTGAGCAGAATCCACTACAGTCCCAGAATATGCTTGATGAGGCACTCACACAAACGATATGGACGTGTGGGACAGCTTTTTTTTTGGGGGGGGGGAGGGGGTAGAAAACCGGTACTGACTTGAAGCCAGCGAGCTTCGAAAGCGTGCATTCGAGCAGTCGTCTATTACACTCGCCAAGGGAGCGAGTCTCGGCAGTTTAATAGAAGAGGCTGATAAGCAAAACAGTAGAAAATTGCTGTATTGCGATCCCGTCACCCAAGAAACGACCTCAGGTGGACGGCATGGCATGGCATGGAGAAGGTATGGGACGTTAAGATTTACGTGACCGACCTTTCATATATAAATTTATTGAAAATTATTTCTTTGAAAGGAAAATCGAACTATAGACAACAATTTCAGAAAAAAAAGCTGAGGACGAAATACGACGAATACACAAAGTAGCGAATGCTTAAAAACAGTACACAGCCTTTGTGGACTACAGTGACATACATATAAGCCCAGAGTAACGATTGTGCTCGACTTGGAGGTCAAAATATCAATAAGCATAAAATCACCGCGAAGAAATGCTAGTAATTTGCAGTATGCACACCGTCACTGATTGGCGGAGGGTTGAACATAGCTGAGTTGGCCTAATAACACTTAAAATCATACATACAGAATCATGTGGCATGATCATGAGCGCCAAATGAATGAAGGCTCGTATTGGAAGACAAACATGTCCGATCGCCTTCTCACGTAACAATTAACCAACGTGATAATGGTTGGCGTTTCCTCTCACCTCTCAATTGAGATCAGATGATTCTTTGTTGTGTAGAGTTATACTGAACATATCAAGGTATGAACACTAGCACCTCATTCATGCACAGTCATGGACAAAAGTTTGCAGGATTCGGATTCATCAAAGAAGATTTCTCCTCCGTCTCGATTTCCAGTTAGTTTGTACTGTTTCCATTGGATAGAGTACGCATGTATCCGCATAAATCTAAATTTTCATTCAAATGATTTTGCCTAATCTGGCTGAAATGAAGTTTTTAAACCTCGAACCTGACTCCCGCATACTTTTGTCCAAGACTGCGCTACCTAATAAAACATCACCTCTGATCCACCACAACACAAACACAGCGTGGACAACAAAGAGAAAAGTGTGGAACACAATAGTTCTGTAACAGGCGAACCGAAGGCAGAAAACCAGGAGCTCGGTTGGGAACTCACACGAAAACAGGTCCTGACCAGCGACATTCACTAAACATCCCTATTGTGATCATCATCACAATCACAGCACAGTAGCGTTTTCTCACAAACGCTTTACAAGTTGTCTGTGCTATTCCACAATGAGCAGAACAACGCCTAGATGCAAATGTGTACAGTAGCAACAGTTCAAATAGAGCAGGGCACTAGCTATGGGTTACATCAGCAATATCAGGAAACAGCTGAGAACAAGCGAAGGTAGTGGCTTCGCGCTGTCAATTGTAAAGAAGTCCTACGTAGATGTGCACACAGGTTTCACAAAGAAAACGGATTACTTAAGCGCGGCAAGATGTTGAGCATTGCTCTCGGTGTGAAGGGGTGCGGGTCATTCGAAGTAGGTGCACCTCCTCTCCGGGTTCATGGGTGAGCCACTGGGACAGTGGAAGGCCCGAGCGAAAGGCGATAGGTTTCTGACCGCCTTGTTGCAGTCTCCTCCCAGACTGCCGCCAGAGCCCCTGCGGCCGCACATGCTGAAGCACGCCGTGATGAAGAACACCTGCGTGTGACAAAGGAAACTCGTCAAAGAAGGGACGCGGGTATGTGCGGCTAGATCAAACCGGCATCCATTTTCGACCAGTGATTAGGAAGTTCATTTAAATCGTCACGTTTTCATCAATGTCACACAGCAAGAGTTGGCGAGAACCAGTAGTAGTGTTTAAATGTTTTGTGCGCTCTTATCCCGAGCAAGAACAGTCGGGATTAAGTCTTGGTTTGGGAAGTCATGTTTTGATCCAAGTCGACTTTAAAAGATAGCCGTATAGTGTGCAATATAGGCACACGTTTAATAATCCAAGATGGCCAAATCATTCTTCAGGTCAGTACTGCGGCGCCTCTTTCTCTCTCTTCGCTCTTTCAAACCATCTACTACTCATTCGCTGACAGTGCGGCTAAAGTGTTCACCGGGAATGAAATAGCCATAGAGAGCTTTAGATTCCTCATAAAAAATTAGTAATATATTCCTGAGGATCG
Source organism: Amblyomma americanum (assembly GCF_052857255.1). Lineage (NCBI taxonomy): Eukaryota > Metazoa > Arthropoda > Arachnida > Ixodida > Ixodidae > Amblyomma > Amblyomma americanum. The sequence goes on from NC_135506.1 coordinate 84,431,621, forward strand.
AATATCTACAGCGGCAGCTGCCTGTCGAAGAAGCCTAAATGCAAAAAAACTAAACGTACTTTCAAATGCCAGTGCCCTTTATATTAAAGCAGGTCAAATTATATTTAAATTGCACACTCAAAGTAAGCCAGCTACTGAGTGTTTACTTACTTTATGACGAGTTTCAATTTGTGTCTGATCACTAAAACCTCTTTCTTATCAAAAAAACCTCAAAGCGTGCCTTTAAAAATACCCAAGGTTTTAACGGTGCTTTCAGTGACACAGACGGGAGAGCAACACGCTTTTCGCATTAGTGGTTCTCATTACGCCGATCGTATTATCTGAGCTATTCTTACTGGGTTCTGGCAGTTGCCCATACAGTTCGAAATTTGGACCTGAAAATTCTGCCGTCCTGCAAAAGACAGTTAAAGCGTTTTTAACACAGTGGGCTTTAAGATAAATATAAATATCTCTATAACACTTCTACCTAATTAAATGCGATGTAATCTGATGCGCAAATATGACAGGCTAACCGCCTTCAATTAAGGACAATGGTGCTCTGATAATATGCGGTCTGCTGTTTGACGGCAGCTTGGATTGTTTCTGGCAATAATGTTTTTGGATATGAGAGATCATTCGTCTCAACACGAAAAGTAACATCCACACTTGGTTTCACCAAGTCTCTATATAGATAAATAATCGAAGCGATAAATATTGTTGTCAATTAAAGCTCAAGCTTACAGTTTTTAAAATTATACACTTAAAATCAAGGCACCTCAACCATATGTCATGAGGAAAGCAATAAATGAAGCAATTAAAAGGTAAGTGAGATTTAGATGGTGGAGCGGGGGCCTCGGGATTAATTTCTATCACGCGGGAATAATAAAGGGAAATTGCACTGCACAGAGCGGGGCAGCCTTTAGGATTTTGCTTCCATCGAAGCGCGGTTGACATGGATCTACGTTGTCATCAACGAAACGCCGTTAATAGCCATGGCGGCGAGTCGATTGGCAGAACTCATGCAAGATGCATTCTATCGTCTGCCATCGCAAGAAAACAAAGGCGCCGAAAATGTGTAACTATATGCGGCGAGATCAAACCTGGTTGCTTTAGGTTATGAGTGGCGAGAAGGAGCCGTATGTGTCTCACTCTAGTAGAAAGATTAACGGAGATGAGAAGGCGTGAAAGCGAGTGGAGAAAATGATCTCTGCCACATTCGCCAAAGGAAAAGCAGTGACGCTGAACAACTTCATCTCGCATCCTCCAGCATCATTAGAAGTTTGGTTCCACACATCTCTATATTCGGCCTGCAACAACGGAACGGACCACTATGCATACGATTTATTGCGCCTCACTGTTCGTCAGAGGCACACAGCGGTGTCTCTACCAACTGTCGTTCTATCCGCTGTCCTTCTTTCGGCAGCCGCCACTCTCCGTTCATCAGTTAGCTAAGTTCGTCCTTCTTCCGCCTTGCGGCACATAGTTTTGACAGGCACAACGCCGCCGGTTAGATTCAGCAAGTCCTCGGCTTTATTCACGAATAATTTCATGGTCGTCATGCATCCATCCGTGCAGAGGGCTGCTGGCTCGTGACCCGAGCTACTTTTGTCCCGACTCCGAATGCACGCCTTGCTACGTAGATGGCACAGAGGAGACAGGCTAAACATCGCAAATGCCGTTCTGCCCGCTTGCTTATTCTCAGGACAGCAATTAACTGCATATTTTAACCTTCGCGTATTAGCATGCCACCGGCAATTTCCGCGGCCTCTCGTCCATCCCCAGATGAGATTCTGCTTGCTTCCCAAACAAATGAACTGGGCACTACGAGTAAGTCATGCCCCACAAAGTCACTATCCACTTCCTCCCTTTCCAGCCTCCCCTTTAGGGCATCAGGTGCTACAGGGGCCAGCCCACACTGATATGATTACAAAGGGCACAATCTTGGAAGCGCCAAGTTCCTGCCACAGGTCGATAATATTCCTTGATATCAAAGGCATTAAATTTCATTTCCAGATGACCATCAAGTAAGGTCGAGAGCTTTCACTAACGGAGGAATAAACCGATGGTGGTACTTCAAACTCTCGAGAAAGCCCTGAATTCGCGGATATCGCATTGACTGCGGCAAAAGTACGGCGTGCCTGATCGTCGGACCAGAGCGGGGAGACGCGCGTGCCACCCGCCTCTCGACGGCGGCTCCGCAGGAACGCATCGTGGGCGATGCGCAGTGCGGGCACCTCCGGGAAGATGTCGTCGCCTGAGGGAAGGCAGCGAGCCCTCTGCGCTGTGTGCTCGCGCCACTCGGCCGGCACCCACGAATCGTTGATGCGGCCGGATGGATCCACCTACAAGCACAGAGGGCGAGGAGCGCAAGTCGTAAGCCCTGTGCCTCCTTGATGTCGCTTCATCAACATTCACCTTGACAAAGTGGCTGCAGCAGCCATGCCTCTGACAAGTCAGATGCGTGCTTCGTTACCGACCGCGGAAAGCTTAGTTCGATAAAGCAGAAAAGAAACACCCCTGCAGGATGATTCCAGACGTGCCTTAGGATGAGTTCGATTCCTGCAATGTTAGCTCGAATCTCCAAAAATGTGGCGTTTCAAAGAAGGTATAAGACTATAAGACCTTTCACGCGAGGAAACTTTTTCTGCTTTCGAGCGGATTTTAATGGTCGAGGCATAACGAACTAGCAGCCCAGTTTATTTTCCGACTTCGTGAAATTACTCAGGATTCGTGAAAATTCCTGCAGTCCAATATGTTCAGATAGGAGTGTTCTTTTGTGCAAATGATGACAGCGCTGTAGCCAAATCATTGGTATGGAGAGTGACATATCGACGAGGCCTGCATTGACGGTATTGAAAGACTGTTTAGCCGGAAAGGGAGGAACCGGTGTTTTCCCAGAAAATGAAGCGCAAAGCGTGGACTAGTTTGTTTTACTTTAATGGGGTCGTTACTACGTTATAAACGGTACATTATTCTTTGCGCTTAACTATGTGTCTATGCTATTTTCGAATTGTATACTAAATAAAGTGTTCACTCCAGCATCAAATCTTCTGTGCACCTCTCCACTTACAAGCGTTTCAACCCAGAACGCCACCTATTTTATGACAGTAATGTTCACATATCCTAGGATACACTTATTATAAGCTCATTATGCAAACATTTCGGTCGTATATGTTCGCCGATCTGCGAAGCCTGTGCAATGCACCGCTCACCATGAGCCCTGTGCTGTCCACGGCCTTGACCAGCTCCTTGGCGAATGTGAATCCCAGGCCACCGTGTGTCATGGCGGGCGTTCCGTAGAGGTAGAACAGTGGCCTTTGCAGCGTCGCCACGGACACGGACACAACGTTGCGGAGGTAGTCGTAGCGGATCAATGGCATGAGGAAGTTCGCTCGCTGCGCCAGCGCTTGAGCGTATTGCGGTTGCTCTGAGAGCTGCCTCAGGCGCTCGTGGCCGTGCACCCAGTAGCGGGCAAGCGACTCCTGTGCGGGAGCGAAGTTGCTGTACATCTCGCTGAGGGCACGCCACTTCAGCAGCGAGTCGGGAGGCCACAGGGACACGCGAAACTTGTCCAGCTTGCTCTTGGCGGGGGCGGAAGCGTTGGAACTGGACGAATTGCTACCCAAGGCTACTGTGGCGAACCTTTCGCTGGCCGATTCTGTGATGTCCTCCAGAGTGCGGTCCACAATGGAGCGGGCCTTTGAAAATTTATGCATTTATAAAAATAATCAAACCTTTTGCTCCTGAAACAACCCAAAATCCAGTAAACGCACAGTAAGTATGCTACATTCATTTTTCCTCCCGTCAACTGGTGAGTGTTACAAAAAATTACAGAATATAGCCTTGAATACCTCCTCCCTCCTATAAAACTACTTCGCGCACACATTCCATAATGTCTCTGGTACCGCTTAGCGCGCAGCTAATGTATGAAAAAAATGAGAAACGATGCGCGGTACATGAGAAGACAGTAAATGGTCGGTGGTATTTTGAAAATTAATTGCCACAACAGGTTGTAACAAACGATTCATATGCAAGAAGAAAAGTTGGTTTCCTGTCATTTTAAGAGGAGCAAGAGCTGCACTATTCCACGGCTGAGAGTCATGGTATGACAGCTTTTATTCAGGAAAATGACCAATAGACGCAACCAAGCCTGTAGTTCCTGCCCAATAAAATCTATTTAGGTTAGCATCCAGGATGAATAATGGAAAATACTATGAGTGCGGAGGTAAGTTTTCAGAAAAAGAAAAAAAAGCCGAAAATGGTTTTTACTCATGCTTGAAGTATCGATGCTTGCATGGAAAACAGATTTTGTGTTCAACATGGTTGAATCGAAAATCATAATATTGCGATGATATACTGCGCTGCCATTTTAATTCAGGGCATATCAGTTAAGATGTGCCAGAATTTGTACAGTAGTGCGCGCTACGAATGTTCGTCAGCGCAGAGTTTTAAGCAGTCATGCTTAGATGACTTTTAGGAGAATTACAAAGTGTTTGAGATATACTAAACTAATTATGTTTTAAGAACAAGAATAAAACACATATGCACATCTAATTTCATTACGATATCATTAATAATAAAAATGTTCATTTTAATACCCGCATCTCCCCTTAAATGGAAGCGTGGAATTTAAAACACACACCGTTTTGCAGGTTCTTTATTGTGTAAAGCACATTGCAGCTTGGCAGGTGACAGTTTTGTTGTCGCCTAAATTAGCCCTCCCTGCTCCCAGAGTCATTTGCATATCTGATTCATGTAGCCAGTGAGATTACGGATGGTTTCCCGTTCTTTCTCTTAACACTAAACTCCAGCCTACCACCCTATATAAGTGAGCATCGGTCAACAAAAATCCTCTCAGGTTATTACACAATCTAAATGTGATTACGGTTGCTGGTTTTAAGCATCTCTGCCTTAAGATACAATATCATGACGCTAACCTTTGACGTGAAGAGTGCTTCCAGGAACAGCAACCTGATCAGCACGCCGTAGGATGCCTCAACCTCGGTGGCACAGAAGACCGGCCGATTGCTGATGCCGCGATCGAATTCGCCGAACTTGTTCTTTAGCAATTCGATGTTTCCAAGTGGGGCGAACACCTGCGGCACAAAACCGGTCCTGCGGCTGCACTCTTCTGTGTCCCAATCTCTTTATAGCACTAGGTGTTGAAACCCCCAGTTTACCCGATATATTGTTGTCCCCGTCAAGAATGAATTTACGTCATCACATAGAAAAGTCACAATGTCACTGGACATAAGCGACAAAGCGACACCAGTAAGGAAATCATACTGTCACGTAGTGGTGACGGCAGTCGAAGCAGTGATGAAGACGGACGAAAGGGTCTTCTAAAAAAACTGTTTATTGGGCTGACTTGCACCCAAAATGGACTGAATCACTCGGCGGCGGCGAAGCGACAAGCGTGCTCGGCGGTCGTCGAACAGAATGCCCGCCGCTGTCGGCCGTGCTCAATTTAAAGCTGATAGCGAACATTCGAGATAAAGGGCGCAAAGTTACTAGAACATTCCGGAACAACGTAGAATCAGCTTTGCCTGGCTGCGATCAATCGAGATAAATCTAGTCGCGTCTTGCGTCGCAAACAAAGCGATAAGGTGGTGTCGCGGCAGATTTGAAAAACGAACAAACACTGCAAATATTGGCGACATTACTCCCCTCTCAAAGAAGCATCGACCCGATGCATTAAAACAAGTAATGCGACTAGTAAGGGAAAAAAACAGATCTTGCGAAAATAGAGCATGGAAATGCAGCGGCCTTTAGCGCGCATAATACGGCTTCAGACGGACTACATGGACAACTTCTGGTCGTACGCGGCGTCGCTGGGATTCAGTCATTGCGTCAGGGATGACTTCATAATCCAGTTCACCCAGCCGACGAAGAACCTTGTACGGGCCGAAATAGCGGCGCAAAAGCTTTTAACTCAATCCACGGCGGCGAATGGGCGTCCACACCCAGACTTGGTCTCCTGGCTTGTATTCCGCGTTGCGCCTTCGTAGGTTGTAGCGTCTGGCGTCGGACCGCTGCTGATCTTTGATCCGTAATCGGGCAAGCTTTCGAGCTTCTTCTGCGCGTTGAAGGTAGGCGGCAACGTCGACGTTCTCTTCTGTAACGTTGGGCAGCATGGCGTCTAGCGTGGTCGTGGCCTCCCTGCCATGGACGAGCCTAAAAGGCGTCATCTGGGTGGTCTCCTGCACTGCGGTGTTGTAGGCGAAGACGACGTAAGGCAGGATGACATCCCAGGTTTTATGTTCGGCATCGACATACATAGCGAGCATATCGGCGATGGTTTTGTTCAGGCGCTCGGTCAGTCCGTTGGTCTGCGGATGGTATGAAGTTGTCCTCCGGTGGCTGGTTTGGCTGTAGCGCAGGATGGCTTGCGTGAGTTCCGCCGTAAATGCTGTTCCTCTGTCCGTGATGAGCACATCGGGGGCGCCGTGTCGAAGAAGAATGCACTCCACGAAAAATTTGGCCACTTCTGCTGCTGTTCCGTTCGGTAGGGCTTTCGCCTCGGCGTAGCGGGTCAGGTAGTCGGTCGCTATGATGATCCACTTATTTCCAGATGTTGACGTTGGAAAAGGGCCAAGCAAGTCCTTGCCAATCTGCTGAAAGGGTCTTGAGGGAGGTTCAATGGGGTTCAGAAATCCTGCTGGTCGTGTGGGAGGAGTCTTTCGTCGCTGACAATCTCGGCATGTTTTCACATAGTGTGCGACATCGGCAGACAGTCGGGGTAAGTAATACTTGTCTTGAATGCGGCGGAGGGTGCGAGTAAACCCGAGATGTCCAGCTGTCGGCTCGTCGTGTGAAGCCTGTAGAACTTCTTCGCGGAAACAAGTAGGTACAACAAGGAGGTAGGCTGTTTTGTTCGCTGTAAAGTTCTTCTTCACAAGGACCTCGTTCTGCACACAGAAAGAAGACAGTCCTCGCTTGAATGAAGCGGGGGGTGAAGAAACCTTGCCTTCCAGGTACTCGATGAGGCCTTTTAGGTTGGGGTCCGAGCGCTGCTGCTGGGCAAAAGAGCTTGCGCTGATGGGTCCCAGGAAGGCGTCCTCATCGTCGTCCAGCGGCGGTGCATCTACAGGGGCTCGTGAGAGGCAATCGGCGTCAGTGTGCTTGCGTCCGGACTTGTAAACGACGGTGACGTCAAACTCCTGGAGACGCAGACTCCATCGAGCGAGTCGGCCAGAGGGATCCTTCAAATTGGCAAGCCAGCAGAGCGCGTGGTGGTCGCTGACCACCTTGAACGGCCGTCCGTAGAGGTAGGGGCGGAATTTTTCGACGTAGCCCAGATGATGGCAAGGCACTCCTTCTCAGTGGTCGAATAGTTAGCCTCGGCCTTGGAAAGGGAACGGCTAGCGTATGCGATGACCTTCTCCAGCCCGTCACTTTTTTGAACGAGAACGGCGCCTAGTCCCATGCCGCTTGCGTCGGTATGAACTTCAGTATCGGCGTTTTCATCAAAATGCGCAAGGATCGGTGGGGACTGTAAACGACGCTGAAGTTCCTTGAAAGCTTCTGATTGCGGCGCTTCCCATTTAAACGGCACGTCTGCCTTCATCAGTTGGGTCAGGGGCTCGGCGATGTGCGAAAAGGTTTTCACAAATCGTTGGTAATATCCGCATAGTCCGAGAAATCTGCGCACTGCTTTCTTATCGGCCGGCGGTTGAAACTGTTCAATAGCAGCTGTTTTCTGCGGGTCTGGGCGTACTCCTTCCTTGCTAACGATGTGGCCTAGAAACAGCAGCTCTTCGTAGGCAAAGTGGCATTTCTCTGCTTTCAAGGTTAGGCCAGACGACTTGATTGCGTCTAGTACTGTTCGAAGTCTTTTGAGGTGCTCTTCAAAGTTCGAGGCGAAGACAACGACGTCATCTAAATATACCAGACAAATCTGCCACTTCAGGCCTGCCAGCACTGTATCCATTACTAGCTGAAACGTCGCTGGTGCGGAACAGAGACCAAATGGCATCACCTTGAACTCAAACAGCCCATCCGGAGTTATGAATGCTGTCTTCTCGCGATCTCTTTCGTCGACCTCAATTTGCCAGTAGCCGCTCTTCAGGTCCATCGATGAGAAATATTTGGCGTTGCAGAGGCGGTCCAGTGTGTCGTCGATGCGGGGGAGGGGGTAGACGTCCTTCTTTGTTATGTTGTTCAAGCAGCGGTAATCCACGCAGAATCGAAGTGCGCCGTCTTTCTTTCTCACTAGAACAACCGGTGCCGCCCATGGGCTGTTTGAAGGCTGGATGACGTCGTCGCGAAGCATTTCTTCGACTTGGTCCCGGATGGCTTGTCGTTCTCGCGGAGACACACGGTAGGGGCTTTGACGGAGAGGTCGGACGTGTTGATCCGTTATAATGCGATGCTTGGCAATTGGCGTCTGTCGCACCTTCGGCGATGTCGAAAAGCACTCACTGTAGTTTTGAAGCAGATTGCGGATCTGGTCTTGTCTGTTCCGGTGCAGGGCTGGGTTGATGTCGAAAGTGGGCGAGTTCTCTTGGTCAGGCGGATCTTCTGCGGAGGGGTCGGAGAGGGCGAAGGAATCCCGTACGTCAGATATTTCGTCGTAGAAAGCAATCGTCGTTCCTCTGTTAATATGCCGGTATTCTTCGCTGAAGTTAGTCAGCAGTACTTCGGCCTGGCCATTGCGGAAATGTGCGATGCCTCTTGCGATGCTGATTCCTCTGTCTAGTAGCAACTGCATGTTCCCCTCGATGATGGCTTCAGTGTTTATGGCTTTCGTGGCGCCTACGGTCACGATAACGCTTGAACGGGGTGGGACGCTCACTTCTTCCTCCAGGACACTAAGGGAAACGTGATTTTCCCGAGTTTTCATCGAAGCGATGGCTTCGTCCGTCGAAAGCGTGATCAGCTTGGATCGCAGGTCGATGATCGCCTGATGCTCATTAAGGAAATCCATACCCAAGATCACTTCGCGGGAGCATTGCGGTAGCACAACGAAGGTCGCAGGATAGGTATGTCCTTTGACAGTCACTCGCGCTGTGCATCGTCCTGATGGCGTAATGAGGTGGCCCCCAGTGGTGCGAATTTGTGGGCCGTCCCAAGCCGTTGTGACTTTTCTGAGCTGCGCAGCGAATATTCCATTAATCACCGAGTAATCGGCTCCTGTGTCGACTAGAGCGGTAACTTTCCGGCCGTCGATAGTCACTTCTAGGTCGGAGGTCCTGGCTCTTGCATTGCATGTCGCTCTCGGCGTCGGGTCACGGCTTCGTCGCGTATGCGAGTCACGGGTTGGGCGTGTGGTCGAAGCTCCTCTGGGTGGCGGCGTCGATTTCAAGGTAGCTTGCGTCGTGGTCGAGGTTCTCATTGTGTGCGGCGTTGGTGCAGCGAGTGTCGGTTCTTCATGCGGCGTCGCGGGTGCAGCGTCTTCATGGGGCGTGGTCAGTGGAGGATCTTCGGCGTTTAGCTCGTGAGCAACCTCACCTCCAGAGGTTGCTGCCTTTAGTTTCCCCTAAGGGGGCTGGGCGACCTTCCTCGTACCATGGCTGCGTAGCTGCGGCGTGGCGACGCAAAGCGCGAGGTTGACGGCGATGGTGAGCGCGAAAAGCGGTTCGGCGTGTACTCTTCTCGACGCAGGTACTCGTCGATTTCGTGCGGACGTTGTCCGAAGCGTGGTCGTGGGGCGTTAACGGCAAATCCTCGAAGACCGATACGTCGGTACGGGCAGTGACGAAGAATATGGCCGGCCTCACCGCAATGGAAGCACAACGGCCGGTTGTCGGAAGTCCTCCAGGCGTCGCATTTCCTGGGGCTTGAGCGTCGCTCATAGGCTGGGCGGGCGGGGGCTGGGAGGCGGCGTTGTGGAACGATTGGCTCATCTCGGCGAGGACGTGGGGGTTGTCGCTGGGGCTGAGCAGTACTTACTGCAGCGGCGTAGGTCATGGCCTGGGGTTCTGTGGCCGTCGGGGTGCCAAGTGCCTGTTGCACGTCTTCCCGTACCACATCCATCAGAGTCGCTGCTTGTGGCTATGGGGAAGATGGCAGTAATCGGCGTAGCTCCTCTCGTACGATTTCGCGGATAACTTCCCGCAAGCTGTCGCTGGTGGTGGCCGGCGTGTCCGAACGGATTGCACAGGCAGAGGAAGGGCGATTGTACTGCCGAGCTCGAACGTCGAGGGTATTCTCAATCGTGCAGGCTTCTTGTATAAACTCCTCGACTGTTTTTGGCGGCTGGCGGACGAGGCTTGCAAAGAGTTGTTCTTTTACGCCGGCATTAAAAACTGAACTTTCTTTTCCTCGGTCATCCCGGGATCGGCGCGGCGAAATAGGCGCTTCATCTCCTCGACGTAACTGCGGATGGGCTCATTCGGAAGCTGGATCCTGGACTCGAGGAGTCATTCGGCTCTTTCTTTCCTCACGACACTGGTGAATACCTTCAATAGTTCTCTCTTGAATAGCTCCCATGTCGTAAGGGACGACTCGTAGTTTTCGTACCACGTGCGTGCGGAGCCATCCAATGAGAAAAAAACGTGTCCAATCTTTGCCGCATCATCCCACTTGTTGAATGACGCCACGCGCTCAAATTGGTCCAACCATTCTTCAGGGTCTTCGCCTAGGGATCCATTGAAAGTTGGCGGCACCCGCGGCTGCTGCAGTATGATCGGTGTCGACATCTTTGGCGAGGTTGCAGTGCTGGTAGCAGCGTCTTTTCGCTGTCTGGTGCGGTCCGGCAGTTTACCGAACTCAGGCTCCTCTCCCTGGAGACGTCGGCTGGCTCGCTGAGCTGCTTGTTCGTCCTCGGGTGTGAAGCGCTTAGGGCTGGGTTCACGACTTGAAGGGGGCGTCCGGAACATGGAAGTTACCCAGCACCTCCACCAGATGTCACGTAGTGGTGACGGCAGTCGAAGCAGCGATGAAGACGGACGAAAGGGTCTTCTAAAAGAACTGTTTATTGGGCTGACTTGCACCCAAAATGGACTGAATCACTCGACGGCGGCGAAGCGACAAGCGTGCTCGGCGGTCGTCGAACAGAATGCCCGCCGCTGTCGGCCGTGCTCAATTTAAAGCTGATAGCGAACATTCGAGATAAAGGGCGCAAAGTTACTAGAACATTCCGGAACAACGTAGAATCAGCTTTGCCTGGCTGCGATCAATCGAGATAAATCTAGTCGCGTATTGCGTCGCAAACAAAGCGATAAGGTGGTGTCGCGGCAGATTTGAAAAACGAACAAACACTGCAAATATTGGCGGCAATACCATGCGATATTTTGCATCTCATACGATGATGTGCCCACCAGCTGCGCAAATTTCGCTGCATGCGACTAGTGTGCCCTTGGCATATTCCCTAATGATGCAAAATGGCCACCATCATTTTCTAGAAGGGCTTGTGAACACGAGTGCGGTGGTGATAGAAGAGTACGTGCTTTTAATGGCTAAGTCAACAAAAGGGCTTTGCAGCTTGCGAAGAGAATATTTCTCCTTTCTGCTTGCAAAGGAACAGTTTGAGGTATACATGTCGTTGTGACTATCTTACATTTTTACTGACAGAAATACGCCATCCCTCAGGCAAAACGATCTGTAGACCTCTTGTAAAATTATATCCAAACAGATATGTCGCCAGGTGGACGTCAAGCTTGACTGCGTCCTCCAATCATCTCTTTTGACTCCCCGTAAACCTGCAGACCCGAAAACTTTGCAGCACTGTTGACTCATATCAAGTGACTGAATACCTGCACGAAGAACCAGGCGATGTGCCGCGCCACCTCGCGTCGGCTGTACTTGGCGAAGAGCTGGTCGACCGTGGTGAGAAGCGCCGTGTCCTCGACCAGGACGTGGTCGCCAGCACCGAAATCGGGCCACAACGCCACGTGAGAGCCGATCTCGGACAACCCCTCGGAGGAGTTGATACTCGGCGTCAGGCGTTCGATCTCCGACAGAGGGAATTCAGCCGGAGTCTGCGCAAAGGCCCGTCGGGTCAAGGAAATATTATTTCTGAGGGGTTTTGAGTGTGTAGCTGTGAGCTTGCGTCATGATGCACTGCTGTCGCGTGACATTTCTCTATTTTGTAATGGTGGTATGATGTTGCGGGTATTGAAATAATCTTACGAAACCATAATTAGAAATTATTAGAAATAGCCCTTTGCACGACGTATTAAATGACTACTTTGTACACATACCCTGCATGGGAAACAATAGAAGGGACCATTAGGTAAGTGTCAGCACTGGATGGCCTGAGCAAGCAGCTACAGAAAAAACTTTACATAGATACAACTACATGACATATAACTACATACATGCGTCGTTTTATGGGCTTAAGACATTAGGAAATTAGCCTAGATAGCTCTGTTTTTTTCATGCCATGATTGTTTTCACAGCATATGTGTTTAAATATTCTTTCGGCTCAAAACCAAGAACATACGAGACGTAGCCGCCTATAGGAATATTAAGAGTTCGGGGTATTTTTCTTGGTCGCTTGCTTTCCTTTTCGTACGTTCACAATTCTTTCTAAATCACCTGCCTTGTTCTTCCGAATCAGCACCTCCATGAAGCGCCCGAGGATATCCGATTCCATTGCCGCCGTCTTCGCGACTTCTTCAGTAGGATTCGACTCGTTAACGCCAGCAAAGGAATCGAAGTAGCTCCTGTAGTACTTGTAGTAGACGCGCTCAGCTATCAGGCTCTCTTGGAACTTGGACCAGAACATCATGAAGTTCCCCGAGCGAAGCATGAGCGCGTTCCGGTTTCCGCTATGATTCTGCCGCACCTGGAGCATATGAGAGTTTTTAAATTTGGCCCGCGGCAATTGAAACCAGAAATGGCACTGACGTGCAAGCTGGTAAGTTTATTTCTGAAGTTTATAACATTTTCGGTTATCTCTAGTAGTTAACCAGTAATCACAGCTCACACCATCGTAAAGTCCTCCCAATGACTAAAACTGCCAGCGAGAAAGAATTTATGACAGCTTCATAAAGCGCACTCGCATGCAATAAGGCTATTAGGTACTTTTTCTACACAATACTGATAGACTTATCTTAAACCGCAGTGTGCACATTTTAATGAGAGCGTTTCATACTTTCAGAAGTTTCAGAACTTAAGGCACCTGTGGACACAAAAATCAAGACTTCTATTGCACTCCTGAATGTCTTTGTATTCAGTGAATTCAGTCGTTAAGAGACGTCAAAGTAATCACTGCTAGCAATCGCAGAAAATGGGAAGATGAGGAAAAGGCCCTTAAATCTTATTCTCTGGTTTGCCTCACTTATCGCAACATTATCGAGAAGCCTTAGACGAGAAACAGTCGCCAGCACGAAACAAAAGAGAACGTAAACGGGGATCGAGCGGACAACCCGAGCACTGACCGAGAAGTTGTTTTTTTGTTTTGCAATGATACATACATGTAAATCACTTGATTTCCTTATTGGTAACCTGTTATTTTTCAGTAGTCAGGCTCGTCAGAAGGAGTAAAGAGCAACTAAAAAGTGGAACAGAGTGAACAGTCTCTGCGATCCGGCTTTACAGCCTTAGCCGTGAGAATCTTCCAGGAGTGGTCATGATATAGAATTCCGCGAGGGATGATTCGTGTAGTAGGGTGTCAGGAAGAGTGACATCATGCTTAAGATTTGCCCGCGGCATTGCTGAAATATTTTTGAGTCTCAATTTGCGGAAGTTTAAAGCAGCTCATTTTCTTCGCTGTCAGAAACGTTCATTGAAATTTGTCGACTATCAAGCCGACAATAGCTTTCCAATGGTCACACTCTTAAGTGATAAAAAAAGCCTATGAGACGCTCAAAAACGTTACAACTTGCAAGAATATGCGTTTTAAAGAGATAAGAGACCGCGTTCATGCACGTGCCTTGAACCATGTTTCAATGGCGTAACTTGTGGTTGCCGTGGCGTAGCTCACAAACTGTTTGGACGGGCTCCATGCCGAGCATGCGTAAGCACTGAAGTCCTGGCACGGGTCCACACTGCCGTTAATGTTTTGGCGCAGGAGTCGTTCGTGGATCACGCAGTCCTCGGTTCGGCAGATCTTCTGCGCTGTCACAATGGCATTGCGGTAACGCGCGAACATGAACAGCACCAACATAAACGCCACAAATACACCTGCGCCGAGTGCGAACGCCAACCAGGCGCCGTGCGCCTGCAGGTAAAACTGCCAGCCGCGAGGGGACGTCTGGGTCGTGGGCCCCATCTGCGTAGTGGATAGACAACACACGTGGCATCAACTTGATACCTCTCACAAATACAATTTTTGTAAAATGTAAAGCCTAATGTAATTGCTTGTGTGCCGTACTGTGTGATCCTGAACTCACCGCCACCCGTCTAAGTCACCTGAATCTTGAAACTCAGAAAATCACGCATCATGGGCGCTAGATTAACAACAATACATGAATTAGAGGAAAAGCCCCTGTTATCTTCAGACTTGACAAATACTGCACCTTCCACGGTTACAGAAGGTAGTACTATGGAATCACTTTTAGGTGTTTGGAGCGTAAACTTCAGCATCCACAAGTTGCAGGTATACAATTGGAGCGTAAACATCAGCATCCACAAGTTGCAGGTATACAATGTGCCGACTAGACGGCATGGTGGCTCAGTAGTTATGGTGCTCGGCTGCTAACCCGAAATACGCGTGTTCTAACCCAGCCGCGGTGGTCGCATTTCAGTGGAGGCGAAATGCTGGAGTTCCGTGTGCTGTAAGATGTCAGAGCTTTGTAAAGAAAACCAGGTGGCCGGAAATTATCCAGCAGTCTTTACGACGTCCCTCAGCCCCAGAAGCTTTGGGACGTTAACCCCATAAAAGCAAACAAATTTGAATTAGAGAAAACCTAGCTCCAAAACCATGCAAATCACAAAGACGAACGACGAGGAGACACAAGCGCTATACTCACAACACAATTTTTTCTGAAGCCAGGATGCAGCTTATGTAGGGTGAAGCTTCAAAGGGAGAGAAAGGTGACATGGATGAGAAAGTGAACAAAGGCAACATCGCCTCGCAGAAACGGGCAGGCAGCCAAAAATCACGAAAGAAAAAGAAAAATTACATAATAACTGAATCTAAAAAGTTAATCTCTAAGGCAAAAGAAAAGAGAAAGAAGGAGTACAGATGCACCTGCAGCCAAATTTCTTTATGTAGAAAGCCTCCAGGCTGACACGCGAAGTCTTATCTTCGTCTCATTTAAACACGCCTCACACCAGTCGTAGCTCATTACGTGCGCCACAAAATATGCGTTCTTATCTTTTAAGTCTGAAAAATGTCGGGCATGGTCCCCCAAACGATAGTTGATGCAGTGGCCAGCCTGACCGACATAAAACTTCCCACAAATCAAGGAGACAGCGTACACCACTCTTACCGAACACTCGATAAACGGAGTGTCGTGCTTTATCTGGCAACCCCGCTTTCTAGAGTTTCGGATTCGGGGGCACAACTTTTCCGGCTTGTTAGGGGCCGAAAATACTGCTCTCACAGCATACCTGTTGGCCATATTCCTCACGTTGTGCGAGGTCTTGTGTACATAAGGCACAATTAGCGGCTTCTGTGTCCTGAAACGATCTTCTCCGGTATTTCTTCGGGTTCCGTGCTTAAGTTTTTGAACGAGGGCCTCGCAAACAGTAACCAACACAGAGCAAGGGAACCCAGCCACCGAAAATCGGCTCATCTTATTGTGAAAGCTATCTTGCAACTGATGCGGGCACGATTTCTTGAGAGAAGACTCTAGGCAATGTGACGTTATTGCTATTTTTACAGTCTTGGAAGACTGTAAAGACTGTGGCAATTTTTTGTGGGCTTTTAGGGCTGTCTGGAGACCGTTTCATAATACAGAGGTCGAGATCTCAAGCGCAATTGCGGCCGTATAAGTTTCCTAATCATAAATGTTTCGGAAAAGCTTTTTTTGCCTAAACGTGCTGCAACTCAACGAACGACATGTAATGCGCTTTCGTGCCCTACCTATGCAATGCAGAACTCAATCAAAACCGACCAGTCTGGGCAAGAGTAACTTGAACATTATTGCTTTCTTCGTACCTTAAAAACTCTTGTAGGCGCCTATACAAGTGGTGCACTCGCAAAAAAATGTATGTGTGTGTGCCTTTTGTGAGCCTATTAGCGAGCAAATTAGACGGCATGGCAGAATTCAGCTCCATCAAGAGCACTGAGCCAAGCCTTTAAGTTACGCTCTATGGTCGTCTCATAGGTTTCTGAACGATGATTTTGGATTAATATCATTGAAGTGGTCAACAAAAAGGAGATTTTTTGTGCCAGTCTTGTTTGAGTAACTTTGAATGCAAAATAAAACAGACCCGATGAAGTCGCATTTACATAGGGGAGCTGACCACCAGTTTGCTCATCTGTAAACTTAGCGCTAATCTACTACAACACAGAACTGGCAGGAGAGAATTCTCTTCATTTAAAGACTACCTCTCTTCTTTGCATTCTTATTCGTTCAAGCAAAATTTGTTCGATTTGTTGTCTTCATAGCGCTGTTTAACCGCAAGCTCTAGTGATGAGCCTTTTGTAATATAATGGTACTTTAATATTGGCTACATGGGCTATGCGGTGTCCCCATAAAAAAGAGCTCAAAATTATTTTATACAATTGTGTTAACGTGCCCAGACGATGCCACAGCACACAGACCGTATGGCATTTTGCCTCAATCGAAATGGGGCCACTGCGGCTGGCTGATCCTTCGGGAGAACGGGATGATTTGAGGGCCTGCCTTTACATATTTATTGCGGAGGTAGAGGGAAGTACACATTTTGATATATGGCCCTCGTTTCTCTTTGCCTTGTAATTTATTTAGAGAGAAATTCATGTGCGAAGCTTTACGTGATTGCAATGAGGCATTGCTCCAGAGTTCTTTCGACTATTGTGCTGAAATGAACTGACTGACAGCTCGATTGGCTAGTAGGACCACTCACATATGACCAAAGGAGAACTAGAAATGATACCAACAAATCCCAGGTGCACTGGAACGGCACCAGTTAATCCCAGATAGACGGAAACGACACCGCTGAATTCCAGCCAGACTGGAACGACACCACTGAACCCCAGCTGGACGGAAGCGACAGCACTGAACCCCAGATGGGCTGGAACGACACCGCTGAATCCAAGCTTTAGAAGATATTCGTTACCATTTCTCGAAGCTTGCAGGTGGTCTGCCACAAGGCCTGGGCTTCTTTCACTTCTTCGTCGGGAAGGAGGCAGACTGAGAGATCTTCATCCTTGGCGGCAGGCTCCGCTTGCGGCGTAGGAACATGAGAAGTTCCCTGCGAGAAAAACACGTAGGACAACGTTGCACGAAAGGTGGTATCCTCCTCCTTAGCTCTTATCCGCGCCCACTTCCTCGTGAGTACAAGTGTGGCATGAATGCCAGCAATGCCACGTGAGGTTGCTTCCAAGTTTTCTCGCAAATATCATCAAAAGGTAAGAAGTTTGCTTGCGCCAGGTTTCATTTTTAAGACATTTGCCTAAACTGTTGGCGAATTTAATAAGCATGCTTCTTGTTATATTGTATATACATATGTTTCGTATTTTCTATTTTGGTTATTACAACTACAGAAATTTCCTTTGTCAAGAGTGCTGTTTTGGGCATATTGTGAAAACTGTTGTACCAAAATTGTTTTTCTTAGAAAGTGAGTCGTGTAGTTGCAAACGCTTAAAAAGCTCTGTATCAGACCACGCATAAACTTGGAAGCGTGTAGCGTAATTACAGAATTTTCCAGACATGTCCGGCTCAAAGATACCATTAGGTCTCCTCTTGAGGGGCGCATTGGGAAGGAATGGATTACGCGCGACATGCATTGCAAACAACGTCAGTGCGCGGCTTGGCATTCATAGATTTGCTGCGGTCCCTTGTCTGTCGTAATGTCGGGCAAGGGGGGCGGGGGGGGAGAGAAGGACTGCACCGAAATGCTGCGTAGCCATCGATAGTGCGAACGCACCCATCGAATCTGCAGCTTCCATGCGTTTCGAAGGGCCGCGGGCACAGAAAGTTTCGCGCATATGGTGGAGTGTTTTCTTTATTTGCGCCTGGAGTTCCGGAGAGGCCTTTGCTTGATTTTTTTGCGCTGATTTCGTTCGGAAAACAATTTTTGCAAAAGCTTTTCCACCAGCGCCATCTATCGTCGGAAACGAAAGAACAGAGACGATGCGTCTACGCGTAAAACCACTCGGCCATTACCACCGTTCATCAAGCTATGTGTTCTGACTGACATTCGCGAAGGGAGCCAAGGGGTGAGTGTGCGCTGCCTAGCTGAATACAAAATGCCTAGCTGAATACAGAGTGGCAAGTCCAGCTCCCGAGGAACATGCCAGTAGCCGTGCGCAGAAGCTGTACAATTCACCAACGACCGTATAATGATCTACGCCTTCTCAGCGGAACATTTCATGATTATTGCGACTCTCTACGGACAGACAGAGTGCAGATCTTTATGGTAGATAAAAACGAAGGCAGTCGAACGGTAGTAACCATAAAACAACGTAGCTGCAGTATTTGTTCATATATTTGGGTTCTTCTTGCCACATGACACCGTTCGCATCGAGTTTTTGTTTTTTTTTGTGAATTTTAAAACAAAAGCTGCAGGCAGAACGCAGAACTCAAATTCGGCTGTTGAATGGAAGTATAAAGGGAGAATTAGCTGATCGCTGCGCCACCCTCAGGAGATCTAGGAGAGTTAGAGTTCGATGACACACCTTCATCATACTAAAGAAGAATTTTGTACATTTTTGGCCTCACAAACTATATTGCTCTGTCGTGCCCACATTTAGACGACTAAATAAACTTTGTTCAGACCGGACGGATGCGGTATGAGTATGATTTCATATGACCAATCAACATCTGAAGCTGATTTTCGTACAACCCTCGCAAGAAATGCTTAAATTGAAGGTTATATGTTGCTGTCCAGATATGAATTACTCCGCACGTTCCCTACAAGACATGTCCACTGCAACAAAAGGAATGACGACACGCACGGCGAATCGACGGGAATACTTTTGGCTTTACTACGATAAACCTCGCAGCTCTAGCATTTTCAGGCAAGAGAAAAGGCGCAAACTTCAGAGAAACGCAAAATGCTTCAAAATTCTGCCAATTTACACACCTGAACGTGCCTGATAATAATCAGCATAGTGCAGTTTGTTCAACGGGAAAGAAAATTTTGAGCATTTAAGGGTCAGATTTTTTGTAGGTCTTACCCGCGTTAATTTTTTTCGGGTGTGTCAAAGACTTCTCATAAAAAAATTGCAGAACAAGGCATGTTTTTGTGCCAAGGCTATATTGCAGGCTGTATGAAACACGCTGTTGCGACAATATTAAGGTTGATATTGAATAGCAAAGTTTTTAAAGCAAGCTAAAATAGAGCTACAAAGGGGCTTAAGCATTTTTATTTCATTTAAATGCGTTCAATAGTGGAAGTGCGTTCTCAGAGTACTTCTGTTAAAAGCACGAAAGCGGCAGTCACGGAACCATATGCAACGTAACTTTTGCGAGACTTGCAGGTATAACTTAAAACTTATGAGAGTAGTAGAGATTTCGTCAACAAAGTTGAAGCAGCCAACAAAAAATTCCTTTAAACCTAAAACGTCACACGCAAACCTACGACATTTGTTTCACGCAACTTCAAAGTTTGAGCATGTAATCAAGCCAGATTGTCAGGGGCAGCTGTAAAGTTGTGGGCACGGTGACAGGTGGACAGGTGGTGAAGTGAAAGGGCCTATCATTCCTGACGCCTCACGGTCAACTAAATTGTCGACCCGACGTGATGAAACATGCTAGTTGAGCAAAAGCGCCAACTTGGAACGCTTAGGCCTCATTTATAGAACTGGAAAAAGAACACGATGGATCCAACTAGCTTGTTCAGTTTGGTTTGGTCTATTGCGGTTTAATATATTGGAAAGCGACGCAGGCTATGAGGGACGCCTTAGTGAAAGGCTCCAGAAATTTCGTCCGCCAGAGGTTCCTTAACGTGCGTTGACATAGTGCAGTACATGGGCGTCTAGAATTTCACCTCCATCGAAATTCGACTACCGCAGCCGGCATCGAACCCGCATCTTTCGGGTCAGCAGTCAGCAATTAGTAATTTCTGCCTTTACTCACTGTCATTGATTGCTTCGACAACGAGTGCCGCAAAGACGACACCGTGGCAGCTCGTTCTGCTAATGGACGAAACTACTGGTCACCTGCTAGAGCAGATAATGGCGTCTTAGCCACTGTGGCTACATTGGGGTGAATAGAATGAACTGGGCGTCTTGCTGGCCGGCGCCGGACGACCTGCTCATCTTACACCACCTTTCCGGCCGAACTATCTAACTATCTAACAAAACCCTGTTCATCGGTTCCCGACGATATATCTTCGACGAACCATCGCAATCTGTAAAAGAGATACCATAGCGGTTGCTGCGCCGGCAGCCCCCAGCCGCTCATGTACCTACCACCCCCCAGCCTAATCTTTCCTTTTCGGCGATTTTCACAAACATACGTAGTTTTCTTCCGAAACGTGAAATCATCTCCAATCTTGTGTGTTCATCTGCTAGTAACTTGCTGATACTTACCGAAACATGGCTCACTAATGGCATCACCGATACTGAAGTTCTTGCTGACTTACCGAATTTTAACCTTCTTCGCAAAGATCGCACATCCGCTCGAGGTGGAGGCGTTTTCATCGCAGTTAGTAATCAGTTCTCGTGTACAGTTATTAATATTCCATCAGACCTTGAGATAGTATGGCTACTTTGTCGCGCTGCGCCCCAAACCGTACTGCTGGGCGTTTGTTATAGAGCGCCAAATACCAACTCCGATTTCTCTCGAATTCTTAACGACGTGATCAGCCAATTAACGAGGAAATACCCAAAAGCGCATATCATTCTCTTTGGAGACTTCAATTTTCCAGAAATCAACTGGCAGACACAGACAGTTGTCGGCAACAGGGAAGCGAATGATTTTATCGAGGTCTGCCTAAACTTCAACTTAACTCAAGTGGTATCTGAACCGACCCGCGGCGCAAACATCCTAGATCTAATCCTGACTACCCACCCGGAAGCCCTCTCATCTATCACTTATCTACGCGAAATCAGCGACCATAAAGTAATCCACGCCACATTTGAGTTCCACCCATCACGACGCCAGAATCAAAACAAAACTATTCGCCTCTACGACAAAGGAAACTATGAAGCCTTTAGTCTTGAATTAAACCAATATCTCACAACATTTGAAGCATCTTTTCACGATAATTCAGTAAATGACAATTGGTCCCGTTTTAAGAAAAAGGTTAGCGAACTAACAGATAGATACATCCCCAAAATAAGATTCCACTCGGACCGCCAGAAACCATGGTATACCAAAACGATAAACAGACTCGACAATAAAAAGAAGCGCCTTATCCGTGCGGCAAAATTAAAGCAATACGACGAGTGCGCATGGGAAAAATACTATACAGCCGAACGCACCTACCTATCAGAAATTCGCTACGCAAAATACTCTTTCCTTCACAACGACCTCCCCAAATTGTTGACTTCCAATCCCAGAAAGTTTTGGCAGGTCATAAGTGAGCACCCGGCACATACCATCACTCTAACTAAAGAGTCTGGAGAGGAAGCTGATGACATTGAGTGCGCTGACATTTTTAATAACGCCTTTTCATCTGTGTTCACTAATGAAATTCACCCACCAACTGCAACTTTCGCCGTCAATATAGAGTCCAGCATGCCTGCTATCGTGTTTTCTGAAGCCGGCATTACCTCGCTCATTGAACACCTTAAAACTTCATCATCGGCCGGCGTCGACGAAATTAACTCCAAAATACTGCGCAACACTAATAATATTTCTGCAATGTACTTATTGTTATTGTTTTCACAGTCGCTTTCTACAGGTTCCATTCCGGATGACTGGAAAGTGGGAAAGGTCATTCCCGTCTTTAAGTCCGGTAACAAAGATTCTCCTTTAAATTACCTTCCGATATCATTAACCAGCATACCTTGCAAAATCATGGAACACGTCATCTATTCTCAAATCATGGACTTTCTTGACGCTATCAACTTCTTTCATCCCTCACAACACGGGTTTCGCAAGGGTTTGTCATGTGAAACTCAACTGGCCGTCTTTCTTCATGACGTTCACTCTAACCTCGACCTAAATTTACAAACTGACGCTATTTTTCTAGACTTTGCTAAAGCATTTGATAAAGTTCCCCACAGGCGTTTACTGCTAAAACTAACCATGCTAAAACTGCATCCTAACGTCTTATTGTGGATCGAAGAATTCCTTTCTAAGCGCTCCCAGTTTGTTCTCGTTAACAGCCAGAGTTCCAACCCTCTTCCAGTAACATCAGGCGTACCCCAAGGTTCTGTACTTGCTCCCCTCCTATTCTTAATCTACATAAACGACTTACCCTCAAACCTGGTTTGCAATGTTCGTCTGTTTGCAGACGACTGCGTTATTTACCACACGATTTCCAACACCTTTGACCAATCACAGCTGCAAAACGACATTGACACAGTGCATGCCTGGTGCGATGACTGGCTAATGTCGCTTAATCCTAATAAATGTAAACTCGTATCTTTTCACCGCCGGCGTAACCCCCATATTTTCTCTTACTCCGTTGCTAACGTTCCACTAGAATCTGTATACTCATACAAGTACCTAGGTGTCACCTTGTGCCAGGATCTCTCCTGGCGCTCTCATGTAACGAACATCGTCGCATCAGCTAACCGGTCATTGGGTTTTTTGAAACGTCATCTACGGCACGCCCCTCAAAGTATTAAACTTCTCGCCTACCAATCACTCATTCGACCAAAACTAGAATACGCATCTGCTATCTGGAGCCCGCAACAAGCATATCTCATCAGTTCACTAGAATCTGTCCAAAATCGCGCCACAAGGTTCATTCATTCTGCCTATTCATACGACATCAGTGTATCGTCACTTAAACGACAATCAGGTTTATCAACTCTTGCCCATCGTCGTCGCATTGCCTCTCTTAGTCTGTTTCATAAGTTTTTTTACAGTTCCCTCGGACAACCACCCTACATCACACCGCCCGCTCGCATATCTCATCGCACCGGCCATCCACTGCAAGTGTCATGCCAACGCACCCGCACCGTCACTTTTTCCGCATCCTTTTTTCTTCGCACTGCTAAAGACTGGAATGGCCTTCCCCACGACGTTGATGCCATCACCTGCCAATCAAGTTTTGTGAACAATTTAAATATGCATTTCATAAATATCATGTAAGCAATCATATTCAACCCATATTTGTACTCCCACCCCTTATGTAACACCCCCAAAGTGGGGTCTTTAAGGTAATAAAGTGAAGTGAAGTGAAGTGAAGTGATTGACGAGCCTCGATTGGCCTGCCTGCTATAGAAGACAGCAACGAATTTGAAACTGCGCTATGTTCGCCCTTACAACGGCGGCTGGAAATAAAATTTGAGTCTAGTTACCAACACGCGCGGCATGTTTTACGCCAACTATTTGTCGTTAACGCGTACCTTTGACCGAAGCCCAAAAAACGATACGACCCCTTCGAAGGCCCTCAGGGTTGACGACGGGGTGGGTGCTGGGCGGACAGAGGGTGCCTCCGGTGGTGTACTGGGTGCGCTGTTCTTGGCTGGACTTGGCGCTGCGTTCATTGAGAAGGAAAATGGTGTCGCTGTCGTTGGTGGAGCTATGCACACAGCACCTCAGACTCATGACTCTAACGAATTCCCTCAGCCGAATCGCTTTTGTATTCAGCTGTAAGGACGTCGAACTTGTCTAGTTCGTAAGCACTCATACTCTGGTATATCAGCTCAAAAAAGACGAACACCGAAAGGAGAAGACAACCAGAGCTCTACATTGTGCTTATCATTTCTCGATGTACAGTACTCACGGATTGAAATAGGACATTCGGAGCGCGTGGCCGTCGCTTCATGGAGCGCCGCCCGTAGACGCTCATGGAACCAAGGTGGTGCATTGTGGTATGGCGCGAGAGGGAGAACATCTACAAAGCAGAATTGTTCCTTCCAGTAGCCAATGAGCCGGCCTGTGGCTTACCACATGCCTGCGTGGCACTGCAAGGCTAGCGCTCCGAATGTCCTATTTCAATCCGTGAGTACTGTACGTGTTTTTCGAGCAGGTTTGACCCGAGCTTCAAAAAATCGTGCACTCAGCAGGGCATATGGTGCTCTTCTCATGTATACTATAAGAATGTGAACCGGCGTACGATATGTGGTCTTAATGCATATGTGTTTAGACTCAGGTATGCAGCCTCAAGGAAGCACAGAAGAAACGAAATGGAGAAACTCCTAAGCACTCTGCTCCGCTGTAGCAGTAGCATGCAATTGATTAATTCAATCCCCTACCGATGGGGATATGCGAAATGTTGCAGAAACACTGTCGGCTATGCGTTTCTCGGCATGTGTCGCCCCGATCAATCTTACAATGTACAGTCGAATACAAAAGTACCTGGAACACGTGTACCTCAAACAAAGTCGATAGGTCTAATGTTAGCCGGCGGTTGGAGACCAGGCTTGTGAAGATGAGAGAACAAAACTTCGTTCTTTAAAAATGTCCACAATCTCGTCTCCAACCGCCAGCTAATAGTAGAGATATCAGTTTTGTTTGAGAAACACGTCGTTCAGGGACTTTTCTTCCGGACTGTATTAGTTCGTTATGATGGCAAATGTTCCGACGTGCACAACCTTCAAATTCATCAAGCAAGCTGCACTCATACGTATTCCCGATGTCCTGGGACTAAAAGTTACCACGTTAAACTAGTCTCATCCGTGCCATTGTAAAGTTTTAAATAAGTAGGATTACTCTCTTCGTACCCTGCATAGCGATGGGCGGAGCCACTGTGCCTGACATAATCAATCAAACAATCAATCAAACAATCAATCAATCAATCAATCAATCAATAATTTTTATTTCTTCCTCATAAAAAGATTAGCGGAGGACGAGGAGGGCTCGAAGAAAAAGTGGAAGTTTCCACTTGACGAGCTTCGAAGAGAACTCGGAGTGTGCGTGGGCACGTTTTTGGGCACCAGCTCTAGTACCGCACGGGCACCGGCTTACGCTGGGCACTCGAAAACTCCTATGAATTTGCGGACACTTGCAGGATCTGGAATATGGGACCAAAAAACTGCTGGCGAAACCAGGAGAACATGTTGCTGATGTGCTTATTTTCGCTTTGTTCACTGAACGCAGAGTTAAAGAATCATCCTATCTGCGATATTTTACTCACTTCATGTTTGGCATTCTTTTCTGAAACCACGTTTTTTTAAGGTAAACCTCTTACCTGAATATATTAACAAAATTACTAATGATTATGTCAAGGTAATGTAAGCGGCTTATTAATATCAAGAGCGGCTGCCCAAAGTCAGCGTATTTGAATAAGTTATTTTATGTTCAGCATTGTAACTTCCCATGCACATCACGCAAGCAAAACTTAGAGTGTCATAGTAAACAAACATGACAAATGTAAATCAAACAGAGGTGGCAGCAAGGATTGGTATTGGAAGAGGCGCACCGGTGCACGGAATGTAACCGTGTATGGTATCTATGCTAGCCCTCCAGTCTGTGTACACACGGGTAGGTTAACCTTTAGGCTCCTTTCTCGAGTGTTCGGATTTCGCCGGCCCCCGCACGATGGTCCTGAGGATGTTCGATCCTGGTGTCGTCGTGCCCTTGAAGAGTGCTGCCTGCGAGACAAGCATGTTTGTACCTGGTTGCAATAAATGTGCCATTTAGATTTTGATGCAAGAGAAATGCAAAAAAGCCTCTGAGTGCACATTAAAGAAACCCATGAGTTTGAAATTATTGCGATTCTTTGTCTCCCACTATCTGCATGCATCTTTTTAGGCAATAAATATTAAACACCTGGACATAACTGCAATCGTCACAGCCGCTGAATTTATTATTTTCATCTCAAGTACCGATAAGCACTTGGAGACACCAGAAATCTGAAAAGCAAAATCATTTAAGTAACTTCACCTAGAAACGATGAATGACGATTGCATTCGCTCGTCTATGGGAACACGGAAAACGCTTACAGCTTTGTTCATAGTAAACGTCGGCCCCTGGATCTTTGTGGCAATTGATGGGCGTTGAATAGAACTCAACTAATTCACTTTTTGCAACGAAAAAGACTCCTTCATTATATCATGATTAGCCAAAGGCACTCAATTTACATCGGCATTTTTAACGTATAAATTAGAAAGCATGATAAGAAACCACCCAAAATAAAAGACAGTACCCATAAGAAACTGGATTTTTGTCTGAGCTGTTTGGCTCATTGCTACAACTGATTAATCCCACACGAAGCAAGGAGCTGACGAGAAAAAAAAACACAGCCTCCTCCTTATTTCACTCTTAATATGTTCTAGCCTAACAAAATAAGAATTTTGTGTAGTACCCCGTGAATACAAAGAAAATACGGCCACAGCATATTCTATGAACTAACAAAAAACATGCACGTTATCGCTGAAAAAATTGGAATAAAAATGCAACATTTGTTTCCAGTGTCTCCAGTCGAACCAGCGACGTCAAAACCGAAAGCACTTCTT
Source organism: Amblyomma americanum (assembly GCF_052857255.1). NCBI lineage: Eukaryota > Metazoa > Arthropoda > Arachnida > Ixodida > Ixodidae > Amblyomma > Amblyomma americanum. The sequence goes on from NC_135506.1 coordinate 84,458,103, forward strand.
GATAACCATTCCATAGTTTAGACCTTAAGCACAAAAGCGCCGTGGACATGGCAAATGTTGCAACGAAACTCCTTGCATCTGTGGAAACATACTGATTTTTTGCACCGGAACGATCGCTTGTATGGAGCACAGATGAACTTGACACACAGATTGCTAGATGGCATGGGGACATGTCTCCTGTTTCGCGTGCGCGCTGTTGTGGTGCGCAGCAGGGGAACTGGCCCGTACCGTCACCTACACCGTTTGCCTCTTACCTCGAGCCCCAATCGTCCATCCAGTGTTGATCCCTACTCGGTCGACGTGTACAGCTGGCGTGTACAGAGCGTCAGAGCTATTTGCGGATGCGATACTCCGGCTCGTGCAACGCGCTGAAGAGTAGAGGTATCGGTATAAGCTTTCTTAAAGGTCTCTAGGGTTTGGCGTCCGCTGGTGTAGTAAGGGTTGCGAGAGGCGAATCAGGCTTTAGTGGGATGAAAAGTGCACAGACAAAAATATTGGAGGGGACACTTAAGCTTCGCCATAGGGGCAAATGTTGCGATAACATAATGGGTAAATTCCCATGTATGAAAAGGTCATTTTCTTCTTTACATTCATAGATCCGTGGGAGTCCTGATACCCCTCCTGGCAAAGTGGTGCAGTGGTTAAGCGGCGCGCCACTGTTCTACGATGGCAGTTGTTCCCAGCGGTGGGCCTTTTGTAGTCCAGGTTGCTATTCGGGAGCGACCAATCATTCTCTTATCTCAGACCTGCCATGGTGTGCAGTTTGCTCAGTATCCGACGGTCAGGTTGTAATGACGCCGCAAGATGACGTGACCTACGCGGCCCATCTGCCTCCTAGTTTACAATCTGGGGACCACACGCCAGAACCATGCTCGCTATTTTTCCCTCACGACACCAACGCCAACAACGGATCTTCTGGAGAACGGGCCACCACAAGTGTCCGAAGGCGCGAAAGAGGAAATCGTGATGCGCGGTGAAGCGGAATCGTGAAAACAGGGAGGACGAGGCTGGCTGTTTTCTTTCTCAGTAGAGCCACCGCGGTGGCTGAGTGGTTACGGCGCTCGGCTGCCCGCCCGAAAGACGCGGGTTCGATACCGGCCGCGGCGGTCGAATTTCGATGAATGCGAAATTCTAGAGCCCCGTGTGCTGTGCGATGTCAGTGCACGTTAAAGAACGTCAGGTCGTCGAAACTTCAGGAGACCTTCGCTACGGCGTTTCTCATAGCCAGAGTCGCTTTGGGACATTAAACCCCCATAAACCAAACCAATTTTTCTCGGTGATGAGAGAAGTGGAGGAGAGACTAAGTGGAAGGGGGATATGAAGAAATACTTTCAGGAGTGATCGACTTAACTTGATATCAATGCTTAATAGTGCTTTACTCACATTTTAATACTCAAGCTTTGTCGGAGATAATAAATACAATACCATTCTTACACTGCCACCTATCTACACTGTCTCGCATCAGAGTAGTCGGTTGCATCTTTTTGAAGCAGTAAGCGTCGGTCAAACAATCGCTTGAAAAATTCATAACGCTGCTACTCCCGACAAGCAGGCACTCTGAACTTGTGTTTCAAGTCACGCAAGGCTGTAGCGAAAGGCTGTAGCTGCTGACAACCCCTGGAATAGATAATCTGAACGGCCTGCTAATGTCCTTGGCGTTTTCTTGCGCGAAGGAGCACCTAGTATTAGCCTTCTCTCGTAATAAGAAAGCCGCACTTGTAGCAATTTCGTTTCGAGCATACAGCGCTGTTTTTTTTTTTCCATTTCGAGAATATCTACATTTCTCTATATGGTGCTAATCAACTGGAAGAAATCAGCAGACTTTGCAAGGACTCTACTCCTCCGTGGCGGTGGCCTGCTCACAAACCGAAAAAAGAAAGCGCCACGCCCCTACAAAGTGAAACGGGAAATAACAAGACCTCAGAGATCCCTTTTTCAAATCAGCCTTTAAGTAAAAGGAATGTACTGTTAAAGAAATGTTGTTAAAAAGCTAAAAAAGAGTATTATGAACAGCTGTTCTCAGAGATGCGCAATGAACCGAAACTGATATGGGATGTTGTGAATAAAATAGCAAGTAGAAAGTCAAGTATCAGGTCACGAACAACGTATCTGAACAAAAGCCAAGTAACAAGCAAGACCGATAGTTTCCTGCAAGCTGGATCTTGTGCTTGAAGAGCAGGTAATGAAAGTGTGGCTCATGCAATCGATATCACCCCTGTGACTAGCACTATTTTTATGGAGCCCGCAGATAACGCAGAGATACGGAATTTAATAGACAAACTGAAAAGTAGTGCCTCGCCCCGACCTGACGGAAATCGGCCGGTGCCGATTAAGTGTGTCTCAAACGAGATAAGTGAAGTTCTAGCTTATATTCTTAACTTGTCAATATCTTCAGGAATTTTTCCGGAGGTCTTAAGAACTGCACGAGTGACAACAATCCACAAAGGCGGCGCGAAGGATCTAGTCTCAAATTACCGACCAATAGCTGTCCTAAATATATTCTCAAATCTTTTTGAAAGAGTGATATTTGACAGGCTGTGGTCATTTTTGGTTAAACACGATGTGATCTCAGACTGCCAATATGGCTTTCAAAAACATAAGTCGGCCGATCAAGCCCTTCTTAGTATTAAAGATAAAAGAATCGCAAACATTGAAAAACAACGCGTTACACTCGGACTTTTTTTACACTTAAGAAAGGCTTTCGACTCAATTGATCATAAAGTGCTATTACAAAAATTACAAATCTACGGGATACGCGGCATTGCTGGTGATTTAATAAGAAGTTATTTAACGAATCGAAGCCAATTTGTGCAGGTAAGCTCTATTTTTTCTGACATTTTGCCTTTAACAAAAGGTGTACCTCAGGGCTCAAAACTGGGCCCACTATTGTTCCTTATATACGTAAATGACTTTGTAAGAATACCTGACCCACCAGACATGGCAATGTATGCCGATGATATAGCAATGCATTTTTTACACCCAGTGACATTTCCGAACTTGCTTTCAGCGCAAATTTTTATCTAAATCGTCTGTCAGAATGGCTGAGCGAAAACAGCCTCGAACTCAATACAGCAAAAACAACATACATTTTATTCAGGCCTCGTAACAAAAACATGCATAGTGACATTAAATTATATTTAATGACACGGAAATTAAACGCGTTAAGTAACAAAAATTCTTAGGTGTATGGCTTGATGAACATTTATCGTGGAGTTCACATATAAGCAGGTTATGCAATGGTCTTTCAAAGTCCGTAGGTATTATTAAAAGAATTGACCACCTAATTCCTGTTTGGCTCAAACAACAGTTATACAATGCCCCTTTTTATTCAAAGCTCTGCTATGGGATCTTGGTATAGGGAAAAACAACAACAACGAACTACAAGCTAATTCTTTTACAAATACGCATTCTTTGTATATATAGCAATTACAATGGTCGTTACGCATATCTAGAAACCGCTCCATTATTCCTGCGTTATTCACTTCTTCGCGCAGACAAAATTTATTATAAGAAGCTTCTGCTTAGAGTACACAGATTATTCTCTAAAACATTCCATACAGATACATCTCGGCACCTTCTACGGTGAAACATCTGACACAAGCCGAAAACAACAACAAATTATGGGAAGCAAACTTTTTTATATCAGTCAACTGAAATATTAAACAAGGTTGAGGAACTGTTAGACTTTTGCGCTCTATTAGGCACTTTCAAAAATGCGCTAACCGCATTGCTACTAGCCGATGTTGTTTTATTTTCTTGACCAATGTCATTCTGTTCCATTTCTGCTTGTTTGTATATACATACATCCCGTCACAAAATGAATATATACAGTGCAGTTGTGATATGTGTGCATTGTGGCTGCGTAGTGCGTATTACAAGTGTAATATGTTTGTACTTGTGTAAATTCTGTACTTTTGCCATTTATATGTATTTCCTTCTTTTATCACTGCTGTCGAAACTGTTTGCTGTAGGGGACTTGGACCTTTCCCCAGATTATTGGTACCTTTAGTGCCAATCTCCACTCGCTATGGCGAGGAAATAAAGTTCATTCAATACTTTCGATAACAGCCAGCATAGGGCGTACCTGTATTATCCTTTTTTTCTTTCGTTGCCTAAATAAATAAGCTTCGTAAGTGAAACAATCCCCCGTTATTAAAACGCAGTAGCCTGTTGACAAGATCAACTTCAATTGGTCCTCAAACTTTCAATGGGAGATGAAGAAAACTTTTTGGATTCGTTTCTTGGAGCAGGAAATTGCTCATGATGAACTGAACGAGCAGCTTTCGGATTCTCGTAGTTATTAGTTATTCTGCATTTTCAGAGATCAATATTAGAAACTTTTTTTTTACAATATTCCTTTAGCCTACCGCTACGCACGCGAGGTGAAATTTTTTTAAGTAGCACAGCAAGCGAAATGTCACAGTAACGCGTCCCCAATTAACTGGGATTCCTTTGCAACGTTCGATTCATTTTCTACACACACTGAGCAGCCACCGCGTTGTTGCCTAAAAAGAGATTTGATGTCTGTAGAATAAAAAAACCCACGCCCAACTTTCGGTAACTGGTAAACGTAAGGAGTACATGGTCATCCATGACAACAGATTGCAACGCAAAACATAAAAAACAACCCAAAGACCGGTTAAGGCACAAGTTGTCAGGAGTCAGCGTTCTTGTCTCAACTTGTCTCAAGTTCTATTCTTTTATGTTGTAATAAAATTCTTCGTCAACTCTCGGTGCAGACTGAAGATGATTACAAACTTAAGCAAAAAAGAAGGTAGATCTCACGTAAGTCTTTCTAGGACTCTGCTCAGCCACGGGATGTTCAGCCACAGGTGCCGATGCTGGGACAAGCGCCTGTCCTGAAGTTGAGCCGTGCCCCAACCCTGACCCCGAACTCTTCGAAGCCTCCGCTGCCACGGCCGGGAGAACTGGACTCGGTGAGGCCTCTTTCCACGCACCGGTGCCTGCGAACAAAAGCCTGTAAACAAAGAACTCCTCCCGAAAAGGAACAGCATTCTTTAATTCTATAGAGCAAATAGACTTTGAAAGCAGTCAAGTTAGATTTAATTGATTGCCGAGGCTTTTTAATTTAGCGAACTCTGCCGGTGTTCCACACGAAAAAGGCTGAACAAGTTTGGCCTTATACGAAGCAGCCTCTTTATTTTGTCGATCAAACTGGAAAGATGGTCACACTATTGCAGTTTCGTTGAATGCATGAAAGGCTATCTGATGGAGTGCCTAGCAGCTGCCTACTAAGCCTTCCATGGTGTACCGCCACGAATATACTTTTCTCTGCGTGCTAACCTAGAACAACCGCTGCGCAGTCTGGCACTCCATCTTGCAGAATGGATGTCATTTAAAAGGAGTTCTGGCTGTATGATTACTAATGGTACTGCTTAGAAAGTATATGCGCCCTGCACGTTCCACGGCGAAGTCACCAGCGTAGATCTCCGTTGCGCTCGCGACCTATTCAACGTGAAGTTTGAAACGGGCTCTGCGTTACTCTCTTTCGTTAATATTTCTTTCGTGTAGCATTCCTTCGTAAAGCCCGGCATCGTCAATAGTGCGCCTCAGAGATGTCGTCCTCATGAGATGCAGGCGAAATGCAACACAGTTATGGGCGCCATCCGTGCCGAAATTCCTCGAAGATTTCGGAATGCCTGGCAGCTTGTAGTGTCCTTTACGACCCGTATAAACCTCGAGGGGTTCAATGAGACCGAGAAGGCTATACCGACGGTAAATTGGGCCCAACACCTAAGTAACTCCAGTCGCAAGAATCATGAGTTAAGTAAAAAGAAATAGATTAATCCTCTGTATGGTAAACCTGCAGGATTGCGAAACTCGGTCGAAACTGCTCCATGCTACGCTCACTCGGTTCACGGTGTACGGCTGTTGGTGAGCGGGGCTTGGTAGGCCTGGACAGCTTGGACTTGGCCTTCTTCCGTGGGCTTATTTCCGAGCTTCCCGCGACAGATCTCTTGGTCGCTGATGAGCCTGTACGCTTGGGGCTCTTCAGGGAAGGTGCACCTGTCTTCCCGACGGAATTCATTCTGTATGTTTGGCCTCGTAATAAAGAAACTTGCCCTGTGGACGGGTGCTGCTCGTTCTTCTTCTTCTTCTTCTTCTTCTTCTTCTTCTTCTTCTTCTTCTTCTTCTTCTTCTTCTTCTTCTTCTTCTTCTTCTTCTTCTTCTTCTTCTTCTTCTTCTTCTTCTTCTTCTTCTTCTCCTCAAGTAATATGACACATACCCACGTGGGGGGATTGGCCAAGGTATAGGGTAGAATGCCAATGAAGCATTTGCGCGGGGAAGGAAACGTCAGAAGACTGAATCAAGATAAAAAAAATTGGGAAAAATAAAATGAATTCAAGAGGTATGAGTCATCCGGAATAGAATCAATCTAGCCTTTTTTGGACATGCGAACGAATTTTGTGTATAGCTAACAAGATAATCGATTAGTTGCACTTATGTAATCGTGAAGGTAGCCGCATACACTGCTTAACGGGAATCCCTTGGCACTCGCACCGAACGATAGATGAACTGTAAGAGACAGAGGCAGGCCTAGTCTCGAAAGAGGAACCTCCAGATATTGCTTTCTCTGAACCGCGAACCGCCGGCAAGAGAGGAGAAAATGATCGATTGATTCAACTTGCCCACATGATACACAAAGGTTTGTCGCAGCGAACCCGCACCTGCATAAGTACAAGTTTAAGTGAGGGATTCTACATCGCAGGAGCGTCATGGACACTTCACAAAGCCTTGACTTACACCAACGGATATTCCATGGGTACTTTAGGTGTTGAAAGTCCACGGTATTCAGCAACGGATCACTCAAAGTGGCTGAAATATGTTGGAACCGCTGGAAACGTGAAGCTGCTAACAGAATGAGGTGAGGGACGGGATATATTACAGGTGCGCTGAGAGCTGACCTTGCCAATAAATCAGCCACCTCGTTAAAATAGACGCCCGAATGCCCAGGTACCCAGACCAAACGGATCTCGCGCACTGTGCTCGGAACAAAAAACCTAAGTGAACGAGTCAAGAAAGATTTTTCCGAATTTTGGAGAGAGACAATAACTGAAAGGCAGTCTGTGAGAATAAGAACCCGTGCGACATGTCTGGGAATTTTGAGAAGAGCCGTTAGAGGCTGCTTCTTCTTCTTATCACGCGATTGGCGAGGGCTCGTGAAGCCCTCATTTTTCTCTTGCTTCGAAACACGTGAAACTAACTCGTGCACATTTTTTCAAAGAAACTAATTACTAATAGTGTGTGGTTTTTTGATTACGTAAACCAAACAGCACAAGATTTTTGGTTAAATCTGCTTTTGGTACAGCCCAAGAAACCTGCCCTGAAACTACTGGCGCGAATTCTCTAGCCGAGAATATATCGGGAAATTTCGCTCGGGGGTAGGCCGGACTGGCGTCGTGAGGCGCGCCAAAAAGGATGATGCTGGTCATTGCCTCACAAGGAGTTCTCTTTGCTTCTACGTAGGAGTTCTGCCCCTGAATAGCGATCTGAGAGACTGGCCTTTGTTCCTATCATGCGGCGCAACGTTTACTGAAAATGAAAAACCTCAATAGAGAAACCCTACCCAGAGGCTTGATATCTTCCTATCATGCGGCGCAACGTTTCCTGAAAATGAAAAACCTCAACAGAGAAACCCTACCCAGAGGCTTGATATCTTGATCATTCACACCAGAAAGGAATATGAAACATTTTATTTTGTTAGCCGCCACGATGGCTCAGTGATTATGGCGCTCGGCTACTTACACGAAAGATATGGGTTTGACCCCGGCCACGGCGTTAGAAATTCGATCACGGCGAAATTTTACAAGCGCGTGTACTGCGAGATGTCAATGCACGTTAAAACCCCAAGGTGATCGATATTTCCGGAACCCTTCACTACGGCGTTCCTTTTAGTCTGAGTCGCTTCGGGAAGTTAAACCCCCATAAACGACACGAATATATATATATATTTTTAAATAATACAAGAGCGAATCATTTTTTGTATGCTGCTAAGTTAACAACATGAATACTTCTCGATGCAGTGAACCATATTTCCCCAGTAGTTTTAATTACTTTTACCAAAGCACCGGTGACTTGAAGCTAGTAGCGCGCCAGTACGCGAGTGTGCTTTCATTTTGTGCTGAGCATAACAATAGATATTGAATAATGCATTCAAATTTACGGAGGAATTACCAACATCGGATTGGTCATCGCTACATTTATCAAATTAAGCAAGAAATTTTCCTGCATTTATATATATATAATAAAATCTGCGCAGATTGGGTGACAGGCGAGCCAGGTAATTATGAAGGCTTGACAAAGTGCGAAATGTGAATTGAGCATCAGAGTAAATTTTTTAATCCTAAAGAATTTTAAATGCATCTGCGAGAACTTTCATTCCTCCTTGCACGCTTCGATAACTCGGGAGCGTATTTTGGGATCCGCAGTTAATGTTGGCAGCTTCGCGCGAATCATCTCTGAACATCTCCAAGAGCCCAACATTTGGACGCATAGGCGTTTATGCAAGCTTCGCTACCACTTCAAACCTACACTGATTGCTGTTCCAGACCTCCCGATTGTTTCTTGCGTAGCAAAGAACGCGATTGTGTGACTTTTGCGGAGGCGCTGTACAAAACCGATGAAAAGAACAGTCAGCACGTCCATTCAAGTGATAATGCAAATTTCAACAACAGCCTGGGTAGTGAGACACGTGTAAGGCCTGTTGGAGCGTTTTAGTAATTCGGTACAGGTGAGGACATCTCAGTAACTACTGAGTGTTAATTAGAAATCAGCATTAGGAGGACAGCCAAACTGAGAGGAAAGGAAGGAGACAGAACAGTTATTTATAGCGGATGGCACTCATGACGAATCGTTTTGATGCACGTGCCATACGAGGCTGCAATGACAAGCAGGAGAGGAAGAAGGGAGAAGGGGGGGGGGGGGGCTCTGTTGATACGGATAGCTGAAGCTTATCGAAGTGCCTTTGTTACTTTGGGTAGGGTAGTGGGAATTTTCGTACTTCGTTTTAGGAACTCGCAGCAAATGTGCAGTAAGTGTCATTTTGCAGCGCCTTGGTCTGAGATAATAGGTGACCACACGACGTAATTGGTGACACACACGACAGATAATAGAGAATAGGTGACACACACGACAGAAAAAGATTGTATGTGGGATATAAGCCTGTCCCGAGAGGCACTAGTGCACCTTACAGCGAAGCATCAAGAGCTGAGGTATCTCGCTTTGCTGTGTGCTCATCCGTCTGTTCTGGTAGCGAGAGCCTGGATAACTGCACGTCACGACTTCCGAGATCCTAAGACATGGAAGAGCATATATAACAATGCAGCTTCTACTACTCACAGACCCCACGTGACCCATCGCAGGAAATATGCGCAGCATGCACAACTAGCGTAAACGCAAGTCGTGTGATGCTTCATAACTCGCTGGCAACCAGAAATTTTGCAGTATTGTTGGTAAGGATATGTGTTGCATGGCAAGAGCGATTGAGTTTACAGATTCTTTATCCGCCGATCAGCTTGAAAACAGGACGATGTCCGTTGCCGTGTGCGCTGAGTTCCACCCGCCGCAACGCCACCGACACAAGCGCACGCTGTAGACGGCGGGTCGTACAGGTAGCGCCATTAAGGAAGACCCGAAGCGCTGTCGCCGAGAACCGGCGAGAATGGACAGACGATACTAGGCGCATGCTTAAAGCGCAGCCGGTCATGCTTGCTGCACATGTTTGTTCCCTGCCGATTGTTTCCAGGTTCTTGAAACCGTGAAGCCGTGCGCTCCTGTCTCATGTTTAATTTCATGTTGCCGATCCGTCTAAGTACATCAGAGGAGGAAGTGTTCGGCAGCCTCTTATAAGCCTTGCTCCCGACAGGCGCCACTATGGAAAGAATCGCTCCGCTCGTGCAGTTTATATCAGCAAGCTTTTCATTGAAATGCGGCCGCCGTGGTCCGGACTTCATCCAGGGACTGTGGGATGAAGAGCTGAATGCCAAAGCTACGAAGGGACTCCGGCCAGTTGGCTCTTTGCGCGACGGCGTTAAAGCCTCAATTCCCCAGACAATACGGTGCTGGTGTTGTCGGCGTTGTGAGCGAAAAAGTACGAGCATGCTTCTGGCAGGTGGTCACCAGAAAGCAACGTAGGAGGTGGTTCGGCCACTTCGGTCACGTGACCTTGCGGCGTCATCGCAACCTGACCACCAGGAAGGCGGAAAACTGGCCACCGTGGCAGGTGGCAGTAAATTAATGGTTGGTCGCTCCGGGAGAGCAATCTGGGCCGCTCAAGACATCCCTCGTGAGCCCCTGCGATCGCAGGGCAGTGGCGCATCGCTTAACCACTGCACCACTACGCCGCAGGGGTATGAGGACTGTCAGGGATCTATGAATGTAAAGAGGAGAATGACCTTCTGCATATACGGAAATCATACCATTATGTCATCGCCTAATTGCCTTGAGGATGGAGTTCAAGTGTCCCCTTTATTTTTGTAGCGCAAGTTACACTAGGCTAGTCAGCAGCGCACTTCAAACGGTCCGCGCTGATCACTTCTGCGCATGCGCCGTAACCATTGTAACCAGCTGCGACGAGTCGCAGGTGCTCTTCTCACGCCGTCGCCTTGCCAGTCTCCGCGGAGCGCCGCGCATGACGTCAGCACTTAGCTGTGCGCCTCACTGCGTATGCGCTATCCTAAGCGGCTGCGCCGCGGCGGTGCATATAAGCAACACCCCCTAGACTTCCAGGCCGCAGAGCTCCTGCTGATCACGTGATGCGCGTCATCATCTGGAGGCGGCTGCGGGGGGCCGACGAAGCGCGAGCTGCCGCTATGCCGCCGCCGCCGCCGCTCGAGTCCGGTCGTTGTCATTGACCCGAAAAGCCGCGTTCGCGGGATATTCATCCGCAGCCGAGTTACATGGCAATCCTGCATTCTTATTTCGAAAATAACGCTTGCTAAATGTCAGGATTGTCCGAGATCGCCTTATGTCTTCACAATAAAAGTTTGTTGTTACGCACAAAACTTCTTGTTTCTACGCCTTCTTAGCACCACTTCGTCACGTGGATGAGAGTTCTGCGGCAGCGTCTGCCGCACATCTTTTTGCTGGTATTTCGGTTTTTCTTTTCGTAGCACAGCGCTGTGGGCCTATACTTGCTTCTTGGTTGTGCTTCACCTTTTGCGAGATTTTGTGCCCCTACTGCGACTTTGAGTCCTTATACGAGGTGTCGGCGCAGCGATGGAATAACAGTGACACCGCTAAGCCGAACAAGTGTTGTGTACCGCGCTGCCGCGGAAACTACACGGCAGAGTGCAAAGCCCATGTATTCCGGTTCCCGCAAGATGACGAACTGCGAAAGAAATGGATTCGTGCAATACCGCGTCAGGGCTTCGTCTGTACGCAGAACTCCAGGGTAAGCAATCTGCAGATTCCTGACTAATATTTTATTCTGTGAAATCGACGCAGTGGTTGAAATCTTTTCTTGACTAATTATAAGAGACTAATTTCTTGACCTGTGGAGCAGGCATTTTTTTTTAATGTCATTGGGATCTTTATCTGTGTCGCCGTTGCGCGCCGGCTTAATTTAAAAACGGCGGTTATACTTGTAATTCTGTTTCTTCGAGAACTAAATTCTGTGGCAACAGTGATGGTAATAAGTCTGACGACTAAATTCATTAAGTAACGCCCGCGTATCCTTTTATTGTACTCCTATTAAGGTGTGTATTTTGATATGCTTCAGTGAACAATAATTTGATATTCACTTAACCGTTACAATGTAAATCTAATCTTTATAATTTGCCTTTTATGCGACCAAATCAAGCTTTTGCATGCGGTAAGGAAATAGTTAAGAAATGTGCTGTTTTGGGAGAACCTCCGCATGGTACATTTGCATTTACGGTGCATAGACGAAAAAAATTACTCATGTCCGGTGATATCTTCCTTAGGTATGCGAGGCCCATTTCCGCTCAGAGGATATCCTGAAGGAAACTTCATACCTCGATGATGCCTCTGGGAGAACAATCACGGCTCCTTTGCCATATCCGCGCATTCGTCAAGGTGCAGTGCCATCCAAATTCCCCGCCTGTCCGATGTATCTCTCGACTGAGAATGCAACAAGGGAGAGCCCAGAGGCCAAAAGGATCCGCTTAGAGGCTTCAGCTATGCAGAAAGCTCTTGCGGAATTTGTGGAGACATTTCGTGAAGAGGGAGACGCAGACAAAATTTCGCGAATTCAGGACATAATTGCTCACTTGCGGCTAAAGAATTCCTCATTCTGGCACACTATTGAGGGCAATGAGCGGATTATTCTCCTCCACATCGCTGAAGATGAGGCCCCATGGATTAAGTATTCTGTGACCATCAAAGCGGACTTGGCCGTTACGTTCCACTTCATGAAGTGCTTGACGACGAAGCTTGGATCTTGCTTAGTCGTTCCAGCGACCGCAAAGAGCAAGAGAGAGTTAGAAGGATTTCTTGGCAGCGTCCAAACATGGGACAGCAAACTGGACTCAACCTCCGAGAGATCGGAAGAGGAAACCTTTACAGCCATCATTTTCCTGCTCGATAAGCTTTGCGGCACAGAAACAGGGGAAAGAGGTCGTGCCGTCCGATTCATTCGCGAGCAGTTGAAGTTGCTCCTAGTGAACAAGATTCGGAGGCGTTATTCAGCTTAATTTATGGTGTTTTGCTGCCTTTTATTCACAATTTCGCCCCATGCCTACAAATACATGCGCAGCTACGGGAACGTCATCTTGCCACACCCAATGACAATTAGGTCTATATTCTCATCCTACGGCATGAACCCTCTGCTAGAACACAATGAATCTGCGTTCCTGAAATAAGTGGCCACACGGATTTCCGACTTGGATCACTACCAACGCACTGTCACCCTGATGGTAGATGAAATCCATATTAAACCTTTCTTTGATTATAAAGGCGGTGGTATAACTGGCGTCGCCCACAATTCGGCTGAAGCTGCTAACAGTGCCCTGGTTTTTATGGTGCAAAGCCTAACATGCAAATTCAAAGAAGTGGCCCACATAGTGCCCGTACGTGGCGCCGACGGTGACTTTTTGCATAGACTGCTGAAGCGCATCATATGTGGACTTTAGAAGATCGGTTATAAAATAATATGTGTCGTAACCGACAACAACAAGGTTAACGGGAAGGCAATGGAAAATTTCAGGAACTCTGCCCCTTGCCTAGGCAGCGATCACCCCGCTTTTCTTTACCCGCATCCATGCTCAGCCGAGAGGCCACTGTTCTTCATTATCGACACTGTGCACTTGCTAAAATGCATCCGAAACAACTGGATTCGGCAACGCAATGACCAACACTGCTTCTCATTCCCGGAATTTGATGAAGGGATGTTGCAAGAACGGCGCATGCTCTCTGCATCTTTCGACACCTTAAGGGACGTCTACAACATCGAGCTCGGCCAGCTCCTCAGGCATGCGTATACGCTGTCCAGAAAAGGCCTTTTTCCCTCTGATATCGAGAAACAAAATGTGAAGCTTGCTTTGCAAGTATTTAATGACACCCTGCCCCCGGCCTTCCGAGTCATTTCAGAGAAACATACTTTGAACCACATTGAAGGCACCGCCAGTTTCATAGAAATAATTGTGAAGTGGTGGAAGATTGTAAACGTCAAAACTCCGTTCAAAGGCACCAGACTAAAGGATCCGTTTCAAGGGCCAGTGTTTTCTATGGACGATGCAAAGATAGTTTTTCTTTCCAACCTGCTCAACTGGTTGGACGAATGGAAAGAAAAAACAGAACATTACAACTCCGGTAAGCTTACCAAAGAAACTCACGGAGCCCTTCATCAGACTACCTACGGCCTCATCGAACTTTCCAGGTATTGCCTTGATGAGCTCAAACTCTCTTATGTACTGCTCGGGAAAATACAGATGGATGGCCTGGAGGACCGCTTTGGGAAGTACAGGCAGCTTGCAGGTGCTCAATATCATGTGTCCATTCGGCAAGTGTACGAATGCGAAAACAAGCTCCGCCATCAGAACACTTTGCCTCTGGTGGTCACAAGATCTAGAGACTGCACCGACGAGGACCAGTAGTGGGATGGACTTCTTAAGGAAAATGAAAGATCGCGACCTAGCTGCAATGTGGTAGTCTCTGAACAGACACTGACGAAAATCAAAGACCTCATTCCAGTATTGGTGTACGTCGCAGGATATGCCATTTACGCCACGCTAAAAAAGCTCAAGTGTGAGAGTTGCCGTGCCGCCTTGACTGTGGACAAGGAATTAACAGTCGGCGTGGAGGAAAAGCACTATCAACTTATTAGAGAGATGGATCCAGGCGGTCTGGTACATCCAGAGATGTTTGTGGTTAATGCTGTTGCCCACAACTACGCAGTAGTTGAGCAGCTGTCAAAGAACAGCGACTTCCTCAGTATGCCATGCCAGCGCAAAGTGGTCACAGACCTGACGGTGGAGCTCCTCACGAACGAAGACAGCCAAGAGTTCGACACCTGTGACAGCGGACACACTAATGAACTGGTACTGAAGCACGTGCTATGGTGCAGCAGCAATATCCAGCTAAAGAATTTTTGCTGCAGGTTAAATGACAAGATTGCTGATGCCAGTACCAAATCTAAGGAGGGAAAACTGAACACACTAAGTAGCAAGTAGGTGGGCGGGCCCCATAATAAAATAAAATTTCGTTCTTGGATTACTCAAACCGTGTGTTTTGTGTTATAAACTATCGCTGCTTAAACAGCAGCAAAAACCAACTCCAAAAACAAACGCGTCTGATCAGGCACATCAACCTTAAAATGCCCAAAGAGACCTCAACAAAGCCTTCGCAGTCATTGGCTCGTAGCGGTGTTATTCGTAGTAGCTATCACGAAAAGCAATAATGTGTTCAGATGTCTTGCGCAGATATGGGTGCAAATTAGTGTGCGCTTTCACTTCTTACAGAATCGGACTTACGAGACCCGCTCAGGTCATCCTTCCCGCTCGCATACCAGCGACGCGCCGCGCACCCGCCTCCACCTCGTGACGTCACGGAGGGAGCACTACGGCCTTCACAGTCTAGGGGGTGTTGATATAACCCGCGGAGCAGCCGCTCGGCTTGGGAGAAGGCGCAATGGAAGAAAACGCGGCTGGCGGAAGGTGAAGACGCTTGGCAAGACGTTCTTCACGTACCTCGGGAGTGTCCGATATGCGCTTAGTTCTCGGCTCTTCATTCTTACGTAGACGGGCAGCCTTACGCCATTCAATTACTTCGGGGTCGGTAGAGGTAGCTGTCCGCAGGCTCTGAAGATGCCACTTGCAATACACGCGGCCACCAGCCGCGTCGTATTCTTCCATTGCGCCTTGTCCCAAGGCGAGCGGCCGCTCCGCAGCTTATATCCTCCGTGGCGTAGCCGCAACGAGCACAGCGCATGCGCACTTCCTTTCCTCAAAATCATTGACGCCTAGAAACTTATCAACGCCAACGTCAACAAAAACAATGAGCGCCGACAGCTTTTCTTTTGTATCTCCTGGGTTTGCTAAGCCAATCCACATTTATCTTTCGTTTTTGTGATCAGTATTTGTTCCATGTTTCATATAATAGATGCTTTCATATAACTTGGTGTTCCTTCTGGTGACTTCTGCAAATTACTTCTCCATTTTTTATGTGGACTTGAAAAAAATAATTATTGGGACACATAAGCTCCGCCTTACGGGTATGACGTAAAAGTGTGAATCGTTCTAATGAATCCCTCACCGTCGATTGCACGCCATTCCTCAGTGATGTCACTATGCTCTAAATGACGCCAGCACTACACCATAAGATTTTGATGTCTACAGCAAAGGAGAAAAAATAAAAATTCCTCAGAAGGTACTGGGACTCGAGCAAAGGACCTCCAGATTTCGAGACGCTCACGCAACCCTTCGACCAAAGAACGGCGTTCCTTTAACTGAATAACGGTGAACCAAGTGTATGCGCTTTGTTACGTGTGTACGCTAATAAGCAAGCGTTTCATTAGGAAGGGGGGAATCTTCAAAGAGCATTGGAGCAGAAATCATTTCGAGGCAATGCTTTCGCAATCAATGCGCGAAGGCACTCTCAAGTATATTTTGTAATTTTTGCTACTTTTTCTGAATTGGTACCACTTTATATTCACACTGATTAGTCTATAACAGTATCCATACTAGGCCACGTGGTACCAAACCAACCTGTCTCAATGGCCTCGGGCCAGCCAGTCTGACTGCCAACGCAAGGGTCACGGCTACTATTCCCAATTCATTATCCCAGATTTCTTTAACACGGAATAATTTACTTTATTTCATATACGTCACACTCACATTTCAGTCATGCTACGACCTCATCGTCACAATTTACCTTAACCTTTATCGCTTTCTATCCACACAGCAAGGTTTGACGTTACAATCCTCGCCGCCAATCTTGAATTGCTTTGACCACTGGCACAGTTTTTCCTCCCAACGTACGCAACACTAACACTGCTGTGTTAATATCACATTTGCCCTGGTTTTGTTTACTTGTGCGTTTTGTTTTTTGTTGGTACCGCATGATGGCGCCACACCAAAAGTTAAGAGGATATCTGCGAAGGTTATCTGATTGGTGGCTAAAATCAAGACAAGAATAGAATTTCACAAGTCATGGCTCCGTGGCTATGAACCACCGCCCGATTGAAAAGGTTATGCCTTATCCATCCAGAGAGCGTGGGAATGGTAGTCAGACCGACCGTACTGGCTGCAGCATTCACATAGTCCACTTTTTTGCGCTTGCTACGCTTTTAGCTGCTGTAGAGGCAGAGTACTCACAAAGTTCTAGCCCGCTGAGCAAGCCCACGGAGCATTGAACGACCTGGCTGGATTTGCACACCTACGAGCCATACCTGGGGAGAGCCTAAGTAAGTAGATCTGCTCTTTTACGCAACCCTCATCTCGTGTACTTATGCTCATACGTCGCGAGAAGCGTCGCGCGCTCCTGCCTGGGTCTTGCAGTCGTCAGCACACCTTCCTAGAGCGCTGGAGTAGTGGGCTGCGGAATCAACGGAAACCTTCACTCAGCTCATCTATTGCTGATGCTGAGGGGCAGAAAAGAATCGCGACAGGAACAGTGCGTGGGTCGAGAAGTGGACAAAATGAGCGGTGCCGCTCGTCAGAGCAAATTGTGCGTTACTCTTGCTTCGTTCCAACCCAAGCATTGTCTTTAGGGCTGCATACCTGTTGAAATATTACACTGCCTTTGTGTGACAAGACATCTAGACGGACGTGCTGACGACTGTGTTAACCGCATGTGTTCTGAATGTAGGCAAGTAGCCTTCACCTACAATCGCAATTACCTCAAGAAGCACCCTGGAGCAATTCGGCCCAGGCAGAAAAAGCCGACGGTGCCTGAAATGTGCAGTGTTTCGTATTAGAAACTAAACCGTCAGCTCTCGCCCAGGCAACGTTCTCGAGCGATGCCAATTCGGAATGAATTTCTATCTGCGGCTGGCGGAAGTTCAGACCGCCAAGTGAACAAAGAAAGTGGCTCGGTATTTCAGTCAACTGCTTATGCTTCCTAAACGGTTCGGAATGTTTGGTGGCACATTAACGCCGTCATGCGGCTTTATCAAATTGCGGCGTGTGATTCAACGAGATTTACCTGGAATTATTGCAGCCAAGCGCAAGTTTTTGTGTAAAAAGCGGTATTGCCGACATTGCTTTTCACGCTTTGCCTTCGAAGATTTTTTTTGTTAAGATATAATAAAGCGCGCCTGCGAGCAGTGGTGATTCTGTTCGCAGATGGTCGGCGAGTAGGGCCTTTCCTATCGCCGGTGGCTGGTTCTTCGAATTTTTGTGGGCGGAAGTGAGCTCTTTATCGGGTGCGCTTCAAGCTCTTTATTGCTCTTTGTAGAGTGCGCCACGTAAGACTACTCGTTTTTTCACAACGCCGTTATCATCATTATGTTCATGTTTTTGTTGTGTACAGGGCCCCTTATTTCGATTGTCATATGCAGTTGTGACCGCTGGTTTTATGGTTCTGCGGATTCAAAAGGGCCGTTCAGCGAAGATGCCGGCATCGGAATTGGCGTTCGAGAAAATCGCGATTGATCTACCTAGTTGTTTGAATCAAAGCCACATGAACTAGCGAGGGCAAATTCCGACACCCAATTTCGTTGAAAGGAAACATGGGGAAGCGGGATTCGAACCACTGCTCCTTAGGCCGTAAGCCAATGTCCTCAACCCTTAACCTTTGAGGAACCTTGGTTCGACATGGTTAAAGGGGGGGGGGGGGGGGAGGGGGGCTTCTTTCTCTTGTGCAAAAGAAGACAATAACTGGGCAAAAATAAAAATTAAGGAAACGACATTCCCAGTGCCTACGAAATTATGTGCAAAAAAGGAAACCAGGCTACTAAAATGACTCATTATGGCTATCGTGTGATGCCCTTCAGGTGGAGATTGTCCCCCTAATTTTTTTCTCCTGATACTTGGCTGCCTCTGCGTTAAGCAATTCCTTGTTATTTCCGTACCGTCTCAAGAGCTTCGGCGTGGCTTATCTGCGATTTTGTGTAATTAGGGGGCGTGTTCTTTCGTGTTGTAACGTCATTTCTTTTCGCATTCAATCTCGATGAGATTTTCTGTGCTCACTCATGGAATGGGTCGTCCGTTTCAGTGTATTCTAACCTCTCTATTACAGTCATACCCGTCCAGCTGCTTTGGAGGCATTTTATCTTACTTATTCTTTGGGCCTTGGCTAGTTCTGCTTCATTGTGCAAGACCTAATGGTGCAGTTGCTGGGTTGATGTTTTCGAGCCTAAACATATAAACGAAGATTTGTATGAAAATATTATCGACACATTGAGGCTGTACATTCGTGTTAGGGCAGCAACGCTACTGGCCAGCCTGGTGGGGTTTTCACCTGATGAGGAATTCTAGCACAGTGCGTACGGTTTTTTTTTCTAAGAGGCCACCTCGTCTGCTTGAAGTCATAGGTAATTATTTGAGGGGTAGCAAAATTGGCTTGGTTGTCCACCTGAAGGAGGTTTAAGTCGAATACTTTCAGCATTTCCTTATTCGGCAAAGGCATACAGCTCAATTTCAGCGCTCTCTGGGCTCGTTCTTCACAGCTCTTGTTCGTATATTTATCACAGAGTTCCGATTCCTCCGCGGCGCACGTATTTGTCTGCATTGAGTTTTACTTCTCGGCGTTACTATAATAACTTCTTGTATATTTTGTTGCGTGTGGTTGTCCAACTGTTTCGCTGATCATATCAGTACATCGTCCGCATATAGGGCGCGCCTCACATCAGAAATTTCTTCCAGCCGTGACGAAAACCCCAACATCGCTAGCTGGATCCATTTCTCCGAACCCCGCGGCGTCCCTTTTCATGTCAGGCGGATTCTGTAGGTTAGTGTGCCTGTTCTCAAGGATAGCAAAGCTCTCACGTGCAATTTCCTTAGCTTGATGTGGCCAGGCCCTCCAGGACAGCCTCATGAGTCGCATTATCAAATGATTCGTTTAGGTCTACTGCGAGTACCGCTTTAGTCAGGGTCCTTGCAGGGTGTTTTATGGCACACAGTTTAAATTACAGAAGTATGCCTGCATTAGAGGGATGCCTTCGGGAAGCAAGCATTTTGTTTTCCTTGTTGTGATATTGTGCTCTGTGTGAGGCAGAACAACACTGACTAGTATAGCAAAATTATATTCCTTAGAAAATTAGCTATGCGTGCAATATCTGATCTCGCGCTCAGTGAAAACACAGAAGTAGTTTCTTCTTCAAGTTAGGTTACTTGGAACTGAAAAGAAAATGTATCATAAGAAGCGTCCTATGTACATAAGAAACCGAATTAAACAAAGCAGACAAATTTTCGAGAAAGCCTCTCTTGACACCCCGCAAATTTGTAACATTTGATGTAATTCATTCCACCCTTCTACGTCCCGCACAAGTTACGGCCATCACCGCTGACGTCTATAATTCCCCGAGTTTTACATACCTATCCCGAGCTATTCACCATGATGTTGTAATCTCAGATAGACTGTATGATTAAACAATTTGTTCGTAACCAGCTATTTTTTAAGGTCTTCCAACTATTTCGTATGTACATCACACTGCCCAAACATGTACGTAAACGTTTTGATTTTCTCATTATTATTTGTGTTAAATGTAGTTTGTCATTCGAGCCTGTATAGTCCTTCAGTTAAAAGCTGGCATTGTCAAACGCTTGGAATTTTTTTTTTAGAAAGCCATGCCTTAGACAGATATTTTGGAACGTGTTTTCATTGCATCCGCTTGGCTTTTGCGTTGTAAGCCAAAAAAGTTAGTGATAAAAGTTCGTTGTTTTCGAGGCGAACGCGTAATCGACTGAGTACTGCGTGTTCGATGAGATTCTGGAGGCTGCCTGATGTGCCCGGCTTAGGGATGCAATTTATCTCTGCATATCGCCATTCCTCTGGGAGTGGGTCCGTTCTCTAGACTCCATTGTGATTCTCTGTTAGCGCGGTTATCGGTTAGTCGACCTCATGTTATAACATTTTCATGGTTGTTCGCCGGCCTCCCGCGCCATGCTTGTGGTTATTTCTCTGAAGGGCGCGTGTCCTGTGTGTCTTCATTCATTACTGTCCCCTCGGTCCCATACGGTTAGCTCTCGTACTGCTGCTTACGGCCCTTCTCTATGTATCGGTCTTCGAGTACGCGGATGATCGCTTCTCTCTCGTGCGCCTCCTTGTGCAGTAGTTTAGAGACCGCCTTGCAGGTCTCCGTTTTTGTTATGGTTCCTTATGTGAGCCCTTTGACAAGAGCCCGCGTTGGGCTGTCCCCATTATTGCCTCTGTTTTATCGCTCTCTCGATTACAGTTCATTTGTCAGCTCCACAGCATACAGCTCTATCTCAGTCGTTATTGGTGTTATCCTCAGTTTTAGTTTGCCCTTTATCTTTTGTAGACGCCACCTTCGGGCCAGCCCTCTTCTGGTTTCCAACATATGAAGCAACTATAGGTCGACTTTAGAAGAATTTTGTGCATTAGAATTGCTCCATAATATTCAAACAGCGCTAAGCAACAAGGAGAAAGTGCAAAGGGAACGCAAACAGCGGAAGAGACACAGCACACACGTAAAATGTGTTCCCTTCGTTCTTGGTCCTTGTTAGTTATGCTGTTTTAACATTATCGGTCGACTTCGGTATTGCTTGCAGTAGCCTGTAACCTGTTGTCACACCGGTTGTATCTCCCTAGAGTTTCTTGAACAATTTGGCAAGAGCAGTCTTTTTTTCCCTCTTTCTTTCGGTCTACGCTCTGGTTCCTAAAGCATCCCAGGCGGTCAGTTTTAACGTACGTTTTCTTTTGGACTGCATTATGCAGTATAAAATGAGTTCTACCCAAATTTTTCGCTCAATTTCACCACCCGCGCCGTTTTTTGAGTTCATGCCAGAGTCAAGTCTAGGTGCGCGTCCAGATTAATGCTCTTTGCCAGCCTTGTCGAGTTCGGTTGTTCAGTTTAGCAATGTTAGTTGTTTTGGGGCCCCAGGTTCTCAGTCCTACACCCGCTTAGAATGTGAGCCGAAATAAAGTGTCCCATTGTCAGGAAGGAGTTTCGTCTAGGTATAGGGAACATGAGTGCGTCATTGAAAAACTCCTCAGGCGTGTCTCATTTCCATCTTCCAGGCGCTTGTGAGCATTATGTACGAACTTGCTCTCTTCCTTCACAATGTACATTAATTGGAGCAGGACGTGAGATATGCTCGCGTGTCGGACCATAGTAAGATCTATGACTGCCTTCTTTTGAACCTGGCAGGTTACCCACAGCCCGGTGGGCAGGGTTCAGATGACCGAACAGACAAATGAAGAAAGAAAGGAGCACACAACTGCTAAATGAGAGAAAAGCCACTAAAAGCAATACAGCACTAAAAATTCCAGGGCACACTTAAGCTCCTTCTGATGGGTATAATGCGGTGTCGAAAATTGGTCCCTGAAGTGGCCTGGAGTCCATCTTTTTTCTTTAGAGAAGCAAGCCCTGTAACAAGCCATAGTTATCAAGAGGTATTAGTAAAGATTGTGTTTCTTAACTACACCGCTAGGATCCTGCACTCGACGTCTCTCTAAACTTCCCTCTTTCCCTTTGGTAGAAAATCCGCCATAAATCTTCGGGGCACACTTAGGCTCAGGGCAGATTTATGAGGGCACATCTGGAGAAGGTAGTTCGGAGCGTGGTGGGATGGGAGTGGAAATATTTTTCAGACTTGTGTGGGCCGAAAATTGGCCTTAGCATGGTTTTCATTTTCGATTGATGAGGGAGCGCGGGAGGGCTGGCCGCCTCCACCACCCCCCTGCTTAACATCCATGTTAATGGTATGACACGAACGCATTAATGGGTCCCTTCAGTGGCCTGCGCTCCTCTTTGTGTATCATTTCGCAGACACCGTCCTTCACTATTTACATTCATAGATAGCGGGCAGTAACGGTACCATTTCCTGAGGCATTGGTGCCGCAGTTAAGCGACCGGCCAATGCCCAGACGGGCGGCAGTTAAACACTGTGCTGAGGAAAAAACCGTTTTGTTGACCCAGACGTACGGAGCATGAACTTTTTAGCATACATAAAGACAGAGACAGGTAATTAATGCAGCAGTAAAAAAAGCATCAGAAATTTCTCAACTTAGCTTCTATAATGTCATGTGCTCACAGTAATAATTGAAAAACGATAGCTAAAAAAATATCTGCCACGCTGCTTATGGAAGTGATCACTTCAACACAACCATGTATTCGGTCAACGTTACAAATAAAAAAAACGAGCATCTCGTAAAGTGCAACGCAGCGCTGTTTGGCGGGGTTTCCGTATCCTCCTACAAGCGCATTCCTGAGGAAGTCAGGAGCCGGGGGACGCTTGCACTCATTTTCACCGATAGAGCGAATGGCGAAAAGTAACAGCGCTAAGTAGCAGCTTTTGCGGACACCGCTGATCCGATAAACAGTGCGCTATATAAAATACACTAAATATTCTTGATATCACGGTAACATTTCCAGGTAATCGTATTACTAGCTTTATATATACTGGCGATATCATCGAGGTATCAAAGCGTCGACGATACACGAACGAGTGTCTGTGTCGGGAGTCAATTTCAGTTCTGTACCATGTATCCGTATCGGAAATACAATTATCGCCTGTTGCGGGTATCGGTAACGAAGATACTTTCTTCAGGTTTCTTCCAGAGACCTGCAATGCGGAACCATCGGCTACCGTCATGTGAAATGGGTTGCGCGGCTGTGGGAGCTTCGGAACTTAGCCGGATATGCTTAGCTTGAGACGCAATACCTTTAGCTTAACAGACTCGCTCTTTCTTGGCTGAGTTCTTTCTCTCCAGTGTTAAGGGTAAACGTCATGATTTGCAGTTCTTTCAAGAGCATTAATTAGGGTTTTCTGTCTGTTCGACATTTTGTTGCACACTGCTTTGAGGGATCGTATTGTATGTCATATGTTTATTGCAGCAGCTTTGTTTAGTTGCCACACTATAGATGACCTTTTGGCATATGCTGTGAGATTTATGCTAAACATATAGATACTGAGGTGTGCTTGCATGCAATAATAATTTAATTCGTCAACAGGGAATGCCTCATCGAATAATGTACCGTTTGCTTAACAAAAAAGTAGAGCAGGCAAATATTTTCAACTTTGTAGGAACATTGCTCCTTAGAAATGCTCTCATTGCAAACGATCTTCCCAAAAAACACAGATTTCTCTACGACTATTCCCGTTGCAGGCTACAGCGTTAAAACCATCGTTCAGGCGAAAGACCGCTGCCTATATTGTGGTCTGCTGCTGCACAGTTTCAAAGATAATGTTGCACAGTTGTTTATTATATGGAAATGCCTTCCCACTGGGCGAATTGAATATACTTCGAGCACTGTTCACACACAACGGGCATAATTTGAAAGACTCCATAAGTACACTGCAAATAGTGCGTGATGCCGTCGACGTAGTGTGCTTCCTCAATTTGCCCTTTTTCTCTCTATTAACTTAGCATCAGTCTCTGTCCGAATATTGTTTCACTGCAGCCAAATGACCGTCATGCTTGAGCCGTTGAATGCAAATGACGATGTAGGATCAAAAAAGGCAAACAAACACACCGATTATTTTTACCGTGCTAATTTTACTACCTTTATTTCCAGAAGCGGCGTGCTTTCCTCGATTTCGTCACACAAATTCGGATCCGGGCACATTGGCGGCAACGACCAACGTGGAAAAGCAGCGAACGCAATTCCAGCAAAGGCGCTTGGTTCTCGAATTCCTTGATGGAAAGCAGTTGCTCGATTTCGTAACACAAGTTCGGTTCTGGGCACATTGGCGGCAACGACCAACGTGGAAAAGCAGCGAACACAATTCCAGCAAAGGCGCTTGGTTCTCGAATTCCTTGATGGAAAGCAGTTGCTATCAGGAGCGGAGACCTCCTGGAAAAGGAGATCTCTTCAGGTGCGATCAATGTCCATACAGTTCAGCGAACTATGCCGATGTTAGGAGACACGAGCAGTGTCACACGGGAGCACAGCCCTTTGAAAGCCCGACAGATGCACTGCCGCTTGTGAAGCGTGACTATAGCAGCCGAATGCCGTGCCATACAGAACAGCAACCGTTTAAATCCGAAATGGTCCCTTCCACAGCTGCTGAGTCTAAACCTACAACTCCAGAGAAGCCTACAAACACTAACGAGATACCGGACCAATGTGAACATTGCTCTTTTGCAACTAATTGGTCTCGTAGTCTGGGTATACACATGCGCAGGCATACTGGCGAGAAACCCTACAAGTGTGAATTATGCCCTTTTGCTGGTGCTCATCGTTCAAATTTTTTAAGACACCAGCGCAGCCACACCAGAGACGCACCCCTCAAGTGTTCCCGGTGCTCATATTCAACTACTACGCCACAATCCCTCAACCTCCACCTGCGCTGGCATTCTGACGAGGGACCCTTCTAGGATGACTTGTGCTCTTTTGCTGCTAATCAGTCTGAATATTCAGCTCAGCAAACGCAAGCGCATAGTGACGAGCGGCTACTCAAAGTGACAAGTGCTCTTTTGCAGCCTCTGGATCTCATAAATAACCTTCGTGTTCATATCTGCACGCACACTTGCAAGAGAACGTTCAAGATTGACTTTTGCTGTTTTGCTGCTGGTAAGTCTGCAATTTAATAATCCACGAGTGCAGGCACAGTGCCGACAGCCCCTTCAAGTGCCACAAGTCCTCAAATACACCTGCCAAGTCTTTACATCTCCCTGCCCACAAGCGCACGCACAATGGCCAAAACCGTTTATGTGTGAATGGTACCCTTTTGTTACTGCTCAGTCTATAGCTTTAACTCAGCTCAAGAAAACATATATCGGCGAGAGAAGCTGTACAAGCGCACTTATTCAGCTGCTGGTGTGAAAACCTGTGTCCATATACTCACGCATACTGGCGAGAGACGCTTCAAGTGTGACATGTGCCCTTTTGCAGCTCCTGATTCTGAAACTTACTCAACGCAAGCGAGCGCATACTTGCAAGAGATCCTTCAAGTGTGCCGTGTGAGCATCTGCAGCAGCTCATCCGAACCTAACTAAGCACAATCGCACCCACAGTGAAGAGAGGCCTTTTAAAAAGTACAACTGTTCTTTCCCATCTGCTGGGTTTGGTAATCTCTGTGCTTTCCCATGTACATGGTCAGATAATCTCAGTGTGCATATGAACACACACGCTGGTGAAAGACCCTTCAAGTGCGACTTCTGCCCTTTTGCAGCAGCTAATTCTGGACCTATCTCAGCACAAGTGCACGGATACTGGCAAGAGATCCTTCAAATGGGACGTGTGCCCACCTGCAGCAGCTCATCTGAAACTGACGAAGCACAAACGCATACTTAAGGATGAGTGACCCGTCAAGAAGAAGTGTGCTTTCCCATCTGCTAGGTTTGGTAATCTCCGTGCTTTCCCATGTGCTTGGTCTTATATTCTCAGTGTGCATATGGACACACATACTGATGAGAGACCCTTCAAGTGCGACTTGTGCCCTTTTGCAGCAGCTCATTAAGGATGTATCTCAGCAGAAGCGCACTCATGCTGGCAAGAGGTGCTTCAAATGTGACATGTGCCCATCTGCAGCAGCTCATCTGAAATTGTCTAAGCAGAAAGGCATCCACAGTGATGAGTGACCTCTCCAGGAGGACAAGTGTTCTCTCCCATCTGTTTGATTTTATAATCTCTGTTCATATGCGCACGCATACTGGTTGAGAGACCAATCAAGAAGTACGACATGTGCCTTTATCGGTCTGCCCCAGGTACAAACAAGAGTCAGCTTCAAACTCTCACGGTGGGCAGGTTCCAAAGTATAAGAAAGGAAATCCTCCTCTCCGCTTGGGAGGGAAGGGTGGGACCAGGAAGTGGATAGCAGGAGAGCCATCATAATATGGGAGGTTTAGTGGCGTTGACCTATTTTCAAACTCCGCATCATCGGGCTGGAACTCGGGTAAAACGGAGCGCATATATTTATAAATACCATTTTCACTTCAGGTGGGAAATGCATGAGATAAAAAAAACTACGTACGGGCAATTACGTTGGAGCAAGGTCGAAATGCTGCCGCGGTCTGTAAGCACCGGCCAGAGGGAACTTTGTGCTTTTCTCATATCTCTTTGGAAATCATACCACGAAGCGGCGAATTTCAAATTTTATCGAGCTGTAGTGAATGGCAAACGTTGCAAGCGATCGGGGGCGGTGGGGGGTGGGAGGGTGTGGGGAGGGGGGGTGGCGGCGAGGGGGTCGTGCAGACGCCGCGTAAGCCCAGCAGTTCAAGCGGAGTGATGTTGTTCCACGCCACATAATGGAGCACCTCCAGCCACGTGGATTCTCTTTAAATGGATACAGTGGAATCAAATAAAATAGCCTCTTTATGTAGGTGGTCTGAGCGGCAACTGTGCATTCGCGTCCACTGTTTCTCGACATGTAACGGAGGAAGCAAAGACGCCTGGTGAACGCCTTCAGAGCGACTTACGGTGAGCATATCGTGAAGTGGGGGTGAGTTTGTGGCTCACTTTTGTTTACGAATGGCGACTTGGAACCGCTCTGAGCATATCGAAGCAGGTGTATGCATATTCGCACCTCTGACCAGCGGGACTGAAAATCCGCGTCGACAAGGCTCCCTCATCAGTCTCGGTATAAGCCATGGTAAGTGTTGTTTTTTTGTGTGTGTGTTAAAAAGCGTCCGGCGTTACAGACGTGACCAGGCTTGTCTAGAACAATTGAGGAGTGCGCTGGGAACAATTAACAGTATTAACTCACTTACACAGGGTTAAGGATACGTTGTTAGTGAAATGTTTGTCGATTGTATGGTCATATCTGTAGCTGCGCGTTGTATTCGCCTTTCTTCACACCACAAAGCACCGCAGAAACACTCTGCACAAGTCTTTTCACATCTGCACGCAACTTCACCGCTTCAAGAGGTGATAGGTGTTCGACATTTTATTTATTTAACGCACCTTGAAGAACTTCTCATTTTTATTCCCCTGGATATACGTAGCATTTTCGTGTCCTGCTTCCTTCATGAATGCGCGCAGGAAGCGATATGTTGCATCGATAATTATGCATCTTGTTTTAAAAATCTTTGCGCTTTGTCACCAAAGCTGTAAAAATAGAATTTCGCCAATTGTGCGCGACACAGCAAACACCTTAGCCCGACGTATTTGTTCTCACATGTGCCGCCATCAAAATTAGCATTCAATCCTGATTCCTCGTCAGGTTTAGTCACACAGTGAAATCAAATGTCACTACAACAAGCTTGGAAGCGAGAAAGATGCCTGTCAGTTCTCACTTCTGCAGCGACAGCTACACTACGCCACCTCTTCGACAGTTCAGCGTTGCACCACTTGAGCTCCGTTTCTGCGCCGTTGGTCACGTGGGTTGATCACATGGTGCGGCTGTTGGTCACGCGGTTGGTCACTGGGTTGGTCACATGGTTAAGAGCAGCTTCCGGCGGCGCGGCGGGCAACAGCTGCAACAGCTGTGCGCATGCGCCGTTTCAAGTGGGACGAAGATGAAGGAGCGCCCAGTGAAACAGAGTGGCGGATGACTCACATTGCATTTCGACTGACCAATTCCCCTCGGGCAGATATATGTATCGCGTCACTCTATGTTTAACCAGAGCTAAACCACAGCCAATTTTTCGTGCAGCTTGTTACGTCATAAGCACGATATGAGTAGTGCGGAGTGCAAATACACCCGCTCATTTAATTCCAAGTGTTTATGGTTTATTGTTTACGGTGGTTTAACGTCCAAAAGCGCCTCACAGTCTAGAAATTTCGACCACCTGGGGTTCTATAACGTGCACTGCCATCGCACAGTAAACGGGCCTCTAAAATTTCGCCTTTATCGAAATTCAACCGCCGCGCCCGGGATCGAACCTGCGTCTTTCGGGTCAGCAGCCGAGTGCCATAACCACTGAGCCTCCGTGGGGGCTCTATTTACAAAGGTTCACCTATTTCATGGTCGTTGTCAGCCTATTAAAAGAATCATCAGCAATTTAATGAAGACTACAATGTTTTTGCAGTGAGGTTTTAGTATCAACTCTAACTGGATACGCATTTTTAGTTTCTTGCTTCTGTCCACTTTATAACCTATGAATAACTCTAAAGCCGCATTATTTTCGTATACAAGCAGTGCCAAACACCGTAACAAAAAGAAATAAAGGTGTATTCATTTTCTGCAAAATAATATGGAGCCACTTGAGGCGCAGATTGCGCTTAAAGCAATGATGTCCCGATCTTCGGCAAAGCGTACGTTTCTTGGAACAAATCCTTAATCAAAAATTGGACTAGTGGGCGGCACGCCGTCAAGCCGAGCTGGCTGCTACGCGAGACCCTTCTTCGCAGGCACCTACGCAATTGCACTATCTTAAAGCTAAGGCACGCAAATATGAACGCGACCTCTCTCTACGGCAGTGGCATGCGTGGGGCGAACAATTTTTAGCAAAATCCTCGAGTGCCTGTCTCTGGCGAGCAATCCGTACAATGGAACGCGGTCGCCATTCGCCTGACTCAGCGGCAACCGCATGCTTCGCGGCTAACTTGTCGCCAGATGATTTCACCAAAGAAGCAGCGCGAAAGTTTTTGCCGGAATACGATGTTGTGCCTTCTTCATCCGCTAGTTTAAATATGGCAGGCATTCCAGCGCATGTATTTCAAATGCCGTCTGATGTCGACGCAGATGGAATTGCGTGTCCATTGGCTATGCCCGAGTGGCTGGCTGCAATAGATGATGCGAAACGAAAAACAGCGCCCGGCCCGGACAATATTCAGTACGAGGTGTACAAGAACCTGAGTAGCGCTGCACTCCCTCAAGTACTCGACACCATAGACAAAGTATGGTTGGATGGCGTAGTGCCCGAGAGCTGGAGGTCCGCTGTCGTGATTCCTATCCCGAAACTAGGAAAGCCTCCGACGGACCTTGCAAACTTCCGACCTATCACCTTAACTCCTACGCTGTACAAGCTGGCGGAGAAAATGCTAGCCACACTATTGTCATGGTGGCTAGAGCAGCACGGTTTTTGTCACCTCGCACATATCGGCTTTTGTCCATATATTGCTACAGAGGATGGGTTGGCTGTCTTGGCATCTGCTGTTTTGTCATCTACCCGCAGCAGCAATGTGCGTACCGTTTTAGCAAAGTACGTTAAAAAGGCATATGATAACATCAGTCATGCAGCCATTCTTAACTCTGTTGACATGCTTCATCTCCCTCTGGGAGTGCGTAGTATTGCCGCCGACGATATTTATTATTGCTTTCATCCAGCTGGCTTGCCGCTTGCATGACATCCGTGACTTAAAATTTCTTCAGTACGCTGACGACATCAAGGTGTGGAGTACTCACCAAGATCTCCGTACTCAAGAGGCTGCCCTTCAATCTGCCTTGGATGTTACCTCTATTTACGCATCATCCATCAAACTTCAGTTATCCGTGTATAAAACAACATACATGTCAGTCGCCAACCGCTGAGGACGCCGTAAACTTGCTGCAAGTCCCATCCGTCTTTGTCTATCAGGAACCACACAACAGGAGAGTGGGAGTGTAAAAATTCTTGGCTTAATGATTCACCAATAAGGATCAGCGATTGCATGGTTTTATCAGGCAAAAAGGCACGCTATTCAAACTTTGGGTTTGATTAGAAGAATTGGTCCTAAAGCTTGTGGCGCAAGCTCGTTTGTTCCACGGCAATCGGTGAAGGCAGTTCTGCAGCCACGTATTGTTTATCAAGCCCAGTTTCAACATCTTACAAGAGCTCAATGGGATCACCTTGAAGCCGTGAACTGAGATGCTATGAGGACCATTACGTGCCTTCCACGCATCACACCGGTCATAGCTTTAAAAGGGAATTCTCAGCTCAATATTATTGATGAGCTGGTGCAACAGCGCCTTGGAGCGCGCAGCCTTAAGGCCAGTCTATCGCACTCCACGGATGCACTGATGCCTTATGCAACGTCGCTCTCCATTCTTCAGCCGCCAACGCCAGTTCTTCTTCCATGGCATCTCATGTACATCTCATGTACATCTCATGTACATCTTCCATGTACATCTCAGCGACAACAAGCCGACGGATAATCGCCGGCCAACATCTGCTAATTTGGCATCGTTGCTTCGCCAGAAATTTGAGGAAAACAAGATGCTTGCCTGCCTGGAGGATCCATTGTTGTCTACGTAGACACAAGCATACAAGACTGCAAAGCAACCACAGCTATCTACTGCCCGTGCAGACCTGCCATGAATCAAACATCTTGGTTTCAGCTTACCGAACCCCTTCGTCCTTTTGTGCTGATCTCGTTGCAGTTCAAGAAGCACTCTGCTCTGTGGCCAACATAACTATGCTCCCTGCGGCCCGCCTTGTCATCCGCACTGACGCCCTTCAAGACAGGTATGAAATTCGAGTTAGGAAGTGGAACAGTTTTTCGCTTCAAATGCCGCAGCGACTCATTGGATGAGAAAAAATTCCTATCTGAAGTTTGTTCATTTCTTTGCGGAACTTCAGAGGGAATGGCTCTTTGTTTCAGTGAGTTAGTCATTGCTAGATGAACCTTGTACTTCATGCAGATTGCAACCTAGTTTGTAGATTTTTTTAGACAGCTTATGAATACATTGCTTCTAAGCAGGCGCCTAGCGTTAGACTGCCTGTTTGCATGTAAATTCAACGATTAAAGTGCATCAAATATCAATTTTCAGGAAACTATTCTTGTGAAGCTTCGTAAGAGCAATACGCAAGGTGTAATTCACGGCCATGTCGAATTTCAAAATATATCTTTTTGAGTCTCCCATTTCCTTGTCTTTCGACCCAGTCAGTTGGCCCAAAATGTACTTAGGGTTCTTGTTTATATCACTCTACACCGGTTTCTTAGATATGGTACAAGGGCAGCTTTATCTTCTTTATGAAGATTTAAGCAAAAAAATGTGTTGTTGGTCCATGTGTGATCTTTACAGCGGAAGGATTTTCACTTAATTGTTGGGGAGCGATTGCTGTATATCCTCATTTTTTCGACACATGTGTAGATCCATTACTTGTGATCTTGACTAGAGAGGTTAAATTTGTGTACAGTTGTGCTTTTTTGTGCGAACATTTCGGCCTCTGATCAAAACAGTCCATCTAGCGAATCATCCATAATAACGAGTCACGAAAGAAAAAAGAACAAAATTTGTTAGTCAAAACTCGTGCATACTTTGCTTCAGCACATAGTAGTGGGCAGTGAAGCGGAACATACACAAAGCGTTGGTGTTTCGATGTGCATTCTCCTAGTAGAATTTATCATTAAGTACCAGTCACTTCCTTATCACCACGTTTGAACCATGCATTTTTTATGCTTTATTCTCTGGAAAAATTGTGTTCAGATTGTTCGTTTAAGTAATATCTTTCGCTAAGAGAAATCCGTCCTTAGGATAGAATAGCCAGGTAATATGCAAGACATATAACTAGAACAGTTTTTATTTTCTCTGTTACGAGTGTTAGATTTCTCAATGTTTTTTTTTGTTTTTATTTTCAGAATTACAGCTACTTCTTACACCATGTCTCCTCACAAATCAAGGCGCAGCTTTCCTCTTCATTCCTGTTCATCAAAAACCCCTACGCTTCAGGTGCGCATTCTCGTCACAGCATTCCGAATATTACATGTGAAAGACCCTAATCAAAACAATCTCTCTTCAATGCTTTTTTAGCCCCTTTTATAGGTATGGCTTAATATAAGCCAATCTGCAATGGTCTTCAAATCATAAATTTATTAAAAACCATTCAATCTTCCAGGAAAAGCGGTCTGTACATGGTTCACCGTCATGGACAATTGTTTCCGTGACACGTATTTGCGGGTAAAAACAAATATTAGTTCTCCGCTAGCCAGGCAGCTGGTATTTTTCGAGAAGAAGAAACACCTATGTCCAGTCGTGCTTTATTGATTTTTATTGAACTGCTTTGTCCGGTCGAACTGAACCACAGCTACCTGTCGAAGTGTATATATCTAGTTGTATAGTATAGCTCCGAACAACGCAAATGGAACAAGAACTATTCTTTCATTATCTCATGAAGTTAACATGTTACATTAGGCAGTTGGCTAAATTGCATTAAAAGAAAGACTATATCAAGAATTCGTGATTAATCTGATGTATAGCCTTTGTGAATCGTAAACAGCTGAAGGCTCCAACATCTAAGCCATGTAATAGGGCCCTAAAGCGTGTTTGGACGCCCTAACATTCGGGTTGGTCAGGAAGAGAATTCCTCTAACTGCAAGCCAAGCGCTTCTAGCCGGGGAAGCAAAATTTTGGGTTATAAACTTGTTACAAAGGCTGTACTTGCGTTTTGTGACTGTAGAAAGACGAAAGACAAATAAGAAACCCATAACGATCTTTACGCTATAAATTGTCACCGCATTTTACCTCTGTTCTCCGCTACTGTAGGCTATTCAGTCAGTCTTTTTGCATTTAGTTCGCACAGCTTCCTGGAATCATCAGCTCAGTCTTTCTTTACAGTTTGTCAACCGTCTTTCGATGCTCAAACTTGGCGGAGTTCCTGGCATTTATACATGTTGTGCACGAAATAAACATGAATAACTCGAAATGACGGAAATGATAGACCTATGTGCTTTCAAGAATAAAATGGGCATACTCACAGGTCTTCAGGAATTCAGCTAGTCATTTTTTCATCAAATCACAAGTCCTTCTTGTTGCTCAGATGCCAGGGGAAGTTTTTTTTAGCATTTTTCTTTACGTTGTGATAAACTGAAAATAATTCCTTGCCTTTTCTTCAAGCACAATATCTGTACTCTCACAGAAGTCCGTCTTGCCATGTGGTTTTCCTTTGCTTGCAATGCCTGCAGTAACGGCAATACCAGATTGACTCGGTCCTTGAGTTAAGGATCCAGCCACTATTTATCAGTTCCACAGAAACGCAGTGCACGTGTGTGCCTGTTGTTTTGTACAATTTTATTTACCTTTCTACATCATCAGTTCATATTTAAGCTGTATTTTTGTGCTCAGAAACATTACATAGAGCAGAGGCCTGCAAATACATACTTTCTTAAGTGTGTTTTTACTATGTTTCTTTTCTGTTAGGGCATGTGCATCTCAATTTGTATTTGCACTGTTTCTAAAACTAATTGCCTTTTCCGCTTCTAAAAAACACGAAGATTAGTTATTTTGGGTGCCAGTAAGACCTGTTTAGCTTGGTTTTACATTTAGTGCAATGCTTTAAACTATCTGTGCTTGGTGTTTTTATTCCCCATAATTTTTATTTCACGCATACCAAAGTTAGCTAGGAGAAATTAGACTCCGATTTTATTGAAAATAGAACTGCCTTAGCTGTATGCCACAGTTAGCCTGAACTATAATGAATAAGCGCCGAACTCACCTCTGCATTGTTTATCGTGATTATCCGTTAATTGCTTTGATTAGTTTCAGGCGCGCATTTCAACTTTCCTTTTTCTAATGTCTCTACATATGTTTATTTTCTACATTTTTAGAGGAATGTCAATCTTGGATACCTTTATTTTGTTTCATTATTCGTATTCAATTTATTTGTGTTAAATAAGCTTGACACGCTATAGATACGAAACCTTTTAAAAGTTACCGATGTGACTGTGTCAGTCGTGAGCATAACTTAGTAGGTAGTATTTCAGTGACAATCCACTCCTGGTTGAGGCAGCGACTGTGCCAGCTGCACATCTGGCTCACAAATGTCAGAAGCCCAACCGGTCAGGCGACATTTAAAAACCTTTAACAGCCTGCACTTGCACAGAGCAGCACAGTTCAGTCCAGGAGAATAAACAACGTGCCAAAATACATAAATATGACCCTGAATCAGATCATTTTGCTGCCAGAACATTGAACACTATTGAACAAAAGTTAGACAAATGGTCCATGCTGTTGTACCGGCAGACAGTTCCTTCAGCTAATTTATTTTTCCTATAGGCAACAGCAGCAGACCTCAGGCAGTATACAATATGTCCACATAAGCTCCAGGAACTAGGTAACGAAATGAACAAACAAGATAAAAAATTTATCCCAGAGCAGTCACATAAAATGAGCGCCTTAACCGCACTATGGCTGCATTGTTACTACCAAGTTTGTCACTCACCTTGGTAGCATAAGCCGTCAAGTTTAATTAGCTTGGGTTCTTGGTTTCCTCTTTCATGGGGTTTGTGCATAAGGTGTCTTTAAGCAACTATGCACAAGCTGGCACAATGAATCTGCATGAAAATATCTCAATGCCTTGCTCTTCTGCACGACTGTAGCGGATCTAACAAACATAAAATATCATGTCAAGCAAACTGGATTTCTGAAACTAACTTTAGCAAACAGCCTGCACCTATACAAGAAAGCATTAAATGAAAAAAATACAGCATCAGCAGTCAAGAGTGTTTATAAAAGTTGAGAAATTGAGCAGAACAGGCGTTCATCTGAAGACCACTGTTGAGCAGCTTGTGCCCAAAATTAATTATAATATTGAAGTAGGGACAATGCCACGTGTACACGGTGCAATGGTTTACCGAAAAAGTCAAGGTGCCCTACATACCAAGGGGACACTTCCTTGCATCGTCACACAGACACCATACATAAAGAGCAGCACCACTGAGTAGACTACATCAGTGCAGGAGCTCTCAACAGTATAAAACAAATGTTTCACAAGTCCCTGCAATAACGCGCCAGGACTTTCATTATTCCGTCAGCTCCTGCATTTTTTCACTGGGTTCATGACCAAATGGAGACTTCAGGCAAAACACGTAGTTAGCTTAAGCTTTGGCAAAAAGGCATATAAAAGGCTAAAACAGTAGATAACACAGCTCAGGACAGCCCTGAACAAATAAACTGATTTCAGGGAATCATGCCAGTTAATGGACAAAGTGTTGTCCCATATTTTCAGCATGATCTGCCACAAACAAGCCATTAACGGTCTAGTGCTGGGGTTTTTGACTTGCTTGGATTATGCATAAAGTTAGCGAATTCCACCAGACAAGTGCAACTAAAGCTTCATGGTCGCTTGTAAATTATAAACTGCGGGCTTTAACGTGCCGGAGCGACACACGGGCAACGAGGGACGCCATAATAGAGGCTACAGGATTGATTCGGAGGTCTATGGTTTTTTAAAGGCCGCACCCCTGGGCATCGAATAATAGCGCCCTTGGGATTGGCAGCTCTGCGGAAAGGCACAGAGCAGCCACAATGGGTTTCATAATCACTCCATGCGAGTGATTAATGCACATTCCATTCATCAATTATAAGCGCAACCAAAGCCTTCTAACCACGAGTGTCACCGATGGCAATCAAAGCAAGTTGAATTGCAACACTCATGTGGCCTGACGAGAGTTACCTCAATAAGCCACATTGAAGGGAAAAAAATGAGGCACTTAATTCACCTCTAATGCTTACAATAGAAGTATCTCTTTTTCAAACCTAGAAATACGACCTGGGCTTCCGATACTAGAAATGCGCCTTAGATACACCGCCAATAACTGATGTACAACATGGTCATTAACCATTTCAAATCAAAGTTCATACTGGCGGAAGTCACGTGGTTTTGCTGGCCATTTTTTTCCGGGCCCTGAAAGTTCGAGAATCAGCCGGAATCTGCGCGTAGTCAATAATCCAGCAGGGGCTGTAACGCTTGCAGCGGCATATCCGGCGAGGTGAACCAAAAAAGCCTTCCAGATTAATGAGGAGAACTCGCCCGAATGCTCGCTGTCCACAATGTCATCTTGTGCAGGCGCGCTGAACAGTAGTCACAAACTACGTCGTTATTGCTATGGCCAAGTTTTTCAACTTCAGCTTTCACAAAAGGTGGCATGAGGGCTAAGCGAAATAAATTGTAGTAAATTATTTTCAGATCCAAATTTTGAGTTTTATCCTTCCCTCATTATCGAGGGCCCACACCGACAAATAAGTGGCAGATGCACACCTAAGAGGGCACCCATTTCCAGGCAACAACTCTTCATCATCATGAGCTTGCCGCACCTGACAACTGATGACAGTCCAGAGCACCCACTATGGTACCTGTGTCCTAAAGGCTGGCATTAACTTTAGCTTCGTTCCGCGTCGAATTCATTCTGTGATTAATTCACACTCGCCTTTCCTACCTAAGTTGCGTCTCAACAAGTCGGAAGCAAAAAAGCTGATGCAGATGATTCTTTTGTTGTTTAACGAAAGAAAAATCACCCAGCAACTGTCTGAAACCTTGGTGGACTCCTCATTCGCGCTGTAAGGAGAGTGAGGAAGGTCGAGTGAAAGAAGAAAGAGAGTGAAAGGTGTTGTAGTGGAGGGCTCCAAATTAATTTCGATAACCTGGGCATCTTTAACGTGCACTGACATCGCACAGCACACGAGCGCCTTAGAATGCTCTAAACACATCCGGAGCATTTCACTAAAGCATGCCTCCAAGCCCAGATATGGGGTGCGATTACAGCTTTCTCAAATGGCGGGACAAGGTCTCCAGACAAGCGCATTGGAACTACGTATTGTCATGAAGCTCATGGAGCAATGCCAAGCACCAACTAGCATAATTATTATACCAGTAAAGAAAAGCCGGCCACAGCTGATATTTGGAAGAAATGCATATAACGGGCTTTTTCTGCGAGACAAAAAATACTTACCAGCTGCTTCGTGCGAACCACGGCCCTCTCTTTATCGTTTTTAGCAATGTTAATATCTTTTCGACAAAAAAACCCGCATATTTCTCGATAGAATTGCTTTCGTCGGACTATAGCAACGTGATGGTGGGAAGTTGCATCCTATGCAACACCACATGGCGTATTCTTTTCTCACTCTGTGCCTGACTTCTGTTTCTTATTAGCGCACTTTCTGCTTGTGAATAGGCAGAATAGTCCCGCTATTGCTCTTGCACCCACGATGCAGAATAAACTTAGCTGTCAAGGTGTTCGTCGAGTTGTTAAAAGAATGATACTGCTTTACCTCCGTTACACCGATGGCCAAGTGAAAGCCTTTGCCTGCTTTACTACGATTTTGCTGTTTCTTATCTCTTGTCTTGTTTCTGGCTGCTATTTGTATTAATTTAATTTACACATTTGGAAGAATTAATTGTTTAACCCAGGTGAAATTTGGAGGTCATCATAGTGTTGGCCATAGTCAAATTAGCCTGGGTATCGATTTTGGTCTAAATCAACGAAATTCTAATTTGAGGGGTTGGGGTGGGCTAAATGTTGGGAATCGAGGTGGGCCAATGTTCATATTGACCAGGGACAAGTTTGAGGACACCGTCACATTGGCCATAGTCAAAGTATGCTTCGGCACCTCATTTAAGGCTGTTGCTATGAAATCGCGGAGTCCGAAGCTGATTAAAATCGTGATTCGCACTTGGTACGGCGATCGCTCTAAAACATTCCTATTTTTGGCAACAGTAAAAAGTGACAATTCCTGGAAACAGCAACAAACTTGCACCTATACATTTCCAGCCTGTAGTGTTAATGATGCCGCTTGAAGCTGAATTCATTATACGTGTGCGGCAATCATTAGAACGCTTTTACAATAAAGGATGTAGACGACGATATACTAAGAAGAAATAAACCTTCTCTTTATACACTCACCACCAAAATATTCGTCTGGTGCATTCATTACCTTAAGTGCTTTACAAATCCTGCCGGAAAGCTGCTAAGATCCACAGAGGAAGAATTACAGCCACATTGATTCAAGCAGTCAGGGCAGGTCACCAAATAGAACAAGACTGCTCACAGTCGCTTTGACATGAATTCGCTCTTTATCATTCGGTCGTTCACGAGTATAGCCAGGATTACGAGCACAGACGAACCAACGGGTCCGCTAGAGCTCATATGGTATCAATAGTTCCGTGGACTAATGTATACAGTCGGCCCCACAGGGATACTAGGAGACATGGGATGTTTTAAACTCTTATTGCAGATTTTATTAATGCAAGGATTTGAGGTATTTCCGTTCGGATCCTGTTGAGAGAAAATTACTGATAAGATGCGGACAGGTGGTTCGAAGTTTCAAAATCATACTGCTAGATAACTTCCTCCGAAAGATAATCAGAACTCCTTAAAGAGGTATCTGTGAGGAGATAGGGTCGCAAATCCAGTGTCGGCGTTGTAGGCAGGTAGGCCACCTAGAAAAAAACGATACCTTGTGGTGTCATCACACACAGCAAAAAGGATTGCGCGAAAACTGATCACCGTGGCAGGTTGCCGTTAAATTAATGATTGGTCTCGAGAGGTTCCTCGGGAAGAGCAACATGGGTCGCATAAGCCCCACAGATGGCAGCGCCCGCCATCGCAGGGTAATGTTGCATCGCTCAATAGCTGCACCACTCCGACGGGAGTGGTGCATTGTTAAAGAGAGAATGACCAGTTCTGCATATTTGGACATTGACCCATTAAAGTTTTCACGCGATACCCTCAACTGTCCCCTCCAATTTTCTTTTTTTTTGCAAGATGACTGACGCATAGAGAAACCTACGTAAATTGGTCCCCACAATCGTGTCCACGCGCGTGACGAGGTAGAGTTTATTATATCAGTTTAAACTCCACCAGTGCATGCTTATGGAAAACAAAGCACTCATTCTAAAAAAAAAATGAGCGCTGAATATTTCATCTCAAACATTTAAAAACCCACCCAATTCCGTTTCGTTCCTCCCAACGCAATCTGATTTTAAAACGAAGCCAAAATAACTCGCAGACTTCATCCGATTGGATTCTCGCATACGCGCGAACAGGATGTTCCCGGGACAATCTTATTACCGACACTTAACAAAACTCCAACTGCCAGTTGATGCTAGCATGTATCAGTAGATTTCAGCGTTATAATTAAAAAGAGGCAATTTCAATGGACGCGGAGTTGTTATAAGGTATAAAAGGCATCACAATAGCAGGGTATTTCCTGAAACAGATTTCCTTTATTTGAAACCCCTTTTGCGCCGATGCTTGAGATTGTGCTGTACAACAATTCACTATAAAATTGGCATGACGGATCGTTTTAGATCTGAAAGCCGTCTGTTTTAATCGTGCAGGCGGGAAAAAATCTTTGTATCAATAATTCATGGAGCCGAGCTACAGTAAATAGTGTAAGTAAACAGAAACCAAAAACATCTCACAAGGTGACAGCACGCAGATCGACACATAGCCGCCTACACTGATCTCCGACGACGGATGCACGTGTTCTATTTTGCATTGCCGTCGGCTCGGTGAAAATCAGAGTGGCGACAACACTCTCTGAGGAGCTCACTACCATGACTTTTGATTAGAATTAGTAAGTAAACGCCAGAAATTCGCGGTGTTGAGCAGCTTTCTTAGTGAAAAATTTTGACTAGTGGGATGTCATAATGTACACTTATGAACAAAATTCAGGTAAGGATCTATTCTTCTGATGCCAAGCAAAATCTTTCTTTTCATGTTTTCCACCGTTCACATCGAGTAGTTAGGAAAGCAATAGTAAACCAATCAGGAATGTCTTCGACTACAGCAGGAACCTTAATAGCAAAAAATGCAAGCCTTCCAAGGAAGGATCTGCCGATTTGTTGATTATTACACTGGAATCTCGCAATATATGAAATGACCTCCTTAACTACTATCCATTGAAAAAATGCTCTTGTGCCGAAAAGCTGTGTATGAAGAAATGACAAAGGAGTATATGCTCTTTTTCTCTATCTGCAAGCTGCAACATTGTGACAGCGCCATTCTTTACAGCCGGTCAGCACCACATGCACAGAAAGGACATTTTTGTTTTCTGAAACAGTCACACCCAGTGTTTACTTCATGATTGTCTGCACCGGGAATCTCATGCCACGAGGCGTACCTGGATGCTCTAAGGGAGCCCCCTTTTGAGGGAAGCCCAGTCTTCAATGTACCATTGGATCGACAACCTAAATTATGACTATATAACTTACTGCACTTCGACTAAACCAAGTGTGGATTACGGTACTTTCTCGCACAGTGTTTGGTCTAACTTTTCTTTCCACACACAATAACTCTGAAGTAGAAACTCTTTATTCAGAGGAGGAAAACGTGATTATTGTACCAGTAAGTAATGAATTATTAAATAGTAAATAGCTTCTCCTGCAAGCACTAGCACGCAAAGAACAAAAAATATAACTGCGTGCTCACCACGCAGACCGCATGTTTTTGGGCTTTCAACCAAGATGCGCGCTGCCTCAATAGTTATAGTCCTCAGCTGGTTACCAGAAACACATCAACTTGGATCCCTGCCGTGGCGGTTCCATTTCGGTCGCGGCGAAGTGCTAGAGGCCCCTGCACTGCGCGATCTCAGTGCACGTTAACGAACCCCAGGAGGCCAAACATATCCGAAGCCCTTCACTGCGGCAGCAGTGCCTCATAGCCTGATTCACTTTGGGACGTTAAACACCGCCAAACAAAATCAAACATTCATGTCATAACATGATTATCTCTCATATCACGTTGTTACACCGATAATTTCAGACGTACATCTTCTCCAGAAAAAAAGGAGGTACAGATGGAATTGGGCAGGAGAAAAATTTCTCACTAGCTTAAAAACCGGAAGCACTGCCAGAAAA
Organism: Amblyomma americanum; assembly: GCF_052857255.1. NCBI lineage: Eukaryota > Metazoa > Arthropoda > Arachnida > Ixodida > Ixodidae > Amblyomma > Amblyomma americanum. The sequence goes on from NC_135506.1 coordinate 84,499,092, forward strand.
TTATCTTGACCCAGTAAAAATGACCCAGTTCTGAAGAGATCAGCATAATGCCCCTCTTAGCAAAATTCTTTTTATTATTCACGCAAATACCAAAATCTCTTCAATATTGCTCATCCTACTCAGTCTGGTCTATCGAAAGGAATTAATGGACACTACACTCACCCGCTCTCTCAGAAGAAAGAAACAAGAAAAGAGCATCCTAAACTTCTCCCTCTCAAAGGTCATCTGATCTCGAAGGTCGCTGAGTTCCTCCGAGGGTATGGTTACTTCAGTTTAAAAAAATTGGAGGGGACACTCCAGCTCCCCCTCTAGGGTATGTCGCGAAAGCGAAATGGGTTGTAGATTCCCTACCTTGACAAACTTGCTATTATTTTTTTTATTTATTAGTCCTTCCGGGATTTTTCGCTCACGTCCAACGCCTTCGACACCGCGTGAAGCTGATGCCGCTGATGCTACGTACGGTGAAACGGACGCGTGGAGCGGTAAACGACGTAGAAGCGCTGCCAGGCTCCTTGCCGAAACACGCGGGACTCAAGTCGCAGTCGTAGTTCGTCTTCACATCATTCTCGACAAACCCCATGCCACGAACGCCAGCATAGTTTCCGCGCTGAATGAGCGGGCACCGAGCCGCAAGATTCGTGCTGAACGCGCCTTGGATGTGCGGTGCGTTGTTCGCGGCTGGCCGCCTGATTCCTGCGTTTCCGCACGGCCCCACTGCGCCCGAACGAAACGAGCGGGAGGCGCTGTCGTCACGCTGAATCAGCTGGCAGAGTGACGTACCTTGCGAGGAGGAAAAGGAGGGAGTGGTGTTAGTGGGCGCCGCCTGATGGCGCTTCCTGCGCGCAAAACTTACTCGCTTAACTGCGCGTTCTTTAATTCCCATGCTCATAATTACTTATATACACCATAGCATATGTCTCTGAAACGCCCTTCTAATACAACACCGTATTCACTAGACGCGCCTTTGTTCATTCCAAACAATCGAGGTGGCGTGGCGGAGTGGTTGGCGTGCTCGTTTCGCACTTCGGAGGCCCTGGCTCGATTTCCCAACTCGACCAATTTCCTTCACGGTTTTATCTATTAATACTTCTGAAATTTTTCGCTCACAGCCAACGACGCCGGCTTTTCTGCCACACGGGCCCTTAATGCTGTCGCGTTAAATAACAACCAGTACTTTGTGAGCCGGCCAGATATACTTCGTAATAATCCGCAATACTGCGCCCTCTTCTATGCTAGCTGGTCCGTCTGCGCAAAAACTTGAGGGCACGACTTTCAAATCGTCTAGGCTCATGCGTACCAGTGGACTCTGCATCTTTGAGAGCACCCGCTTCACTGAACCACTGGGACAACCCTGTGACCAATCGCTCCACTAGTCCGAGATTGTTCGGGATTCTTGTTTGTTTCGTGAGCATTCGCCAAGGTAGATGTACACTGGTAGCGAAGGCTCCATAGACGCCCATTGGTCCAAAAAATGGCGGCTCGTGGGCACCCCAGCGCCCCCTGGATTTTGGGGGCAAACTACGCAAACGTGACGTAGAATGACGTCACGCATGTGTATGCTTTGGCGCGAATTATAAAGCGGTCTTTCTGTAGAATCCGCGTTTTCGAGCCCGTACCTCTCGAAGGTTGCTGCCTTTCAGCGCGCCCCAACCTTTGCCAGTCAAATGTGCTCGCCTTGTGTGCTCGAGTTCCTGCTAGTTATAGCCTTATTAATGTGCAATTGGGAACGCAATGAAAGTGACTGGTAAAGGAGGGGCAGCATAGAAAGGCAGCAACACTTCCAGACACTGGCGTGGCCGGGTTAGCCGGGTATCGAAACAAGGCCTGCAAAGACGCGCTGTAATGCACCGCACACTCATGAATAGGGGACAGGTCAAGAATGTTGCAAAAATACAAAATTTGCCAGGTTTTAATAAAATGACTTACCTCTTTCATAAAAACAGGTTGCTAAATATTTTTTCTTTTCTATTGGCAGATTACATTCCAATTTTGTAGCTTTATCATTTCTTTATATGAGTGTTTTGCCCCCCCATCCTCTGGTTGTGCTGCAGTCGCGCTAAACCACTTTTCGGCCCAGCCTTCGCCACCACTTTAAATCCGCCTTGCATTCGCTACAACACCACTTGCTACCTGAAGCGCACGCTCAGTGGGTGCGTGTCTCCAATCTGATCGAAAGTTATAAGAACCAAATTTCTTCCAAATATCTTGCTTGCACCCCAGCGTTGCTTGCCGAGCAGAACTCAAATTACTCGTTTCATCTGCTGTTCTTTGCACCATTCGACTGAGTTCATATCTTAGCGCATGAGTTTGGGCGAGTCACGTTTATTTTATGCGTACAAAATGTCCATTACACTGCACTATCGTTCAGCACATGCAAATAAATGAACACCTAAGCTGCCACAGGCAGACAGTATTCATGAACTACCTACTCTGGTTCGAATCCGGAATTCGCTTACCTCTTAGGAATACAAACGCAGCCTTTTTCGTACTAAGCATCACTTTCTATGATTTAGTCAGACACGTGTAAGTTACACGCGTCCGAATAGAGGCAAGTCATCCCTTTTTCTACACGTACGAATAAGAAGTTCAGCACTCTTTCCAATCTGCGTCGGCAAATTTCTTCGCTTGAATTTAATTTTTCCTCAAATGCACTCACCTTCAGGTGCTCCGTCGTGGCGAGGTCTTTTTGCGAGCGTCGGCAGATGCTCTTGGAGCGTGCGCAAGAACTGCGAACTGCGCTGGTACGCGGCGAGCTTGCTCAGATATTGCTAAACAGTACGTTCATCATTTCCGCATCACTTGTTTACAGTTGCCCGACACTGACCAGATGTCTGTCATCCGAGGCAATGTCCCGACGTACACATTCACCGTCGCTGGCGCTTGGAAACTGCCTCAAAGAAAACGGCCACCGCCAAGGTTAGGAACTTTGACAGCATTGTCCAGATAATCCAGACGTCAGCGCCAGTTCTCATAGAGGCCGAAAAAAACCCGACCGGATCTTCGTTGCGCTGTCATGGCAACAGTATCAAGCGGAGAAAACTTCACGCCTATGCGGGATTCGAACTAATGCCTGCGAACGCGAATTAACTTCATTTCCCGGTGCCTCAGATAATATGGCCACCTCTGCTTTTTCTAGCGCTAATTTCATGCAATCGAACTATGCTAGTTCAGTGACCAGAGTGTGCTGAAGTATTTCAGATCGAAACCTGCTGGATTTTCTAGCCCCTGGCTGCCGCCGCATTGTTGAGAGCGTGACGCATGTTTCCGGGCATTTCTAATATCAGCATAAATCTATTTTCTCCGTCTTCTTTTTTCCTTTTGATTTCCACAAACGCTCCCAAAATTATCCACTTCATTGCTCGACTTCCTCAGGCATAAACAGAAATCGCAATAATCGGATGTGATCGCGGCTTCCGTCCAGCAACGAGAGTCGCTATCCTGGCACACCTGTGTTTCGAGATATTCGCGCCCAAACTATCAGCTCGATTCCCGCAATTGCGGACGCAAGACGGTTACAAACGAGGCTAAACTCTTCTCGGCGTGACGCTGCCTTTAGTCTGCTACGGCGTATAGAGCAACCGGAGAAGCAGATACCTGTTTCGTTTTCACTTTCGGCAGTCGAAATAGACGAAACGCCCAACCCAGCAGCTGTGTCACACTAGGCAGGAGTTTAACGCCGACGGCCACCGCCATGCATTTGTAACTACGCGAAACGAGTGGGACCCTTGGGGGCAAATATCTTGAAACCCACTTAGTAGAACCCTAGTAAAGAGAGTGGCCTAGAAATGCGACCGCCTCTGTGTTTACAATGAAACCTTAATGCTAGCCGCAGTGCCTAAAAAGTTCATATCGCTTAACAGGGTGTGGGTTGAAAGTTGTTTGGCCGATCACATCAGAAAAGTGCTTGGCCCAGGAAAGAACAAGCACGTGATAAGGACGAGAACTATGAGTGCTGAGGTGGTGCATGTTGCGACTTTCGTGGCCGCAGTTTAGTTCGGTACATGTCCTTTAGCGCTCGGGTGTATGCTGACAACCACTCATATCGACAAGTTCTAGACACCAGTAAGAGAGATAGAGAGAGAAGCTCTTTAATGAAAAAACAGAATTTATCCGGTGTTTAAACACTGGCATGCTACAGGGCGCTCGGAAGGACATTGGGAGATAAAGGCGGAAAGAGAGCGAGGCGGAAAAAGTAAAATAAAACAAATAAAAAGTTAGAAGATAAAATGCAGCCATTAATGAGTACAAATGTGCATCGGCGGTGAATGATGTTACATATCAAATGATGAAGCGCATATTCTGATAAATGGGCTGACAAAACTCCCAGCGAAAAGAGTGCATGAGGGCAACATGCAAGGCGAAATTAGAGTGTGTCAAGGTATCCAATGTCCTTTAGATCCGCAAACAAAAAGTTCATTGCATGTCTGTTCCCTATAGCGAAGGCTAAGGGAGCTAAAACAATGGCCATTGTTAGAGGTAATAAGGAGAGCTGACAGTGAGATACATATAAGCCCAGAGTAACGATTGTGCTCGACTTGGAGGTCAAAATATCTAAGCATAAAATCACCGCGAAGAAATGCTAGTAATTTGCAGTATGCACACCGTCACTGATTGGCGGAGGGTTGAACGTAGCTGAATTGGCCTAATAAGACTTAAAAGCATACATACAGAATCATGTGGCATGATAATGAGCGCCAAATGAATGAAGGCTCGTATTGGAAGACAAACATGTCCGATCGCCTTCTAGCGTAACAATTGGCCAACGCGTTAATGGTTCACATTTCCTCTCACCTCTTAATTGAGATGAGATCATACTTTGTTGTGTAGAGTTATACTGAACATATCAAGGTATGAACACTGGCACCTTATTCATGCACAGTCATGGACAAAAGTTTGCAGGATTCGGATTCATCAAAGTAGATTTCTGCTCCGTTTGCTATCCAGTTAGGTTGTATTGTTTCCATCGGATAGAGTGCGCATGTATCCGCATAAATCTAAATTTTCATTCAAATCATTTTGCCTAATCTGGCTGAAATAAAGTTTTTAAACATCGAATTTGCCTCCCTAATACTTTTGTCCAAGACTACGCTACCTAATAAAACATTATCACCTCTGATCCACCACAACACAAACACAGCGTGGACAACAAAGAGAAAAGTGTGGAACACAATATTTCTGTAACAGGCGAACTGAAGGCAGAAAACCAGAAGCTCGGTTGGGAACTCACAGAAAAACAGGTCCTGAGCAGCGACCTTCACTAAACATCACTAGGGTGATCATCATCACAATCACAGCATAGTAGGTTTTCTCACAAACGCTTTACAAGTTCTCTGTGCTATTCCACAATGAGCAGAACAACGCCTAGGTGCAAATGTGTATAGTAGCAACGGTTCAAATAGAGCAGGGCACTTGCTATGGGTTACATCAGCAATATCAAGAAACAGCTGAGAACAAGCGAAGGTAGTGGCTTCACGCGGTCAATTGTAAATAAGTCCTACTTAGATGTGCACACAGGTGTCACAAAGAAAACGGATAACTTAAGCGCAGCAAGTTGTTGAGCATTGCTCTCGGTGTGAAGGGGTGCTGGTCATTCGAAATAGGTGCACCTCCTCTTCGGGTTCATGGGTGAGCCACTGGGACAGTGGAAGGCCCGAGCGAAAGGCGATAGGTTGCTGACCGCCTTGTTGCAGTCTCCTCCCAGACTGCCGGCAGAGCCCCTGCGGCCGCACATGCTGAAGCACGCCGTGATGAAGAACACCTGCGTGTGACAAAGGAAACTCGTCAAAGAAGGGACGCGGATATCTGCGGCTAGATCAAACCGGCATCCAATTTCGACCAGTGATTACGAAGTTCATTTAAATCGTGACGTTGTCATCAACGTCACGCAGCTAGTGTTTGCGGAAACTGTGTTACTCTTTGAATGTTTTGAGCGCTCTTATTCCGAGCAAGAACAGTCGGGATTAAGTATTGGTTGGGGAAGTCATGCTTTATTCCAAGTCGACTTCAAAAGATAGCCGGTATATTATGCAATATCGGCACATGTTTAATAACCCAAGATAGTCCAAATTATTCTTCAAGTCTGTACTGTGGCGCCTCTTTCTCTCTCTTTGCTTTTTCACTCCTTCCGCTACCCATTCGCTCACAGTGCGGCTAAAGTGTTCACCGGGAACGAAACAGCCATAGGGAGCATTAAATTCCTCATAAAAAATTAGTAATATATTTCTAAGGATCGAATATCTACATCGGCAGCTGCCTGTCGAAGCAGCCTAAATGCAAAAAAACTAAATGTGCTTTCAAATGTCAGCGCCCTTTCAATTATAGTAGGTCAAAATATAGTTAAATTGCACACTGCAAGTAATAGAGCTACTGAATCTTTACTTTCTTCATGATGAGTATCAATTTGTGCATGATCACTAAAAGCTCAAAAAAACCTCAAAACGTGCCTTTAAAAAGCCCAAGGTTTTACGATGCTTTAACACAGACGAGAGAACAACACGCTTTTCGCAGGAGTGGTTCTCATTATGCCGATTGTATTATCTGAGCTATTCTTACTGGGTTCTGGCAGTTGCCCATACAGTTCGAAATTTTGAGCTGAAAATTCCGCCGTCCTGCAAAAGACAGTTAAAGCGTTTTTAACACAGTGGGCTTTGAGATAAATATAAATACCTCTATAACACTTCTGCCTAATTCAATGCGATGTAATCTGATGCGCAAATGTGACAGGCTAACCACCTTCAATTAGGGACAATGGTGCTCTGATAATAGGCGGTCTGCTGTTTGCCGGCAGCTTGGATTGTTTGTGGCAATAATGTTTTTGCATATGAGAGATCATTCGTCTCAACAGGAAAAGTAACATCCACAATTGGTTTCACCAAGTCTTTATATAGTTGAATAATCGAAGCGAAAAATATTGTGGTCAATTAAAGCTCAAACTTGCAGTTTTTAAAATTATACACTTAACATCAAGGCACCTCAACCATATGTCATGAGGAAAGCAATAAAGGAAGCAATTAAAAGGTAAGTGAGATACAGATGGTGGAGCGGGGGCCTACGGATTAATTTCTATCATGCGGGAATAATAAAGGAAACTTGCACTTCACAGAGCGTGGCAGCCTTTAGGATTTCGCTTCCATCGAAGCGCGGTTGACGTGGCCGGGATATTTTCCTCGGTCAACGTGGTCACCAACGCAACGCCGTTAATAGCCATGGCGGCGAGTCGATTGGCAGAACTCATGCAAGATGTATTCTATCGTCTGCCATCGCAAGAAAGCAAAGGCGCCGAAAATGTGTAACTATATGCGGACAGATCAAACTTGGTTGCTTTAGGTTATGAGTGGCGAAAATGAGCAGAATGTGGCTCACTCTAGTCGACACTTTAACGGAGATGAGAAGGCGTGGAAGCAAGTGGAGAAAATGATCAGGGCTACATTCGCCAAAGGAAAAGCCGTGACGCCGAACAACTTCATCTCGCATCCTCCAGCATCATTAGAAGTTTGGTTCCACACATCTCTATAATCGGCCTGAAACAACGGAACGGATCACTATGCATACGATTTATTGCGCCTCACTGTTCGTCATAGTCACACAGACGTGTGTCTACCAACTATCGTTCTATCCGCTCTCCTTCTTTCGGCAGCCGCCACTCTCCGTTCATCAGTTAGTTAAGTTCGTCCTTCTTCCGCCTTGCGGCACTTAGGCTTGACAGGCACACCGCCGTCGGTTAGATTCAGCAAGTCCTCGGCTTCGTTCTCGAATGTCTTCATGGTCGCCATGCATCCGTCCTTGCAGAGGGCTGCTGGCTCGTGACTGCGAACTCCTTTTGTCCCGACTCCGAATGCACGCCTTGCTACATGGATGGCACCGAGGAGACAGGCTAAACATCGCACATGCCCTTCTGCCCGCTTACGTGTTCTAAGGACAGCTATTTTTTGCATATTTTCAGCTTCGCGTCTTATCATGCTACAGACATATTCCGTGGCCTCTCTTTCATCCCCAGATGAGTTTCTGCTTGCTTCCCAAACAAATGAACTGCACACTATGAGTATGTCATGCCCCACAAAGTCACTATCCACTTCCTCCCTTTCCAGCCTCCCCATTAGCATATCAGGTGCTACAGGGGCCGGGCCCACCCCGATATTATTACAAAGGGCACAATTTTCAAAGCGCCTAGTTATTGACACATGTGCATAAGAATCCCTGATTACAAAGGCCTTAAATTTCATTTCCAGATGACCATCAAGTAAGGTCGAGAACTTTCACTAACGGCGGAATAAACCGAAGGTGGTACTTTAAACTCTCGAGAAAGTCCTGAATTATCAGATATCACATTGAAAGCGGCAAAAGTAGGGCGTGCCTGTTCGTCGGATTAGAGCGGGGAGACGCGCATGCCACCCGCCTCTCGACGGCGGCGCCGTAGGAACGCATCATGGGCGATGCGCAGTGCGGGCACCTCCGGGAAGATGTCGTCGCCGGAGGGAAGGCAGCGAGCCCTCTGCGCTGTGTGCTCGCGCCACTCGGCCGGCACCCACGAATCGTTGATCCGGCCGGACGGATCCACCTGCAATCACAGAGGTCGAGGAGCGCAAGTCGGAAGCCCTGTGCCGCCTTGATGTCACTTCATCAACATTCACCTTGAAAAGGTGGCTACAGCAGCCATGCCTCGGAGAAGTCAGTTGCGTGCTTCGTTCCCGACAGTGGAAAGTTTAATTCTATAATGCGGAAAAAGAACGTCCCTGCAAGATGATTACAGACTTACAGACATGCCTTAGGATGAGTTCGATTTCTGCAATGTTACCTCAAAGCTCCAAAAACATGGCGTTCCTAAGAAGGTATAAGACCTTTCTGGCGAGGGAACTTTTTCTGCTTTCGAGCGGATTTTTATGGTCCAGGTATAACGAACTAGCAGGGAAGTTTATTTACCGACTTCGTGAAATTACTCAGGACCCGTGAAAATACCTGCGGTCCGATATGTTGAGATAGGAGTGTTCTTTTGTACAAATGATAAAAGAGCTATTAGCCAAACCATTGTTATGGAGAGTAACATATCGACCAGGCCTGCATTGACGGTATTGAAAGACTGTTTGGCAGGAAAGGGAGGAACCGATTTTTCCAGAAAAAGAAGCGTAAAGCGTGGACTAGTGTGTTTTACTTTCATGGCGTCGTAACTACGTTATAAACGGTACATTAATCTTTGCGCTTAACTATCTGCCTATACTCTTTTCTAATTGTATACTGTATAAAGTGTTGACTCCAGCATCAAATCTTCTGGTGCGCCTCTCCACTTACAAGCGTTTCAACCCAGAACGCCACCTATTTTATGACAGTAATAAAAACATATCCTGGGATACATTTATTATAAGCTCATTATGCAGACATTTTGGTCGTATAGTTCTGCCGATCTGCAAAGCCTGTGCACTGCACCGCTCACCATGAGCCCCGTGCTGTCCACGGCCTTGACCAGCTCCTTGGCGAATGTGAATCCCAGGCCACCGTGTGTCATGGCGGGCGTTCCGTAGAGGTAGAACAGTGGCCTTTGCAGCGCCGCCACGGACACGGACACAACGTTGCGGAGGTAGTCGTAGCGAATCAATGGCATGAGGAAGTTCGCTCGCTGCGCCAGCGCTTGAGCGTATTGCGGTTGCTCTGAGAGCTGCCTCAGGCGCTCATGGCCGTGCACCCAGTAGCGGGCAAGCGACTCCTGTGCGGGAGCGAAGTTGCTGTACATCTCGCTGAGGGCACGCCACTTCAGCAGCGAGTCGGGAGGCCACAGGGACACGCGAAGCTTGTCCAGCTTGCTCTTGGCGGCGGCGGAAGCGTTGGAACTCGACGAATTGCTACCCGAGGCTACTGTGGCGAACCTTTGCCTCGCTGATTCTGTGATGTCCTCCAGAGTGCAATCCACAATCGAGCGGGCCTTTGAAAATATATGCATTTATAAAAATAATCAAAACTATTGCTCCTGAATCAACCCAAAATCCAGGAAACGCACAGTAAGTATGCTAAATTAATTTTTCCTCCCGTCAACTGGTGAGCGTTACAAAAAATTACAGAATATAGCCTTGAATACCTCCTCCCTCCTATAAAACTACTTTGCGCACACATTCCATAATGTCTCCGGTACCGCTTAGCGCGCAGGTAATGTATGAAAAAAATGAGAAACTATGCGCGGTACATGAGAAGACAGTAAATGGTCGGTGGTATTTTGAAAATTAATTGCCACAACAGGTTGTAACAAACGATTCATATGCAAGAAGAAAAGTTGGTTTCCTGTCATTTTAAGAGGTGCAAGAGCTGCACTATTCCACGGCTGAGAGTAATGGTATGACAGCTTTTATTCAGGAAAATGACCGATAGACGCAACCAAGCCTGTAGTTCCTGCCCAATAAAATCTATTTAGGTTAGCATCCAGGATGAATGATGAAAAATACTATGAGTGCGGAGGTAAGTTATCAGAAAAAGAAAAAAAAGCCGAAAATGGTTTCTACTCATGCTTGAAGTATCGATGCTTGCATGGAAAACAGATTTTGTGTTCAACATGGTTGAATCGAAAATCATAATATTGCGATGATATACTGCGCTGCCATTTTAATTCAGGGCATATCAGTTAAGATGTGCCAGAATTTGTACAGTAGTGCGCGCTACGAATGTTCGTCCGCGTAGAGTTTTAAGCAGTCATGCTTAGATGACTTTTAGGAGAATTACAAAGTGTTTGAGATATACTAAACTAATTATGTTTTAAGAACAAGAATAAAACACATATGCACATCTAATTTCATTACGATATCATTAATAATAAAAATGTTCATTTTAATACCCGCATCTCCCCTTAAATGGAAGCGTCGAATTTAAAACACACACCGTTTTGCAGGTTCTTTATTGTGTAAAGCACATTGCAGCTTGGCAGGTGACAGTTTTGTTGTCGCCTAAATTAGCCCTCCCTGCTCCCAGAGTCATTTGCATATCTGATTCATGTAGCCAGTGAGATTACGGATGGTTTCCCGTTCTTTCTCTTAACACTAAACTCCAGCCTACCACCCTATATAAGTGAGCATCGGTCAACAAAAATCATCTCAGGTTATTACACAATCCAAATGTGATTACGGTTGCTGGTTTTAAGCATCTCTGCCTTAAGATACAATATCATGACGCTAACCTTTGACGTGAAGAGTGCTTCCAGGAACAGCAACCTGATCAGCACGCCGTAGGATGCCTCAACCTCGGTGGCACAAAAGACCGGCCGATTGCTGATGCCGCGATCGAATTCGCCGAACTTGTTCTTTAGCAATTCGATGTTTCCAAGTGGGGCGAACACCTGCGGCACAAAAACGGTCCAGCGGCTGCACTCTTCTGTGTCCCAATCTCTTTATAGCACTAGGTGTTGAAACCCCCAGTTTACCCGATATATTGTTGTCCCCGTCAAGAATGAATTTACGTCATCACATAGAAAAGTCACAATGTCACCGGACATAAGCGACAAAGCGACACCAGTAAGGAAATCATACCATGCCATATTTTGCATTTCATACGATGATGCGCCCATCAGCTGCGCAAATTTCGCTGCATGCGACTAGTGTGCCCTTGGCATATTCCCTAATGATGCAAAATGGCCACCATCATTTTCTAGAAGGGCTTGTGAACACGAGTGCGGTGGTGATAGAAGAGTACGTGCTTTTAATGGCTAAGTCAACAAAAGGGCTTTGCAGCTTGCGAAGAGAATATTTCACCTTTCTGCTTGCAGAGGAACAGTTTGAGGTATACATGTCGTTGTGACTATATTACATTTTTACTGACAGAAATACGCCATCCCTCAGGCAAAACGATCTGTAGACCTCTTGTAAAATTATATCCAAACAGATATGTCGCCAGGTGGACGTCAAGTTTGACTGCGTCCTCAAATCATCTCTTTTGACTCCCCGTAAGCCTGCAGACCCGAAAACTTTGCAGCACTGTTGACTCATATCAAGTGACTGAATACCTGCACGAAGAACCACGCGATGTGCCGCGCCACCTCGCGTCGGCTGTACTTGGCGAAGAGCTGGTCGACCGTGGTGAGAAGCGCCGTGTCCTCGACCAGGAGGTGGTCGCCAGCACCGAAATCGGGCCACAACGCCACGTGAGAGCCGATCTCGGACAACCCCTCGGAGGAGTTGATACTCGGCGTCAGGCGTTCGATCTCCGACAGAGGGAATTCAGCCGGAGTCTGCGCAAAGGCCCGTCGGGTCAAGGAAATATTATTTCTTAGGGGTTTTGAGTGTGTAGCTGTGAGCTTGCGTCATGATGCACTGCTGTCGCGTGACATTTGTCTTTTTTGTAATGGTGGTATGATGTTGCGGGTATTGAAATAATCTTACGAAACCATAATTAGAAATAATTAGAAATAGCCATTTGCACGACGTATTAAATGACTACTTTGTACACATACCCTGCATGGGAAACAATAGAAGGGACCATTAGGTAAGTGTCAGCACTGGATGGCCTGAGCAAGCAGCTACAGAAAAAACTTTACATAGATACAGCTACATGACATATAACTACATACATGCGTCGTTTTATGGGCTTAAGACATTAGAAAATTAGCCTAGATAGCTCTGTTTTTTTCATGCCATGATAGTTTTCACAGCATATGTGTTTAAATATTCTTTCGGCTCAAAACCAAGAACATACGAGACGTAGCCGCCTATAAGAATATTAAGAGTTCAGGGTATTCTTTTTGGCCGCTTGCTTTCCTTTTCGTACGTTCAAAATTCTTTCTAAATCACCGGCCTTGTTCTTCCGAATCAGCACCTCCATGAAGCGCCCGAGGATATCCGATTCCATTGCCGCCGTCTTCGCGACTACTTCTTCAGTAGGCTTCGACTCGTTAACGCCAGCAAAGGCCTCGAAGTAGCTCATGTAGTACTTGTAGTAGACGCGCTCAGCTATCAGGCTCTCTTGGAACTTGGACCAGAACACCATTAAGTTCCCCGAGCGAAGCATGAGCGCGTTCCGGTTTCCGCTATGATTCTCCCGCACCTGCAGCATATGAGAGTTTTTAAATTTGGCCCGCGGCAATTGAAACCAAAATTGGCACAGACGTGCAAGCTGGTACGTTTATTTCTGAAGTTTATAACATTTTCGGTTATCTCTAGTAGTTAACCAGTAATCACAGCTCACACCATCGTAAAGTCCTCCCAATGACTAAAACTGCCAGCGAGAAAGAATTTATGACAGCTTCATAAAGCGCACTCGCATGCAATAATGCTATTAGGTATTTTTTTCTACACAATACTGATAGACTTATCTTAAACCGCAGTGTGCACATTTTAATGAGAGCGTTTCATACTTTCAGAATTTTCAGAACTTAACGCAGCTGTGGACACAAAAATCAAGACTTCTATTGCACTCCTGAATGTCTTTGGATTCAGTGAATTCAGTCGTTAAGAGACGTCAAAGTAATCACTGCTAGCAATCGCAGAAAATGGGAAGATGAGGAAAGGGCCCTTAAATCTTATTCTCTGGTTTGCCTCACTTATCGCAACATTTCAATTTGCTTTTGGTCAGAGAAATGTTTCATGGGATCCAGCTGAAGATGCAATTTCTGTTAATAGCGTCAATAAAATGGTGTCAGTTGAATGCACAGCGCAGCACAAGAGAACAGAGAAAACGAGAGCACAGTTGTGGTGCTCCTGTGCCAACAAGCCCTAACTACCATTTTATAAAAATGGTGTTTCTTGATCGTCGGTAAGATACGAATACGGCAGTGCCGGGACCATCACTAGCATGGTTTGCTTAAAATTTTCAGTCACCGCGCACTAAAAAATGTCCCCTCCTGAATTTGTACTGCATATTTCTCTATAATTTTCAATCACGGAAGGGGATATAACTCGTGGATTACAAAAAAAAGTTTCGAAAATTGATATTTCTCTGCCTAGGCAATTTTATTTGCCGAACCCGCCATCCCCCAAAAGTTGCAAATGAGTCCTTAAATGCTTGTCATAGCTAATCGTGCGACTGAAATGGCACAGATTCGTGGTTCATCATTTTTTTTCCACAATTCTTCCGTTCTCTGGTGAAAACCTTACATGACAAAATGCTCCTCTTGCGTTTCATGGTGTCTGCTGTAAGCTTTAATTTTACCAATTCATCAAGTTGAATGCCACATAAGCTGCGGCAGATTAGCAGATTTGACATTGAGCTGCTGGATGCCAGGTCACTGTATGATATCCCGGACGCGGCGGCCCCATATCAAAGTACTCTACGCAATGAACGTTCGTGTTATTTGCAACCCACTTTAAAGAGCGCTCAGCGGTCGACATTTACCCGTTCCCCCCCTGCTTTATCTCTCGTTGCCCACGTGGACCTTGGCGACATTAGACCTGATATGCCACGCACCACTCCAAATGCCCCGTGCTGTCAAGGCCACAATTTGTGAAAACAGCACCTGTACGTGGAACCAGAAATGCGTCTGCCAGTTGAAGGCCAAGTCCAGGAGGATGCCCAATGGACTCGCTCTGGCATCGGGCTCTCCGGGCCACGGGATGCGGCGCTCCCGCATGAACTCCTTGAGGTCCGCCATACCGGTGTCATCAGTGGAACCCATGCGCTCTGCGTCCATGCAGGCTCTGTACATGGCCAGCGCCTTCCTGCCTGTGACTCTCAGTTGGGATCCCTTGCTTAGGAGCGTTTCGAAGCCCTGCAGCGGTGACAAACCGAACGGCGAAAGGGTTAGGGTTCCGCGTGGATACTGCATGAAATATTCTTAACGGATGCTAACTGGACATAGCCCTGAAAATGGCGACAATCTGTTTCATGGTGCTAGCTCACTTTACTAGTACATGTTGTCCTTCAAAGGGCATGCCTGAACATTATAGGTTAAGGACTGAGTACGGTGCATGTTTGATGTCGCATTAAGAAATTTTATTGCCATTTTCTTCGAGACTGCCATGTTATACGCACCAGATATCATTCATACGCACCAGATATCAGTCTACCAGAATTAGCACCACTCGTCCAGGAGGTTATTGTGAGCAATTGAGAGAGACTGAACACCGATTACATCGCTTTGTGCGTTTTCAGGCTCTACAAAATACACGACACTGGAATTTTTTCGCTCTCAGTACTCAGCTAAGCCAAATTTCACTTGTAAAACAACGGCCAATAGCGCATATTGTGCGTAGATCTCAACCGCGTCAGAGAGCGGACGGAAAGTGCACCGCGAATATGCGTGCTTCTGTGTGTGTGTGGATTGTAGGGACCAAGTCTCGCGGTCGCAACTTGTCACAGAACAGCTGTAAGTGGGAAGGGGTTCGGAAAGATGAAGCCGGACAGAAGGATAGCGGAAGTGGGAAGAAGTTGGATGTAGTAGAGCGCGACGACCTTGAAAGAGACACTGAATCCTCTCGCAGCCATTGCCAGCGAGGCCCGCCTGTTAGCAAGTGAAGATAGTTGACGTTGCAGCTGGGCCTTCCAAGAACTTGACAGGCACCAGGTGCCGTTTCCAGGAGTGACGACGAGGAGCAAAACACGGGGGGGGCTCGAGGAACGAGAAGCCTTAGACGAGAAACAGTCTCCAGCACGAAACAAAAGAGAACGTAAACGGGGATCGAGCGGACAACCCGAGCACTGACCGAGAAGTTGTTTTTTTGTTTTGCAATGATACATACATGTAAATCACTTCATTTCCGTATTGGTAACCTGTTATTTTTCAGTAGTCAGGCTCGTCAGAAGGAGTAAAGAGCAACTAAAAAGTGGAACAGAGTGAACAGTCTCTGCGATCCGGCTTTACAGCCTTAGCCGTGAGAATCTTCCAGGAGTGGTCATGATATGGAACTCCGCGAGGGATGATTCGTGTAGTAGGGTGTCAGGAAGAGTGTCATCATGCTTAAGTTTTGCCCGCGGCATTGCTGAAATATTTTTGAGTCTCAATTTGCGGAAGTTTAAAGCAGTTCATTTTCTTCGCTGTCAGAAACGTTCATTGAAATTTGTCGACTATCAAGCCGACAATAGCTTTCCAATGGTCACACTCTTAAGTGATAAAAAAAGCCTATGAGACGCTCAAAAACGTTACAACTTGCAAGAATATGCGTTTTAAAGAGATAAGAGACCGCGTTCATGCACGTGCCTTGAACCACGTTTCAATGGCGTAACTTGTGGTTGCCGTGGCGTAGCTCACAAACTGTTTGGACGGGCTCCATGCCGAGCATGCGTAAGCACTGAAGTCGTGGCACGGATCCACGCTGCCGTTAATGTTTCGGCGCAGGAGTTGTTCGTGGATCACGCAGTCCTCGGTTCGGCAGATCTTCTGCGCTGTCACAATGGCATTGCGGTAACGCGCGAACATGGACAGCACCAACAAAAACGCCACAAATACACCTGCGCCGAGTGCGAACGCCAACCAGGCGCCGTGCGCCTTCAGGTAAAACTGCCAGACGTGAGGGGACGTCTGGGTCGTGGGCCCCATCTGCGGAGAGGATAGACAACACACGTGGCATCAACTTGATACCTGGCACAAATACAATTTTTGTAAAATGTAAAGGCTAATGTAATTGCTTGTGTGCCGTACTGTGTGATCCTGAACTCACCGCCACCCGTCTAAGTCACTTGAATCTTGAAACTCAGAAAATCACACCTCATGGGCGCTAGATTACCAACAATACATGAATTAGAGGAAAAGCCCCTGTTATCTTCAGACTTGACAAATACTGCACCTTCCACGGTTACAGAAGGTAGTACTATGGAATCACTTTTAGGTGTTTGCAGCGTAAACTTCAGCATCCACAAGTTGCAGGTATACGATTGGAGCGTAAACATCAGCATCCACAAGTTGCAGGTATACAATTGGAGCGTAAACATCAGCATCCACAAGTTGCAGGTATTCAATGTGCCGACTAGACGCCATGGTGGCTCAGTAGTTATGGTGCTCGGCTGCTAACCCGAATTACGCGTGTTCTAACCCAGCCGCGGTGGTCGCATTTCAGTGGAGGCGAAATGCTGGAGTTCCGTGTGCTGTAAGATGTCAGAGCTTTTTAAAGAAAACCAGGTGGCCGGAAATTATCCAGCAGTCTTTACGACGTCCCTCAGCCCCAGAAGCTTTGGGACGTTAACCCCATAAAAGCAAACAAATTTGAATTAGAGAAAACCTAGCTCCAAAACCATGCAAATCACAAAGACGAACGACGACGAGACACAAGCGCTATACTCACAACACAATTTTTACTGAAGCCAGGATGCAGCTTATGTAGGGTGAAGCTTCAAAGGGAGAGAAAGGTGACATGGAGGAGAAAGTGAACAAAGGCAACATCGCCTCGCAGAAACGGGAAACAGCCAAAAATCACGAAAGAAAAAGAAAAATTACATAATAACTGAATCTAAAAAGTTAAACTCTAAGGCAAAAGAAAAGAGAAAGAAGGAGTACAGATGTACCTGCAGCCAAATTTCTTTATGTAGAAAGCCTCCAGGCTGACACGCGAAGTCTTATCTTCGTCTCATTTAAACACGCCTCACACCAGTCGTAGCTCATTACGTGCGCCACAAAATATGCGTTCTTATCTTTTAAGTCTGAAAAATGTCGGGCATGGTCCCCCAAACGATAGTTGATGCAGTGGCCAGTCTGACCGACATAAAACTTCCCACAAATCAAGGAGACAGCGTACACCACTCTTACCGAACACTCGATAAACGGAGTGTCGTGCTTTATCTGGCAACCCCGCTTTCTAGAGTTTCGGATTCGGGGGCACAACTTTTCCGGCTTGTTAGGAGCCGAAAATACGGCTCTCACGGCATACCTGTTGGCCACATTCCTCACGTTGTGCGAGGTCTTGTGTACATAAGGCACAACAAGCGGCTTCTGTGTCCTGAAACGATCTTCTCCGGTATTTCTTCGGGTTCCGTGCTTAAGTTTTTGAAGGAGGGTCTCGCAAACAGTAACCAACACAGAGCAAGGGAACCCAGCCACCGAAAATCGGCTCATCTTATTGTGACAGCTATCTTGCAACTGATGCGGGAACGATTTCTTGAGAGAAGACTCTAGGCAATGTGACGTTATTGCTATTTTTACAGTCTTGGAAGACTGTAAAGACTGTGGCAATTTTTTGTGGGCTTTTAGGGCTGTCTGGAGACCGTCTCATAATACGGAGGTCGAGATCTCAAGCGCAATTGCGGCCATATAACTTTCCTAATCATAAATGTTTCGGAAAAGTTTTTTTTGCCTAAACGTGCTGCAACTCAACGAACGACATGTAATGCGCTTTCGTGCCCTACCTATGCAATGCAGAACTCAATCAAAACCGACCAGTCTGGGCAAGAGGAACTTGAAAATAATTGCTTTCTTCGTACCTTAAAAACTCTTGTAGGCGCCTATACAAGTGGTGCACTCGCAAAAAAATGTATGTGTGTGTGCCTTTTGTGAGCCTATTAGCGAGCAAATTAGACGGCATGGCAGAATTCAGCTCCATCAAGAGCACTGAGCCAAGCCTTTAAGTTACGCTCTCTGGTCGTCTCATAGGTTTCTGAACGATGATTTTGGATTAATATCATTGAAGTGGTCAACAAAAAGGAGATTTTTTGTGCCAGTCTTGTTTGAGTAACTTTGAATGCAAAATAAAACAGACCCGATGAAGTCGCATTTACATAGGGGAGCTGACCACCAGTTTGCTCATCTGTAAACTTAGCGCTAATCTACTACAACACAGAACTGGCAGGAGAGAATTCTCTTCATTTAAAGACTACCTCTCTTCTTTGCATTCTTATTCGTTCAAGCAAAATTTGTTCGATTTGTTGTGTTCATAGCGCTGTTTAACCGCAAGCTCTAGTGATGAGCCTTTTGTAATATAATGGTACTTTAATATTGGCTACATGGGCTATGCGGTGTCCCCATAAAAAAGAGCTCAAAATTATTTTATACAATTGTGTTAACGTGCCCAGACGATGCCACAGCACACAGACCGTATGGCATTTTGCCTCAATCGAAATGGGGCCACTGCGGCTGGCTGATCCTTCGGGAGAACGGGATGATTTGAGGGCCTGCCTTTACATATTTATTGCGGAGGTAGAGGGAAGTACACATTTTGATATATGGCCCTCGTTTCTCTTTGCCTTGTAATTTATTTAGAGACAAATTCATGTGCGAAGCTTTACGTGATTGCAATGAGGCATTGCTCCAGAGTTCTTTCGACTAATGTGCTGAAATGAGCTGACTGACAGCTCGATTGGCTAGTAGGACCACTCACATATGACCAAAGGAGGACTGTAAATGATACCAACAAATCCCAGGTACACTGGAACGCCACCACTTAATCCCAGATAGACGGAAACGACACCGCTGAATTCCAGCCAGACTGGAACGACACCCCTGAACCCCAGCTGGACGGAAACGACACCGCTGAATTCCAGCCAGACTGGAACGACAGCACTGAACCCCAGCTGGGCTGGAACGACACCGCTGAATCCAAGCTTTAGAAGATATTCGTTACCATTTCTCGAAGCTTGCAGGTGGTCTGCCACAAGGCCTGGGCTTCCTTCACTTCTTCCTCGGGAAGGAGGCAGACTGAGAGATCTTCATCCTTGGCGGCAGGCTCCGCTTGCGGCATGGGAACATGAGAAGTTCCCTGCGAGAAAAACACGTTGGACAACGTTGCACGAAAGGTGGTATCCTCCTCCTTAGCTATTACCGCGCCCACTTCCTC
Organism: Amblyomma americanum; assembly: GCF_052857255.1. Classification (NCBI taxonomy): domain Eukaryota; kingdom Metazoa; phylum Arthropoda; class Arachnida; order Ixodida; family Ixodidae; genus Amblyomma; species Amblyomma americanum. Next base: position 84,518,753 of record NC_135506.1, read on the forward strand.
CTGAGTACACGTGTGGCATGAATGCCAGCAATGCCACGTGAGGTTGCTTCCAAGTTTTCTCGCAAATATCATCAAAAGGTAAGAAGTTTGCTTGCGCCAGGTTTCATTTTTAAGACATTTGCCTAAACTGTTGGCGAATTTAATAAGCATGCTTCTTGTTATATTGTATATACATATGTTTCGTATTTTCTATTTTGGTTATTACAACTACAGAAATTTCCTTTGTCATGAGTGCTGTTTTGGGCATATTGTGAAAACTGTTGTACCAAAATTGTTTTTCTTAGAAAGTGAGTCGTGTAGTTGCAAACGCTTAAAAAGCTCTGTATCAGACCACGCATAAACTTGGAAGCGTGTAGCGTAATTACAGAATTTTCCAGACATGTCCGGCTCAAAGGTACCATTAGGTCTCCTCTTGAGGGGCGCATTGGGAACGAATGGATTACGCGCGACATGCATTGCAAAGAAGGTCAGTGCGCGGCTTGGCATTCATAGATTTGCTGCGGTCCCTTGTCTTTCGTAATGTCGGGCAGGGGGGGCGGGGGGGAGAGAAGGACTGCACCGAAATGCTGCGTAGCCATCGATAGTGCGAACGCACCCATCGAATCTGCAGCTTCCATGCGTTTCGAAGGGCCGCGGGCACAGAAAGTTTCGCCCATATGGTGGAGTGTTTTCTTTATTTGCGCCTGGAGTTCCGGAGAGGCCTTTGCTTGATTTTTTTGCGCTGATTTCGTTCGGAAAACAATTTTTGCAAAAGCTTTTTCACCAGCGCCATCTATCGTCGGAAACGAAAGAACAGAGACCATGCGTCTAGGCGTAAGACCACTCGGCCATTACCACCGTTCAAGCTATGTGTTCTGACTGACATTCGCGAAGGGAGCCAAGGGGTCAGTGTGCGCTGCCTAGCTGAATACAATATGCCTAGCTGAATACAGAGTGGCAGGTCCAGCTCCCGAGGAACATGCCAGTAGCCGTGCGCAGAAGCTGTACAATTCACCAACGACCGTATAATGATCTACGCCTTCTCAGCGGAACATTTCATGATTACTGCGACTCTCTACGGACAGACAGAGTGCAGATCTTTATGGTAGATAAAAACGAAGGCAGTCGAACGGTAGTAACCATAAAACAACGTAGCTGCAGTATTTGTTCATATATTTGGGTTCTTCTTGCCACATGACACCGTTCGCATCGAGTTTCTTTGTTTTTTTTTGTGAATTTTAAAACAAAAGTTGCAGGCAGAACGCAGAACTCAAATTCGGCTGTTGAATGGAAGTGTAAAGGGAGAATTAGCTGATCGCTGCGCCACCCTCAGGAGATCTAGGTGAGTTAGAATTCGATGACACACCTTCATCATACTAAAGAATTTTGTACATTTTTGGCCTCACAAACTATATTGCTCTGTCGTGCCCACATTTAGACGACTAAATAAACTTTGTTCAAACCGGACGGATGCGGTATGAGTATGATTCCATATGACCAATCAACATCTGAAGCTGATTTTCGTACAACCCTCGCAAGAAATGCTTAAATTGAAGGTTATATGTTGCTGTCCAGATATGAATTACTCCGCACGTTCCCTACAAGACATGCCCACTGCAACAAAAGGAATGACGACACGCACGGCGAATCGACGGGAATACTTTTGGCTTTATTACGATAAACCTCGCAACTCTAGCATTTTCAGGCAAGAGAAAAGGCGCAAACTTCAGAGAAACGTAAAATGCTTCACAATTCTGCCAATTTACACACCTGAACGTGCCTGATAATAATCAGCATAGTGCAGTTTGTTCAACGGGAAAGAAAATTTTTAGCCTTTAAGGGTCAGATTTTTTGGAGGTCTTACCCGCGTCCATTTTTTTGGGGTGTGTCAAAGACTTCTCATAAAAAAATTGCAGAACAAGGCATGTTTTTGTGCCAAGGCTATATTGCGAGCTGTATGAAGCACGCTGTTGCGACAACATTAAGGTTGATATTGAATAGCAAAGTTTTTAAAGCAAGCTAAAATAGAGCTACAAAAGGGCTTTAGCATTTTTATTTCATGTAAATGCGTTCAATAGTGGAAATGCGTTCTTGGAGTACTTCCGTTAAAAGCACGAACGCGGCCGTCACGGAACCATATGCAACGTCACTTTTGCGAGACTTGCTGGTATAACTTAAAACTTATGAGAGTAGCAGAGATTTCGTCAACAAAGTTGAAGCAGCCAACAGAAAATTCCTTTAAACCTAAAACGTCACACGCAAACCTACGACTTTTGTTTCACGCAACTTCAAAGTTTGAACATGTAATCAAGCCGGATTGCCAGGGGCAGCTGTAAAGTTGTGGCCACGGTGACAGGTGGACAGGTGGTGAAGTGAAAGGGCCTATCATTCCTGACGCCTCACGGTCAACTAAATTGTCGACCCGACGTGATGAAACATGCTAGTTGAGCAAGAGCGCCAACTTGGAACGCTTAGGCCTCATTTATAGAACTAGAAAAAGAACACGATGGATCCAACTAGCTTGTTCAGTTTGGTTTGGTCTATTGCGGTTTAATATATTGGAAAGCGACGCAGTCTATGAGGGACGCCTTAGTGAAAGGCTCCAGAAATTTCGTCCGCCTGAGGTTCCTTAATGTGCGTTGACATCGTGCAGTACATGGGCGTCTAGAATTTCACCTCCATCGAAATTCGACTACCGCAGCCGGCATCGAACCCGTATCTTTCGGGTCAGCAGTCAGCAATTAGTAATTTCTGCCTTTACTCACTGTCATTGATTGCTTCGACAACGAGTGCCGCAAAGACGACACCGTGGCAGCTCGTTCTGCTAATGGACGAAACTACTGGTCACCTGCTAGAGCAGATAATGGCGTCTTAGCCACTGTGGCTACATTGGGGTGAATAGAATGAACTGGGCGTCTTGCTGGCCGGCGCCGGACGACCTGCTCATCTTACACCACCTTTCTGGCCGAACTATCTAACTGATGTACGAGCCTCGATCGGCCTGCCTGCTATAGAAGACAGCAACGAATTTGAAACTGCGCTTTGTTCGCCCTTACAACGGCGGCTGGAAATAAAATTTGAGTCTAGTTACCAACACGCGCGGCATGTTTTACGCCAACTATTTGTCGTTAACGCGTACCTTTGACCGAAGCCCAAAAAACGATACGACCCCTTCGAAGGCCCTCAGGGTTGACGACGGGGTGGGTGCTGGGCGGACAGAGGGTGCCTCCGGTGGTGTACTGGGTGCGCTGTTCTTGGCTGGACTTGGCGCTGCGTTCATTGAGAAGGAAAATGGTGTCGCTGTCGTTGGTGGAGCTATGCACACAGCACCTCAGACTCATGACTCTAACGAATTCCCTCAGCCGAAGCGCTTTTGTATTCAGCTGTAAGGACGTCGAACTTGTCTAGTTCGCAAGCACTCATACTCTGGTATATCAGCTCAAAAAAGACGGACACCGAAAGGAGAAGACAACCAGAGCTCTACATTGTGCTTATCATTTCTCGATGTACGTGTTTTTCGAGCAGGTTTGACCCGAGCTTCAAAAAATCGTGCACTCAGCAGGGCATATGGTGCTCTTCTCATGTATACTATAAGAATGTGAACCGGCGTACGATATGTGGTCTTAATGTATATGTGTTTAGACTCAGGTATGCAGCCTCAAGGAAGCACAGAAGAAACGAAATGGAGAAACTCCTAAGCACTCTGCTCCGCTGTAGCATTAGCATGCAATTGATTAATTCAATCCCCTACCGATGGGGATATGCGAAATGTTGCAGAAACACTGTCGGCTATGCGTTTCTCGGCATGTGTCGCCCCGATCAATCTTACAATGTACAGTCGAATACAAAAGTATCTGGAACACATGTACCTCAAACAAAGTCGATAGGTCTAATGTTAGCCGGCGGTTGGAGACCAGGCTTGTGAAGATGAGAGAACAAAACTTCGTTCTTTAAAAATGTCCACAATCTCGTCTCCAACCGCCAGCTAATAGTAGAGATATCAGTTTTGTTTGAGAAACACGTCGTTCAGGGACTTTTCTTCCGGACTGTATTAGTTCGTTATGATGGCAAATGTTCCGACGTGCACAACCTTCAAATTCATCAAGCAAGCTGCACTCATACGTATTCCCGATGTCCTGGGACTAAAAGTTACCACGTTAAACTAGTCTCATCCGTGCCATTGTAAAGTTTTAAATAAGTAGGATTACTCTCTTCGTACCCTGCATAGCGATGGGCGGAGCCACTGTGCCTGAAATAATCAATCAATCAATCAATCAATCAATCAATCAATCAATAATTTTTATTTCTTCCTCATAAAAAGATTAGCGGAGGACGAGGAGGGCTCGAAGAAAAAGTGGAAGTTTCCACTTGACGAGCTTCGAAGAGAACTCGGAGTGTGCGTGGGCACGTTTTTGGGCACCAGCTCTAGTACCGCACGGGCACCGGCTTACGCTGGGCACTCGAAAACCCCTACGAATTTGCGGACACTTTCAGGATCTGGAATATGGGACCAAAAAACTGCTGGCGCAACCAGGAGAACATGATGCTGATGTGCTTATTTTCGCTTTGTTCACTGAACGCAGAGTTAAAGAATCATCCTATCTGCGATATTTTACTCACTTCATGTTTGGAATTCTTTTCTGAAACCACGTTTCTTGAACGTCAACATCTTACCTGAATATATTAACAAAATTTCTAATGATTATGTCAAGGTAATGTAAGCGGTTTATTAATATCAAGAGCGGCTGCCCAAAGTCAGCGTATTTGAATAAGTTATTTTATGTTCAGCATTGTAACTTCCTATGCACATCACGCAAGCAAAATTTAGAGTGTCATAGTAAACAAACATGACAAATGTAAACCAAACAGAGGTGGCAGCATGGATTGGTGTTGAAAGAGGCGCACCGGTGCACGAAAAGTAACCGTGTATGATATCTCTGGTAGCCCTCCAGTCTGTGTATATACGAGTAGGTTTACCTTTATGTTCCTTTTCCGAGTGTTCGGATTTCGCCGGCCCCCGCACGATGGTCCTGAGGATGTTCGATCCTGGTGTCGCCGTGCCCTTGAAGAGTGCTGCCTGCGAGACAAGCATGTTTGTACCTGGTTGCAATAAATGTGCCATTTGGATTTTGATGCAAGAGAAATGCAAAAAAGCCTCTGAGTGCACATTAAAGAAACCCATGAGCTTGGAATTATTGCGATTCTTTGTCTCCCACCATCTGCATGCATCTTTTTAGGCAATAAATATTAAATACCTGGACATAACTGCAATCGTCACAGCCGCTGAATTTATTATTTTCATCTCAAGTACCGATAAGCACTTGGAGACAACAGAAATCTGAAATCAAAATCATTTAATTAACTTCACCTAGAAACGATGAAAGACGATTGCATTCGCTCGTCTATGGGAACACGGAAAACGCTTACAGCTTTGTTCATAGTAAACGTCGGCCCTTGGATCTTTGTGGCGATTGATGGGCGTTGAATTGAACTCAACTAATTCACTTTTTGCAACGAAAAAGACTCCTTCATTATATCATGATTAGCCAAAGGCACTCAATTTACATCGGCATTTTTAACGTATAAATTAGAAAGCATGATAAGAAACCACCCAAAATAAAAGACAGTACCCATAAGAAACTGGATTTTTGTCTGAGCTGTTTGGCTCATTGCTACAACTGATTAATCCCACACGAAGCAAGGAGCTGACGAGAAAAAAAACACAGCCTCCTCCTTATTTCACTCTTAATATGTTCTAGCCTAACAAAATAAGAATTTTGTGTAGTACCCCGTGAATACAAAGAAAATACGGCCACAGCATATTCTATGAACTAACAAAAAACATGCACGTTATCGCTGAAAAAATTGGAATAAAAATGCAACATTTGTTTCCAGTGTCTCCAGTCGAACCAGCGACGTCAAAACCGAAAGCACTTCTTGATAACCATTCCATAGTTTAGACCTTAAGCACAAAAGCGCCGTGGACATGGCAAATGTTGCAACGAAACTCCTTGCATCTGTGGAAACATACTGATTTTTTGCACCGGAACGATCGCTTGTATGGAGCACAGATGAACTTGACACACAGATTGCTAGATGGCATGGGGACATGTCTCCTGTTTCGCGTGCGCGCTGTTGTGGTGCGCAGCAGGGGAACTGGCGCGTACCGTCACCTACACCGTTTGCCTCTTACCTCGAGCCCCAATCGTCCATCCAGTGTTGATCCCTACTCGGTCGGCGTGTACAGCTGGCGTGTACAGAGCGTCAGAGCTATTTGCGGATGCGATACTCCGGCTCGTGCAACGCGCTGAAGAGTAGAGGTATCGGTATAAGCTTTCTTAAAGGTCTCTAGGGTTTGGCGTCCGCTGGTGTAGTAAGGGTTGCGAGAGGCGAATCAGGCTTTAGCGGGACGAAAAGTGCACAGACAAAAATATTGGAGGGGACATTTAAGCTTCGCCATAGGGGCAAATGTTGCGATAACATAATGGGTAAATTTCCATGTATGAAAAGGTCATTTTCTACTTTACATTCATAGATCCTTAGGAGCCCTGATACCCCTCCTGGCAAAGTGGTGCAGTGGTTAAGCGGCGCGCCACTGTTCTACGATGGCAGTTGTTCCCAGCGGTTGGCCTTTTGTAGTCCAGGTTGCTATTCGGGAGCGACCAATCATTCTCTTATCTCAGACCTGCCATGGTGTGCAGTTTGCTCAGTATCCGACGGTCAGGTTGTAATGACGCCGCAAGATGACGTGACTTACGCGGCCCATCTGCCTCCTAGTTTACAATCTGGGGACCACACGCCAGAACCATGCTCGCTATTTTTCCCTCACGACACCAACGCCAACAACGGATCTTCTGGAGAACGGGCCACCACAAGTGACCGAAGGCACGAAAGAGGGAATTGAGATGCGCGGTGCAGCGAAATCGTGAAAACAGGGAGGACGAGGCTGGCTGTTTTCTTTCTCGGTAGAGCCACCGCGGTGGCTGAGTGGTTACGGCGCTCGGCTGCCCGCCCGAAAGACGCGGGTTCGATCCCGGCCGCGGTGGTCGAATTTCGATGAATGCGAAATTCTAGAGCCCCGTGTGCTGTTCGATGTCAATGCACGTTAAAGAACGTCAGGTCGTCGAAATTTCAGGAGACCTTCGCTACGGCGTTTCTCATAGCCCGAGTCGCTTTGGGACATTAAACCCCCATAAACCAAACCAATTTTTCTCGGTGATGAGAGGAGTGGAGGTGAGACTAGGTGGAAGGGGGATATGAAGAAATACTTTCAGGAGTGATCGACTTAACTTGATATCAATGCTTATAGTGCTTTACTCACATTTTAATACTCAAGCTTTGTCGGAGATAATAAATACAATACCATTCTTACACTGCCACCTATCTACACTGTCTCGCATCAGAGTAGTCGGTTGCATCTCTTTGAAGCAGTAAGCGTCGGTCAAACAATCACATAAAAAAATTGATAACGCTGCTGCTCTTGACAAGCAGGCCCTCAGAACTTGTGTTTCTAGTCACGCAAGGCTGTAGCGAAAGGCTGTAGCTGCTGACAACCCCTGGAATAGATAATCTCAACGGCCTGCTAATGTCCTTGGCGTTTTCTTGCGCGAAGGAGCACCTAGTATTAGCCTTCTCTCGTAATAAGAAAGCCGCACTTGTAGCAATTTCGTTTCGAGCATACAGCGCTGTTTTTTTTCCATTGCGAGAATATCTACATTTCTCTATATGGTGCTAATCAACTGGAAGAAATCAGCAGACTTTGCAAGGACTCTACTCCTCCGTGGCGGTGGCCTGCTCACGAACCGAAAAAAGAAAGCGCCACGCCCCTACAAAGTGAAACGGTAAATAACAAGACCTCAGAGATCCTTTTTTCAAATCAGCCTTTAAGTAAAAGGAATGTACTGTTAAAAAAATGTTGTTGTTAAAAAGCTAAAAAAGAGTATTATGAACAGCTGTTCTCAGACATGCGCAATGAACTGAAACTGATGTGGGATGTTGTGAATAAAATAGCAAGTAGAAAGTCAAGTATCAGGTCACGAACAACGTATCTGGACAAAAGCCAAGTAACAAGCAAGACCGATAGTTTCCTGCAAGCTGGATCTTGTGCTTGAAGAGCAGGTATTGAAAGTGTGGCTCATGCAATCGATATCACCCCTGTGACTAGCACTATTTTCATGGAGCCCGCAGATAACGCAGAGATACGGAATTTAATAGACAAACTGAAAATTAGTGCCTCGCCCCGACCTGACGGAAATCGGCCGGTGCCGATTAAGTGTGTCTCAAACGAGATAAGTGAAGTTCTAGCTTATATTCTTAACTTGTCAATATCTTCAGGAATTTTTCCGGAGGTCTTAAGAACTGCACGAGTGACACCAATCCACAAAGGCGGCGCGAAGGATCTAGTCTCAAATTACCGACCAATAGCTGACCTAAATATATTCTCAAAGCTTTTTGAAAGAGTGATATTTGACAGGCTGTGGTCATTTTTGGTTAAACACGATGTGATCTCAGACTGCCAATATGGCTTTCAAAAACATAAGTCGGCCGATCAAGCCCTTCTTAGTATTAAAGATAAACGAATCGCAAACATTGAAAAACAACGCGTTACACTCGGACTTTTTTTACACTTAAGAAAGGCTTTCGACTCAATTGATCATAAAGTGCTATTACAAAAATTACAAATCTACGGGATACGCGGCATTGCTGGTGATTTAATAAGAAGTTATTTAACGAATCGAAGCCAATTTCTGCAGGTAAACTCTATTTCTTCTGACATTTTGCCTTTAACAAAAGGTGTACCTCAGGGGTTAAAACTGGGCCCACTATTGTTCCTTATATACGTAAATGACTTTGTAAGAATACCTGACCCACCAGACATGGCAATGTATGCCGATGATATAGCAATGTATTTTTTACACCCAGTGACATTTCCGAACTTGCTTTCAGCGCAAATTTTTATCTAAATCGTCTGTCAGAATGGCTGAGCGAAAACAGCCTCGAACTCAATACAGCAAAAACAACATACATTTTATTCAGGCCTCGTAACAAAAACATGCATAGTGACAATAAATTATATTTAATGACACGGAAATTAAACGCGTTAAGTAACAAAAATTCTTAGGTGTATGGCTTGATGAACATTTATCGTGGAGTTCACATATAAGCAGGTTATGCAATGATCTTTCAAAATCCGTAGGTATTATTAAAAGAATAGACCAGCTAATTCCTCTTTGGCTGAAACAACAGTTATACAATGCCCTTTTTTATTCAAAGCTCTGCTATGGGATCTTGGTATGGGGAAAAACAACAACAACGAACTACAAGCTAATTCTTTTACAAATACGCATTCTTTGTATATATAGCAATTACAATGGTCGTTACGCATATCTAGAAACCGCTCCATTATTCCTGTGTTATTCACTTCTTCGCGCAGACACAATTTATTATAAGAAGCTTCTGCTTAGAGTACACAGATTATTCTCTAAAACATTCAATACAGATACATCTCGGCACCTTCTACGGTGAAACATCTGATACAAGCCGAAAACAACAACAAATTATGGGAAGCAAACTTTTTTATATCAGTCAACTGAAATATTAAACAAGGTTGAGGAACTGTTAGACTTTAGCGCTCTATTAGGCACTTTCAAAAATGCGCTAACCGCATTGCTACTAGCCGATGTTGTTTTCTTTTCTTGACCAATGTCATTCTGTTCCATTTCTGCTTGTTTGTATATACATACATCCCGTCAGAAAATGAATATATACAGTGCAGTTTTGATATGTGTGCATTGTGGCTGCGTAGTGCGTATTACAAGTGTAATATGTTTGTACTTGTGTAAATTCTGTACTTTTGTCTTTTATATGTATTTCCTTCTTTTATCACTGCTGTCGAAACTGTTTGCTGTAGGAGACTTGGACCTTTCGTCCGGTCATTGGTACCTTTAGTGCCAATCTCCACTCGCTATGGCGAGGAAATAAAGTTCATTCAATACTTTCAATAACAGCCAGCATAAGGCGTTCCTGTATTATCCTTTTTTTCTTTCGTTGCCTAAATAAATAAGCTTCGTAAGTGCAACAATCCTCCGTTATTAAAACCTAGTCGTCTGTTGAAAAGATCAACTTCAATTGGTCTTCAAACTTTCAACGGGAGATGGAGAAAACTTTTTGTATTCGTTTCTTGGAGCAGGAAATTGCTCATGATGAACTGAACGAGCAGCTTTCGGATTCTCGTAGTTATTAGTTATTCTGCATTTTCAAAGATCAATATTAGAAACTTTTTTTTACAATATTCCTTTAGCATACCGCTACGCACGCGAGATGAAATTTTTTTAAGTAGCACAGCAAGCGAAGTGTCACAGTAACGCGTCCCCAATTAACTGGGATTCCTTTGCAACGTTCGATTCATTTTCTACACACACTGAGCAGCCACCGCGTTGTTGCCTAAAGAAGATTTGATGTCTGTAGAATAAAAAAACCCACGCCCAACTTTCGGTAACTGGTAAACGTAAGGAGTCCATGGTCATCCATGACAACAGATTGCAACGCAAAACATAAAAAACAACCCAAAGACAGGCTAAGGCACAAGTTGTCAGGAGTCAGCGTTCTTGTCTCAACTTGTCTAAGTTCTATTCTTTTATGTTGTAATAAAATTCTTCGTCAACTCTCGGTGCAGACTGAAGATGATTACAAACTTAAGCAAAAAAGAAGGTAGATCTCACGTAAGTCTTTCTAGGACTCTGCTCAGCCGCGGGATGTTCAGCCACAGGTGCCGATGTTGGGACAAGCGCCTGTCCTGAAGTTGAGCCGTGCCCCAACCCTGACCCCGAACTCTTCGAAGCCTCCGCTGCCACGGCCGGGAGAACTGGACTCGGTGAGGCCTCTTTCCACGCACCGGTGCCTGCGAAAAAAGCCTGTAAACAAAGAACTCCTCCCGAAAAGGAACAGCATTCTTTAATTCTATAGAGCAAATAGACTTTGAAAGCAGTCAAATTAGATTTAATTGATTGCCGAGGCTTTTTAATTTAGCGAACTCTGCCGGTGTTCCACACGAAAAAGGCTGAACAAGTTTGGCCTTATACGAAGCAGCCTCTTTATTTTGTCGATCAAACTGGAAAGATGGTCACACTATTGCAGTTTCGTTGAATGCATGAAAGGCTATCTGATGGAGTGCCTAGCAGCTGCCTACTAAGCCTTCCATGGTGTACCGCCACGAATATACTTTTCTCTGCGTGCTAACCTAGAACAACCGCTGCCGCAGTCTGACACTCCATCTTACAGAATGAATGTCATTTAAAAGGCGTTCTTGCTGTATGATTACTAATGGTACTGCTTAAAAAGTATATGCGCCCTGCACGTTCCACGGCGAAGTCACCAGCGTAGATCTCCGTTGCGCTCGCGACCTATTCAACGTGAAGTTTGAAACGGGCCCTCCGTTACTCTCGTTAATATTTCTTTCGTGTAGCATTCCTTCGTAAAGCCCCGCATGGTCTATAGTGCGCCCAGAGATGTCGTCCTCATGAGATGCAGGCGAAATGCAACACAGTTATGGGCGCCATCCATGCCGAAATTCCTCGAAGATTTCGGAATGCCTGGCAGCTTGTAGTGTACTTTACGACCCGTATAAACCTCGAGGGTTCAATGAGACCGAGAAGGCTATACCGACGGTAAATTGGGCCCAACACCTCAGTAACTCCAGTCGCAAGAATCATGAGTTAAGTAAAAAGAAATAGATTAATCCTCTGTATGGTAAACCTGCAGGATTGCGAAACTCGGTCGAATCTGCTCCATGCTACACTCACTCGGTTCACGGTGTACAGCTGTTGGTGAGCGGGGCTCGGTAGGCCTGGACAGCTTGGACTTGGCCTTCTTCCGTGGGCTCATTTCCGAGCTTCCCGCGTCAGATCTCTTGGTCCCTGATGAGCCTGTACGCTTGGGGCTCTTCAGGGAAGGTGCACCTGTCTTCCCGACGGAATTCATTCTGTATGTTTGGCCTCGTAATAAAGAAACTTGCCCTGTGGACGGGTGCTGCTCGTTAGAGGCTGCTTCTTCTTCTTATCACGTGATTGGCGAGGGCTCGTGACGCCCTCATTTTTCTCTTGCTTCGAAACACGTGAAACTAACTCGCGCACATTTTTTCAAAGAAACTAATTACTAATAGTGTGTGGTTTTTTGATTACGTAAACCAAACAGCACAAGATTTTTGGTTAAATCTGCTTTTGGTACAACCCAAGAAACCTGCCCTGAAACTACTGGCGCGAATTCTCTAGCCGAGAATATATCGGGAAATTTCGCTCGGGGGTAGGCCGGACTGGCGTCGTGAGGCGCGCCAAAAAGGATGATGCTGGTCATTGCCTCACAAGGAATTCTCTTTGCTTCTACGTAGGAGTTCTGCCCCTGAATAGCGATCAGAGAGACTGGCCTTTGTTCCTATCATGCGGCGCAACTTTTCCTGAAAATGAAAAACCTCAACAGAGAAGCCCTACCCAGAGGCTTGATATCTTGATCATTCACACCAGAAAAGAATATGAAACATTTTATTTTGTTAGCCGCTGCGATGGCTCAGTGATTATGGCGCTCGGCAACTTACACGAAAGACATGGGTTCGAACCCGGCCACGGCGTTCGAAATTCGATCACGGCGAAATTTTATAAGCGCGTGTAGTGCGAGATGTCAATGCACGTTAAATAACCCAAGGTGATCGATATTTCCGGAAACCCTTAACACGGCGTTCCTTATAGCCTGAGTCGCTTCGGGGAGTTAAACCTCCATAAATGACACGAATATATATATATATATATATATATATATATATATATATATATATATATATATATATATATATATATATATATATATATATATATATCCTGAAGAAGACCGCACCGCGGTCGAAACGTTGATAAATAAAAGTGTCTTTGTAGAAGTTCCCACTTCTCTTAAATCTTTATTCTGCGGAGCCAACGCAACCTACGTTCGCAACATATATATATATATATATATATATATATATATATATATATATATATATATATATATATATATATATATATATATATATATATATGAAGGGAGCCAACAGTCACCGAAACCAAGGTGCATAGGAGAACGTTAAATTTTTTTTTTTATGTGTTATGCTTATCAGTGGGATATTATAGTACTTAGAATAATAAAACGCTTAAAGAAAATTACTTATAAAGCAGCAGAAAAAACAACCATGCCGCCGGTGGGATCCGAACCCACGACCTCCGAATATCGCGTCCGGTGCTCTTACCAACTGGTGAACACTCTCAAGGCTCGCTTACACCCAGTAAACATAAATACCCACGGGAGCAGCAGATTGGACAGCCGTCGCCGTAGCTCAGTTGGTAAGAGCACCGGAGGCGATATTCGGAGGTCGTGGGTTCGGATCCCACCGGCGGCATGGTTGTTTTTTCTGCTGCTTTATAAGTAATTTTCTTTAAGCGTTTTATTAATCTAAGTACTATAATATCCCACTGATAAGCATAACACATTAAAAAAAAAAAAATTTAACGTTCCCCTATGCACCTTGGTTTCGGTGACTGTTGGCTCCCTTCATAAATTTGTCAAACGGGCCCCTCATTTCCTTTAACTTATATATATATATATATATATATATATATATATATATATATATATATATATATATATATATATATATATATATATATATATATATATATATATATATATATATATATATATATATATATATATATATATATATCAAATAATACAAGAGCGAATCATTTTTTTGTAGCCTTCTAAGTTAACAACATGAATACTTGTCGATGCAGTGAACCATAATTCCCCAGCAGTTTTAATTACTTTTACCAAAGCACCGGTGACTTGAAGCTAGTAGCACGCCAGTACGCGAGTGTGCTTCCTTTTGTGCTAGAGCAAAACAATAGATATTGAGGAATGCATGCACATTTATGGAGAATGCATTCACATTTATGGAGAAATTAACATCAGATTGATCAGCGCAACATTTAGGCAAATTGAGCGAATAATTGCCTTCATTTATCTATATATGGTTTAAACTGTGAAAACAAGGTGGCAGGCGAGGCAGGTATTTATGAAGGCATGACAAAGTGCGAAATGTGAATTGTGCATCAGAGTAAATTTTTTAATCCTAAAGAATTTTAAATGCATCTGCGAGAACTTTCATTCCTCCTTGCACGCTTCCATAACTCGGGAGCGTATTTTGGGATCCGCAGTTAATGTTGGCAGCTTCGCGCGAATTATCTCTGAACATCTCCAAGAGCCCAACATTTGGACGCATAGGCGTTTATGCAAGCTTCGCTACCACTTCAAACCTACACTGATTGCTGTTCCAGACCTCCCGATTGTTTCTTGCGTAGCAAAGAACGCGATTGTGTGACTTTTGCGGAGGCGCTGTACAAAACAGATGAAAAGAACAGTCAGCACGTCCATTCAAGTGATAATGCAAATTTCAACAACAGCCTGGGTAGTGAGACACGTGTAAGGCCTGTTGGAGCGTTTTAGTAATTCGGTACAAGTGAGGACATCTCAGTAACTACTGAGTGTTAATTAGAAATCAGCATTAGGAGGACAGCCAAACTGAGAGGAAAGGAAGGAGACAGAACAGTTATTTATAGCGGATGGCACTCATGACGAATCGTTTTGATGCACGTGCCATACGAGGCTGCAATGACAAGCAGGAGAGGATGAAGGGAGGAGGGGGGGGGCTCTGTTGATACGGATAGCTGAAGCTTATCGATGTGCCTTTGTTACTTTGGGTAGGGTAGTGGGAATTTTCGTACTTCGTTTTAGGAACTCGCAGCAAATGTGCAGTAAGTGTCATTTTGCAGCGCCTTGGTCTGAGATAATAGGTGACCACACGACATAATTGGTGACACACACGACAGATAATAGAGAATAGGTGACACACACGACAGAAAAAGATTGTATGTGGGATATGAGCCTGTCCCGAGAGGCACTAGTGCACCTTACAGCGAAGCATCAAGAGCTGAGGTATCTCGCTTTGCTGTGTGCTCATCCGTCTGTTCTGGTAGCGAGAGCCTGGATAACTGCACGTCACGACTTCCGAGATACTAAGACATGGAAGAGCGTATATAACAATGCAGCTTCTACTACTCACAGACCCCACGTGACCCATCGCAGGAAATATGCGCAGCATGCACAACTAGCGTAAACGCAAGTCGTGTGATGCTTCATAACTCGCTGGCAACAGAAATTTTGCAGTATTGTTGGTAAGGATATGTGCTGCATGGCAAGAGCGATTGAGTTTACAGATTCTTTATCCGCCGATCAGCTTGAAAACCGGACGACGTCCGTTGCCGTGTGCGCTGAGTTCCACCCGCCGCAACGTCACCGACACAAGCGCACGCTGTAGACGGCGGGTCGTACAGGTAGCGCCAATAAGGAAGACACGAAGCGCTGTCGCCGAGAACCGGCGAGAATGGACAGACGACACTAGGCGCATGCTTAAAGCGCAGCCGGCCATGCTTGCTGCACATGTTTGTTCCCTGCCGATTGTTTCCAGGTTCTTGAAACCGTGAAGCCGTGCGCTCCTGTCTCAAGTTTAATTTCATGTTGCCGATCCGTCTAAGTACATCAGAGGATGAAGTGTTCGCAGCCTCTCATAAGCCTTGTTCCGACAGGCGCCACTATGGAAAGAATCGCTCCGCTCGTGCAGTTTATATCAGCAAGCTTTTCATTGAAATGCGGCCGCCGTGGTCCGGACTTCATCCAAGGACTGTGGGATGACGAGCCGAATGCCAAAGCTACGAAGGGACTCCGGCCAGTTGGCTCTTTGCGCGACGCCGTTAAAGCCTCAATTCCCCAGACAATACGGTGCTGGTGTTGTCGGCGTTGTGAGCGAAAAAGTACGAGCATGCTTCTGGCAGGTGGTCACCAGAAAGCAACCTAGGAGGTGGTTCGGCCACTTCGGTCACGTGACCTTGCGGCGTCATCGCAACCTGACCACCAGGAAGGCGGAAAGCCGGCCACCGTGGCAGGTGGCAGTAAATTAATGGTTGGTCGCTCCGGGAGAGCAATCTGGGCCGCTCAAGACGTCCCTCGTGAGCCCCTGCGATCGCAGGCCAGTGGCGCCTCGCTTAACCACTGCACCACTACGCCGCAGGGGTATGAGGACTGTCAGGGATCTATGAATGTAAAGAGGAGAATGACCTTCTGCATATACGGAAATCATACCATTATGTCATCGCCTAATGGCCTTGAGGATGGAGTTCAAGTGTCCCCTTTATTTTTGTAGCGCAAGTTACACTAGGCTAGTCAGCAGCGCACTTCAGACGGTCCGCGCTGGTCACTTCTGCGGATGCGCCGTAACCATGGTAACCAGCTGCGACGAGTCGCAGGTGCTCTTCTCACGCCGTCGCCTTGCCAGTCTCCGCGGAGCGCCGCGCATGACGTCAGCACTTAGCTGTGCGCCTCACTGCGCATGCGCTATCCTAAGCGGCTGCGCCGCGGCGGTGCATATAAGCAACACCCCCTAGACTTCCAGGCCGCAGAGCTCCTGCTGATCACGTGATGCGCGTCATCATCTGGAGGCGGCTGCGGGGGGCCGAGGAAGCGCGAGCTGCCGCTATGCCGCCGCCGCCGCTCGAGTCCGGTCGTTGTCATTGACCCGAAAAGCCGCGTTCGCGGGATATTCATCCGCAGCCGAGTTACATGGCAATCCTGCATTCTTATTTCGAAAATAACGCTTGCTAAATGTCAGGATTGTCCGAGATCGCCTTATGTCTTCACAATAAAAGTTTCTTGTTACGCACAAAACTTCTTGTTTCTACGCCTTCTTAGCACCACTTCGTCACGTGGATGAGAGTTCTGCGGCAGCGTCTGCCGCACATCTTTTTGCTGGTATTTCGGTTTTTCTTTTCGTAGCACAGCGCTGTGGGCCTATACTTGCTTCTTGGTTGTGCTTCACCTTTTGCGAGATTTTGTGCCCCTACTGCGACTTTGAGTCCTTATACGAGGTGTCGGCGCAGCGATGGAATAACAGTGACACCGCTAAGCCGAACAAGTGTTGTGTACCGCGCTGCCGCGGAAACTACACGGCAGAGTGCAAAGCCCATGCATTCCGGTTCCCGCAAGATGACGAACTGCGAAAGAAATGGATTCGTGCAGTACCGCGTCAGGGCTTCGTCTGTACGCAGAACTCCAGGGTAAGCAATCTGCAGATTCCTGACTAATATTTTATTCTGTGAAATCGACGCAGTGGTTGAAATCTTTTCTTGACTAATTATAAGAGACTAATTTCTTGACCTGTGGAGCAGGCATTTTTTTTTAATGTCATTGGGATCTTTATCTATGTCGCCGTTGCGCGCCGGCTTAATTTAAAAACGGCGGTTATACTTGTAATTCTGTTTCTTCGAGAACTAAATTCTGTGGCAACAGTAATGGTAATAAGTCTGACGACTAAATTCATTAAGTAACTCCCGCGTATCCTTTTATTGTACTCCTATTAAGGTGTGTATTTTGATATGCTTCAGTGAACAATAATTTGATATTCACTTAACCGTTACAATGTAAATCTAATCTTTATAATTTGCCTTTTATGCGACCAAATCAAGCTTTTGCATGCGGTAAGGAAATAGTTAAGAAATGTGCTGTTTTGGGAGAACCTCCGCATGGTATATTTGCATTTACGGTGCATAGAGGAAAAAAATTACTCATGTCCGGTGATATCTTCCTTAGGTATGCGAGGCCCATTTCCGCTCAGAGGATATCCTGAAGGAAACTTCATACCTCGATGATGCCTCTGGGAGAACAATCACGGCTCCTTTGCCATATCCGCGCATTCGTCAAGGTGCAGTGCCATCCAAATTCCCCGCCTGTCCGATGTATCTCTCGACTGAGAATGCAACAAGGGAGAGCCCAGAGGCCAAGAGGATCCGCTTAGAGGCTTCAGCTATGCAGAAAGCTCTTGCGGAATTTGTGGAGACATTTCGTGAAGAGGGAGACGCAGACAAAATTTCGCGAATTCAGGACATAATTGCTCACTTGCGGCTAAAGAATTCCTCATTCTGGCACACTATTGAGCGCAATGAGCGGATTATTTTCCTCCACATCGTTGAAGATGAGGCCCCATGGATTAAGTATTCTGTGACCATCAAAGCGGACTGGGCCGTTACGTTCCACTTCATGAAGTGCTTGACGACGAAGCTTGGATCTTGCTTAGTCGTTCCAGCGACCGCAAAGAGCAAGAGAGAGTTAGAAGGATTTCTCGGCAGCGTCCAAACATGGGACAGCAAACTGGACTCAACCTCCGAGAGATCGGAAGAGGAAACCTTTACAGCCATCCTTTTCCTGCTCGATAAGCTTTGCGGCACAGAAACAGAGGAAAGAGGTCGTGCCGTCCCATTCATTCGCGAGCAGTTGAAGTTGCTCCTAGTGAACAAGATTCGGAGGCGTTATTCAGCTTAATTTATGGTGTTTTGCTGCCTTTTATTCACAATTTCGCCCCATGCCTACAAATACATGCGCAGCTACGGGAACGTCATCTTGCCACACCCAATGACAATTAGGTCTATATTCTCATCCTACGGCATGAACCCTCTGCTAGAACACGATGAATCTGGGTTCCTGAAATAAGTGGCCACACGGATTTCCGACTTGGATCACTACCAACGCACTGTCACCCTGATTGTAGATGAAATCCATATTAAACCTTTCTTTGATTATAAAGGCGGTGGTATAACTGGCGTCGCCCACAATTCGGCTGAAGCTGCTAACAGTGCCCTGGTTTTTATGGTGCAAAGCCTAACATGCAAATTCAAAGAAGTGGCCCACATAGTGCCCGTACGTGGCGCCGACGGTGACTTTTTGCATAGACTGCTGAAGCGCATCATATGTGGACTTTAGAAGATCGGTTATAAAATAATATGTGTCGTAACCGACAACAACAAGGTTAACGGGAAGGCAATGGAAAATTTCAGGAACTCTGCCCCTTGCCTAGGCAGCGATCACCCCGCTTTTCTTTACCCGCATCCATGCTCAGCCGAGAGGCCACTGTTCTTCATTATCGACACCGTGCACTTGCTAAAATGCATCCGAAACAACTGGATTCGGCAACGCAATGACCAACACTGCTTCTCATTCCCGGAATTCGATGAAGGGATGTTGCAAGAACGGCGCATGCTCTCTGCATCTTTCGACACCTTAAGGGACGTCTACAACATCGAGCTCGGCCAGCTCCTCAGGCATGCGTATACGCTGTCCAGAAAAGGCCTTTTTCCCTCTGACATCGAGAAACAAAATGTGAAGCTTGCTTTGCAAGTATTTAATGACACCCTGCCCCCGGCCTTCCGAGTCATTTCAGAGAAACATACTTTGAACCACATTGAAGGGACCACCAGTTTCATAGAAATAATTGTGAAGTGGTGGAAGATTGTAAACGTCAAAACTCCGTTCAAAGGCATCAGACTAAGGGATCCGTTTCAAGGGCCAGTGTTTTCTATGGACGATGCAAAGATAGTTTTTCTTTCCAACCTGCTCAACTGGTTGGACGAATGGAAAGAAAAAAACAGAACATTATAACTCCGGTAAGCTTACCAAAGAAACTCACGGAGCCCTTCATCAGACTACCTACGGCCTCATCGAACTTTCCAGGTATTGCCTTGATGAGCTCAAACTCTCTTATGTACTGCTCGGGAAAATACAGACGGATGGCCTGGAGGACCGCTTTGGGAAGTACAGGCAGCTTGCAGGTGCTCAATATCATGTGTCCATTCGGCAAGTGTACGAATGCGAAAACAAGCTCCGCCATCAGAACACTTTGCCTCTGGTGGTCACAAGATCTAGAGACTGCACCGACGAGGACCAGCAGTGGGATGGACTTCTTAAGGAAAATGAAAGATCGCGACCTAGCTGCAATGTGGTAGTCTCTGAACAGACACTGACGAAAATCAAAGACCTCATTCCAGTATTGGTGTACGTCGCAGGATATGCCGTTTACGCCACGCTAAAAAAGCTCAAGTGTGAGAGTTGCCGTGCCGCCTTGACTGTGGACAAGGAATTAACAGTCGGCGTGGAGGAAAAGCACTATCAACTTATTAGAGAGATGGATCGAGGCGGTCTGGTACATCCAGAGATGTTTGTGGTTAATGCTGTTGCCCACAACTACGCAGTAGTTGAGCAGCTGTCAAAGAACAGCGACTTCCTCAGTATGCCATGCCAGCGCAAAGTGGTCACAGACCTGACGGTGGAGCTCCTCACGAACGAAGACAGCCAAGAGTTCGACACCTGTGACAGCGGGCACACTAGTGAACTGGTACTGAAGCACGTGCTATGGTGCAGCACCAATATCCTGCTTAAGAATTTTTGCTGCAGGTTAAATGACAAGATTGCTGATGCCAGTACCAAATCTAAGGAGGGAAAACTGAAGACACTAAGTAGCAAGTAGGTGGGCGGGCCCCATAATGAAATAAAATTTCGTTCTTGGATTACTCAAACCGTGTGTTTTGTGTTATAAATTATCGCTGCTTAAACAGCAGCAAAAACCAACTCCAAAAACATACGCGTCTGATCAGGCACATCAACCTTAAAATGCCCAAAGAGACCTCAACAAAGCCTTCGCAGTCATTGGCTCGTAGCGGTGTTATTCGTAGTAGCTATCACGAAAAGCAATAATGTGTTCAGATGTCTTGCGCAGATATGGGTGCAAATTAGTGTGCGCTTTCACTTCTTACAGAATCGGACTTACGAGACCCGCTCAGGTCATCCTTCCCGCTCGCATACCAGCGACGCGCCGCGCACCCGCCTCCGCCTCGTGACGTCACGGAGGGAGCACTACGGCCTTCAATGTCTAGGGGGTGTTGATATAACCCGCGGAGCAGCCGCTCGGCTTGGGAGAAGGCGCATTGGAAGAAGACGCGGCTGGCGGAAGGTGAAGACGCTTGGCGAGACGTTCTTCACGTACCTCGGGAGTCTCCGATATGCGCTTAGTTCTCGGCTCTTCATTCTTACGTAGACGGGCAGCCTTACGCCATTCAATTACTTCGGGGTCGGTAGAGGTAGCTGTCCGCAGGCTCTGAAGATGCCACTTGCAATACACGCGGCCACCAGCCGCGTCGTATTCTTCCATTGCGCCTTGTCCCAAGGCGAGCGGCCACTCCGCAGCTTATATCCTCCGCGGCGTAGCCGCAACGAGCACAGAGCATGCGCACTTCCTTTCCTCAAAATCATTGGCGCCTAGAAAGTTATCAACGCCAACGTCAACAAAAACAATGAGCGCCGACAGCTTTTCTTTTGTATCTCCTGGGTTTGCTAAGCCAATCCACATTTATCTTTCGTTTTTGTGATCAGTATTTGTTCCATGTTTCATATAATAGATGCTTTCATATAACTTGGTGTTCCTTCTGGTGACTTCTGCATATTACTTCTCCATTTTTTATTTGGACTTGAAAAAAATAATTATTGGGACACATAAGCTCCGCCTTACGGGTATGACGTAAAAGTGTGAATCGTTCTAATGAATCCCTCACCATCGATTGCACGCCATTCCTCAGTGATGTCACTATGCTCTAAATGACGCCAGCACTACACCATAAGATTTTGATGTCTACAGCAAAGGAGAGAAAATAAAAATTCCTCAGAAGGTACCGGGACTCGAGCAAAGGACCTCCAGATTTCGAGACGCTCACGCAACCCTTCGACCAAAGAACGGCGTTCCTTTAACTGAATAACGGTGAACCAAGTGTATGCGCTTTGTTACGTGTGTACGCTAATAAGCAAGCGTTTCATTAGGAAGGGGGGAATCTTCAATGAGCATTGGAGCAGAATTCATTTGGAGGCAATGCTTTCGCAATCGATGCGCGCAGGCACTCTGAAGTATATTTTGTAATTTTTGCTACTTTTTCTGAATTGGTACCACATTCTATTCACACTGATTAGCCTATAGCAGTATCCATACATGGCCACGTGATACCAAACCAACCTGTCTCAATGGCCTCGGACCAGCCAGCCTGACTGTCGACGCAAGGGTCACGGCTACAATTCCCAAATCATTATCCCAGATTTCTTTAACACGGAATGATTTACTTTATTTCATATACGCCACAGCCACATTTCAGTCATGCTACGACCTCATAGTCACAATTTACCTCAACCTTTATCGCTTTCTATCCACACAGCAATGTTTGACGTTACAATCCTCGCCGCCAATCTTGAATTGCTTTGACCACTGGCACGGTTATTCCTCCCAACGTACGCTCTAACACTGCTGTGTTAATATCGCATTTGCCCTGGTTTTGTTTACTTGTGCGTTTTGTTTTTTTGTTGGT
This sequence comes from Amblyomma americanum, assembly GCF_052857255.1. Taxonomy (NCBI): domain Eukaryota; kingdom Metazoa; phylum Arthropoda; class Arachnida; order Ixodida; family Ixodidae; genus Amblyomma; species Amblyomma americanum. The sequence continues at coordinate 84,541,042 of NC_135506.1, forward strand.
GCCGCATGATGGCTCCACACCTAAAGTTAAGAAGATATCTGCGAAGGTTATCTTATTGGTGGCTAAAATCAAGACAAGAATAAAATTTCACGAGTCATGGCTCGGTGGCTTGACCCACCGCCCGATTAAAAGGGTTATGCCTTATCCATCCATCCATCCATCCATCCATCCAGAGAGCGTGGGAATGATAGTCAGACCGGCCGTACCGGCTGCAGCATTCACATAGTCCACTTTTTTGCGCTTGCTACGCTTTTAGCTGCTGTAGAGGCAGAGTACTCACAAAGTTCTAGCCCGCTGAGCAAGCCCACGGAGCATTGAACGACCTGGCTGGATTTGCACACCTACGAGCCATACCTGGGGAGAGCCTAAGTAAGTAGATCTGCTCTTTTACGCAACCCTCATCTCGTGTACTTATGCTCATACGTCGCGAGAAGCGTCGCGCGCTCCTGCCTGGGTCTTGCAGTCGTCAGCACACCTTCCTAGAGCGCTGGAGTAGTGGGCTGCGGAATCAACGGAAACCTTCACTCAGCTCATTTATTGCTGATGCTGAGGGGCAGAAAAGAATCGGGACAGGAACAGTGCGTGGGTCGAGAAGTGGACAAAATGAGCGGTGCCGCTCGTCAGAGCAAATTGTGAGTTACTCTTGCTTCGTTCCAACCCAAGCATTGTCTTTAGGGCTGCATACTTGTTGAAATATTACACTGCCTTTGTGTGACAAGGCGGCGTTCAAGACATCTAGACGGACGTGCTGACGACTGTGTTAACCGCATGTGTTCTGAATGTAGGCAAGTAGCCTTCACCTACAATCGCAATTACCTCAAGAAGCACCCTGGAGCAATTCGGCCCAGGCAGAGGAAGCCGATGGTGCCTGAAATGTGCAGTGTTTCGTATTAGAAACTAAACCGTCAGCTCTCGCCCAGGCAACGTTCTCGAGCGATGCCAATTCGGAATGAATTTCTATCTGCGGCTGGCGGAAGTTCAGACCGCCAAGTGAACAAAGAAAGTGGCTCGGTATTTCACTCAACTGCTTATGCTTCCTAAACGGTTCGGAATGTTTGGTGGCACATTAACGCCGTCATGCGGCTTTATAAAATTGCGGCGTGTGATTCAACGAGATTTACCTGGAATTATTGCAGCCAAGCGCAAGTTTTTGTGTAAAAAGCGGTATTGCCGACATTGCTTTTCACGCTTTGCCTTCGAAGATTTTTTTTGTTAAGATATAATAAAGCGCGCCTGTGAGCAGTGGTGATTCTGTTCGCAGACGGTCGGCGAGAAGGGCTTTTCCTATCGCCGGTGGCTGGTTCTTCGAATCTTTGTGGGCGGAAGTGAGCTCTTTATCGGGTGCGCTTCAAGCTCTTTATTGCTCTTTGTAGAGTGCGCCACGAAAGACTACTCGTTTTTTCACAACGCCGTTATCATCATTATGTTCATGTTTTTGTTGTGTACAGGGCCCCTTATTTCGATTGTCATATGCATTTGTGACCGCTGGTTTTATGGTTCTGCGGATTCAAAAGGGCCGTTCAGCGAAGATGCCGGCATCGGAATTGGCGTTCGAGAAAATCGCGATTGATCTACCTAGTTGTTTGAATCAAAACCACATGAACTAGCGCGGGCAAATTCCGACACCCAATTTCGTTGAAAGGAAACATGGGGAAGCGGGATTCGAACCACTGCTCCTTAGGCCGTAAGCCAATGTCCTCACCCCTTAACCTTTGAGGAACCTTGGTTCGACATGGTTAAAGGGGGGGGGGGGGGGGGGCTTCTTTCTCTTGTGCAAAAGAAGACAATAACTGGGCAAAAATAAAAATTAAGGAAACGACATTCCCAGTGCCTACGAAATTATGTGCAAAAAAGGAAACCAGGCTACTAAAATGACTCATTATGGCTATCGTGTGATGCCCTTCAGGTGGAGATTGTCCCCCTAATTTTTTTCTCCTGATACTTGGCTGCCTCTGCGTAAAGCAATTACTTGTTATTTCCGTACCGTCTCAAGAGCTTCGGCGTGGCTTATCTGCGATTTTGTGTAATTAGGGGGGCGTGTTCTTTCGTGTTGTAACATCATTTCTTTTCGCATTCAATCTCGATGAGATTTTCTGTGCTCACTCATGGAATGGGTCGTCCGTTTCAGTGTATTCTAACCTCTCTATTACAGTCATACCCGTCCAGCTGCTTTGGAGGCATTTTATTTTACTTATTCTTTGGGCCTTGGCTAGTTCTGCTCCATTGTGCAAGACCTAATGGTGCAGTTGCTGGGTTGATGTTTTCGAGCCTAAACATATAAACGAAGATTTGTATGAAAATATTATCGACACATTGAGGCTGTACATTCGTGTTAGGGCAGCAACGCTACTGGCGAGCGTGGTGGGGTTTTCACCTGATGAGGAATTCTAGCACAGTGCGTACGGTTTTTTTTTTCTAAGAGGCCACCTCGTCTGCTTGAAGTCATAGGTAATTATTTGAGGGGTAGCAAAATTGGCTTGGTTGTCCACCTGAAGGAGGTTTAAGTCGAATACTTTCAGCATTTCCTCATTCGGCAAAGGCATACAGCTCAATTTCAGCGCTCTCTGGGCTCGTTCTTCACAGCTCTTGTTCGTATTTTTATCAGAGTTCCAATTCCTCCGCGGCGCACGTATTTGTCTGCATTGAGTTTTACTTCTCGGCGTTACTATATTAACTTCTTGTATATTTTGTTGCGTGTGGTGTTCCAACCGTTTCGCTGATCATATCAGTACATCGTCCGCATATAGGGCGCGCCTCACATCAGAAATTTCTTCCAGCCGTGACGAAAACCCCAACATCGTTAGCTGGATCCATTTCTCCGAACCCCGCGGCGTCCCTTTTCCTGTCGGGTTGATCGTGCTGGTTAGTGTGGCTGTTCTCAAGGATAGCAAAGCTCTCACGTGCAATTTCCTCAGCTTGATGTGGCCAGGCCTCCAGGACAGCCTCATGAGTCGCATTATCAAATGATTCGTTTAGGTCTACTGCGAGTACCGCTTTAGTCAGGGTCCTTGCAGGGTGTTTTATGGCACACAGTTTAAATTACAGAAGTATGCCTGCATTAGAGGGATGCCTTCGGGAAGCAAGTATTTTGTTTTGCTTTTTGTGATATTGTGCTCTGTGCGAGGCAGAACAACACTGACTAGTATAGCAAAATTATATTCCTTAGAAAATTAGCTATGCGTGCAATATCCAATCTCGCGCTCAGTGAAAACATAGAAGTAGTTTCTTCTTCAAGTTAGGTTACTTGGAACTGAAAAAAAATGTATCATAAGAAGCGTCCTATGTACATAAGAAACCGAATTAAACAAAGCAGACAAATTTTCGAGAAAGCCTCTCTTGACACCCCGCAAATTTGTAACATTTGATGTAATTCATTCCACCCTTCTACGTCCCGCACAAGTTACGGCCATCACCGCTGACGTCTATAATTCCCCGAGTTTTACATACCTATCCCGAGCTATTCACCATGATGTTGTAATCTCAGATAGACTGTATGATTAAACAATTTGTTCGTAACCAGCTATTTTTTAAGGTCTTCCAACTATTTCGTATGTACATCACACTGCCCAAACATGTACGTAAACGTTTTGATTTTCTCATTATTATTTCTGTTAAATGTAGTTTGTCATTCGAGCCTGTATAGTCCTTCAGTTAAAAGCTGGCATTGTCAAACGCTTGGAATTTTTTTTTAGAAAGCCATGCCTTAGACAGATATTTTGGAACGTGTTTTCATTGCATCCGCTTGGCTTTTGCGTTGTAAGCCAAAAACGTAAGTGATAAAAGTTCGTTGTTTTCGAGGCGAACGTGTAATCGACTGAGTACTGCCTGTTCGATGAGATTCTGGAGGCTGCCTGATGTGCCCGGCTTAGGGATGCAATTTATCTCTGCATATCGCCATTCCTCTGGGAGTGGGTCCGTTCTCTAGACTCCATTGTGATTCTCTGTTAGCGCGGTTATCGGTTAGTCGAGCTCATGTTATAACATTTTCATGGTTGTTCGCCGGCCTCCCGCGCCATGCTTGTGGTTATTTCTCTGAAGGGCGCGTGTCCTGTGTGTCTTCATTCATTACTGTCCCCTCGGTCCCATACGGTTAGCTCTCGTACTGCTGCTTACAGCCCTTCTCTATGTATCGGTCTTCGAGTACGCGGATGATCGCTTCTCTCTCGTGCGCCTCCTTGTGCAGTAGTTTAGAGACCGCCTTGCAGGTCTCCGTTTTTGTTATGGTTCCTTATGTGAGCCCTTTGACAAGAGCCCGCGTTGGGCTGTCCCCATTATTGCCTCTGTTTTATCGCTCTCTCGATTACAGTTCATTTGTCAGCTCCGTAGCATACAGCTCTAGCTCAGTCGTTATTGGTGTTATCCTCAGTTTTAGTTTGCCCTTTATCTTTTGTAGACGCCACCTTCGGGCCAGCCCTCTTCTGGTTTCCAACATATGAAGCAACTATAGGTCGACTTTAGAAGAATGTTGTGCATTAGAATTGCTCCATAATATTCAAACAGCGCTAAGCAACAAGGAGAAAGTGCAAAGGGAACGCAAACAGCGGAAGAGACACAGCACACACGTAAAATGTGTTCCCTTCGTTCTTGGTCCTTGTTACTTATGCTGTTTTAACATTATCGGTCGACTTCGGTATTGCTTGCAGTAGCCTGTAACCTGTTGTCACACCGGTTGTATCTCACTAGAGTTTCTTGAACAATTTGGCAAGAGCAGTCTTTTTTCCCTCTTTCTTTCGGTCTACGGTCTGGTTCCTAAAGCATCCCAGGCGGTCATTTTTAACGTACGTTTTCTTTTGGACTGCATTATGCAATATAAAATGAGTTCTACCCAAATTTTTCGCTCAATTTCACCACCCGCGCCGTTTTTTGAATTCATGCCAGAGTCAAGTCTAGGTGCGCGTCCAGATTAATGCTCTTTGCCAGCCTTGTCGAGTTCGGTTGTTCAGTTTAGCAATGTTAGTTGTTTTGGGGCCCCAGGTTCTCAGTCCTACACCCGCTTAGAATGTGAGCGGAAATAAAGTGTCCCATTGTCAGGAAGGAATTTCGTCTAGGTATAGGGAACATGAGTGTGTCATTGAAAAACTCCTCAGGCGTGTCTCATTTCCATCTTCCAGGCGCTTGTGAGCATTATGTACGAACTTGCTCTCTTCCTTCACAATGTACATTAATTAGAGCAGGACGTGAGATACGCTCGCGTGTCGGACCATAGTAAGATCTATGACTGTCTTCTTTTAAACCTGGCAGGTTACCCACAGCCCGGTGGGCAGGGTTCAGATGACCGAACCGACAAATGAAGAAAGAAAGGAGCACACAACTGCTAAATGAGTGAAGAGCCACTAAAAGCAATACAGCACTAAAAATTCCAGGGCACACTTAAGCTCGTTCTGATGGGTATAATGCGGTGTCGAAAATTGGTCCCTGAAGTGGCCTGGAGTCCATCTTTAACCTTTAGAGAAGCAAGCCCTATAACAAGCCATAGTTATCAAGAGGTATTAGTAAAGATTGTGTTTCTTGACTACACCGCTAGGATCCTGCACTCGACGTCTCTATAAACTTCCCTCTTTCCCTTTGGTAGCAAATCCGCCATAAATCTTCGGGGCACACTTAGGCTCAGGGCAGATTTATGAGGGCACATCTGGAGAAGGTAGTTCGGAGCGTGGTGGGATGGGAGTGGAAATATTTTTCAGACTTGTGTGGGCCGAAAATTGGCCTTAGCATGGTTTTCTTTTCCGATTGATGAGGGAGCGCGGGAGGGCTGGCCGCCTCCACCACCCCCCTGCTTAACATCCATGTTAATGGTATGACACGAACGCATTAATGGGTCCCTTCAGTGGCCTGCGCTCCTCTTTGTGTATCATTTCGCAGACACCGTCCTTCACTATTTACATTCATAGATAGCGGGCAGTAACGGTGCCATTTCCTGAGGCATTGGTGCCGCAGTTAAGCGACCGGCCAATGCCCAGACGGGCGGCAGTTAAACACTGTGCTGAGGAAAAAACCGTTTTGTTGCCCCAGACGTACGGAGCATGAACTTTTTAGGATACATAAAGACAGAGACAGGTAATTAATGCAGCAGTAAAAAAAGCATCAGAAATTTCTCAACTTAGCTTCTATAATGTCATGTGCTCACAGTAATAATTGAAAAACGATAGCTAAAAAAATATTTGCCACGCTGCTTATGGAAGTGATCACTTCAACACAACCATGTATTCGGTCAACGTTACAAAAAAAAAAAAAACGAGCATCTCGTAAAGTGCAACACAGCGCTGTTTGGCGGGGTTTCCGTATCCTCCTACAAGCCCATTCCTGAGGAAGTCAGGAGCCGGGGGACGCTTGCACCCATTTTCACCGATAGAGCGAATGGCGAAAAGTAACAGCGCTAAGTAGCAGCTTTTGCGGACACCGCTGATCCGATAAACAGTGCGCTATATAAAATACACTAAATATTCTTGATATCACGGTAACATTTCCAGGTAATCGTATTACTAGCTTTACATATACTGGCGATATCATCGAGGTATCAAAGCGTCGACGATACACGAACGAGTGTCTGTGTCGGGAGTCAATTTCAGTTCTGTACCATGTATCTGTACCGGAAATACAATTATCGCCTGTAGCGGGTATCGGTAACGAAGATACTTTCTTCAGGTTTCTTCCAGAGACCTGCAATGCGGAACCATCGGCTACCGTCATGTGAAATGGGTTGCGCGGCTGCGGGAGCTTCGGAACTTAGCCGGATATGCTTAGCTTTAGACGCAATACCTTTAGCTTAACAGACTCGCTCTTTCTTGGCTGAGTTCTTTCTCTCCAGTGTTAAGGGTAAACGTCATGATTTGCAGTTCTTTCAAGAGCATTAATTAGGCTTTTCTGTCTGTTCGACATTTTGTTGCACACTGCTTTGAGGGATCGTATTGTATGTCGTATGTTTATTGCAGCAGCTTTGTTTAGTTGCCACACTATAGGTGACCGTTTGGCATATGCTGTGAGATTTATGCTAAACATATAGATACTGAGGTGTGCTTGCATGCAATAATAATTTAATTCGTCAACAGGGAATGCCTCATCGAATAATTTACCGTTTGCTTAACAATTAAGTAGAGCAGGCAAATATTTTCAACTTTGTAGGAACATTGCTCCTTAGAAATGCTCTCATTGCAAACGATCTTCCCAAAAAACACAGATTTCTCTACGACTATTCCCGTTGCAGGCTACAGCGTTAAAACCATCGTTCAGGCGAAAGACCGCTGCCTACATTGTGGTCTGCTGCTGCACAGTTTCAAAGATAATGTTGCACAGTTGTTTATTATATGGAAATGCCTTCCCACTGGGCGAATTGAATATACTTCGAGCACTGTTCACACACAACGGGCATAATTTGAAAGACTCCATAAGTACACTGCAAATAGTGCGTGATGCCGTCGACGTAGTGTGCTTCCTCAATTTGCCCTTTTTCTCTCTATTAACTTAGCATCAGTCTCTGTCCGAATATTGTTTCACTGCAGCCTAATGACCGGCATGCTTGAGCCGTTGAATGCAAATGACGATGTAGGATCAAAAAAGGCAAACAAACACACCGATTATTTTTACCGTGCTAATTTTACTACCTTTATTTCCAGAAGCGGCGTGCTTTCCTCGATTTCGTCACACAAATTCGGATTCGGGCACATTGGCGGCAACGACCAACGTGGAAAAGCAGCGAACGCAATTCCAGCAAAGGAGCTTGGTTCTCGAATTCCTTGATGGAAAGCAGTTGCTATCAGGAGCGGAGACCTCCTGGAAAAGGAGATCTCTTCAGGTGCGATCAATGTCCATACAGTTCAGCGAACTATGCCGATGTTAGGAGACACGAGCAGTGTCACACGGGAGCACAGCCCTTTGAAAGCCCGACAGATGCACTGCCGCTTGTGAAGCGTGACTATAGCAGCCGAATGCCGTGCCATACAGAACAGCGACCGTTTAAATCCGAAATGGGCCCTTCCACAGCTGCTGAGTCTAAACCTACAACTCCAGAGAAGCCTACAAACACTAACGAGATACCGGACCAATGTGAACATTGCTCTTTTGCAACTAATTGGTCTCGTAGTCTGGGTATACACATGCGCAGGCATACTGGCGAGAAACCCTACAAGTGTGAATTATGCCCTTTTGCTGGTGCTCATCGTTCAAATTTTTTAAGACACCAGCGCAGCCACACCAGAGACGCACCCCTCAAGTGTTCCCGGTGCTCATATTCAACTACTACGCCACAATCCCTCAATCTCCACCTGCGCTGGCATTCTGACGAGGGACCCTTCTAGGATGACTTGTGCTCTTTTGCTGCTAATCAGTCTGAATATTCAGCTCAGCAAACGCAAGCGCATAGTGACGAGCGGCTACTCAAAATGACAAGTGCTCTTTTGCAGCCTCTGGATCTCATAAATAACCTTCGTGTTCATATCTGCACGCACACTTGCAAGAGAACGTTCAAGATTGACTTTTGCTGTTTTGCTGCTGGTAAGTCTGCAATTTAATAATCCACGAGTGCAGGCACAGTGCCGACAGCCCCTTCAAGTGCCACAAGTCCTCAAATACACCTGCCAAGTCTTTACATCTCCCTGCCCACAAGCGCACGCACAATGGCCAAAACCGTTTATGTGTGAATGGTACCCTTTTGTTACTGCTCAGTCTATAGCTTTAACTCAGCTCAAGAAAACATATATCGGCGAGAGAAGCTGTACAAGCGCACTTATTCAGCTGCTGGTGTGAAAACCTGTGTCCATATACTCACGCATACTGGCGAGAGACGCTTCAAGTGTGACATGTGCCCTTTTGCAGCTCCTGATTCTGAAACTTACTCAACGCAAGCGAGCGCATACTTGCAAGAGATCCTTCAAGTGTGCCGTGTGAGCATCTGCAGCAGCTCATCCGAAACTAACTAAGCACAATCGCACCCACAGTGAAGAGAGGCCTTTTAAAAAGTACAACTGTTCTTTCCCATCTGCTGGGTTTGGTAATCTCTGTGCTTTCCCATGTACATGGTCAGATAATCTCAGTGTGCATATGAACACACACGCTGGTGAAAGACCCTTCAAGTGCGACTTCCGCCCTTTTGCAGCAGCTAATTCTGGACCTATCTCAGCACAAGTGCACGGATACTGGCAAGAGATCCTTCAAATGGGACGTGTGCCCACCTGCAGCAGCTCATCTGAAACTGACGAAGCACAAACGCATACTTAAGGATGAGTGACCCGTCAAGAAGAAGTGTGCTTTCCCATCTGCTAGGTTTGGTAATCTCCGTGCTTTCCCATGTGCTTGGTCTTATATTCTCAGTGTGCATATGGACACACATACTGATGAGAGACCCTTCAAGTGCGACTTGTGCCCTTTTGCAGCAGCTCATTAAGGATGTATCTCAGCAGAAGCGTACTCATGCTGGCAAGAGGTGCTTCAAATGGGACATGTGCCCATCTGCAGCAGCTCATCTGAAATTGTCTAAGCAGAAAGGCATCCACAGTGATGAGTGACCTCTCCAGGAGGACAAGTGTTCTCTCCCATCTGTTTGATTTTATAATCTGTGTTCATATGCGCACGCATACTGGTTGAGAGACCAATCAAGAAGTACGACATGTGCCTTTATCGGTCAGCCCCAGGTACAAACAAGAGTCAGCTTCAAACTGTCACGGTGGGCAGGTTCCAAAGTATAAGAAAGGAAATCCTCCTCTCCGCTTCGGAGGGAGGGGTGGGACCAGGAAGTGGATAGCAGGAGAGCCATCATAATATGGGAAGTTTAGTGGCGTTGACCTATTTTCAAACTCCGCATCATCGGGCTGGAACTCGGGTAAAAGGGAGCGCATATATTTATAAATACCATTTTCACTTCAGGTGGGAAATGCATGAGATAAAAAAAACTACGTACGGGCAATTACGTTGGAGCAAGGTTGAAATGCCGCCGCGGTCTGTAAGCACGGGCCAGAGGGAACTTTGTGCTTTTCTCATATCTCTTTGGAATACATACCACCAAGCGGCGAATTTCAAATTTTATCGAGCTGTAGTGAATGGCAAACGTTGCAAGCGATCGGGGGCGGTGGGGGTGGGAGGGTGTGGGGAGGGGGGTGGCGGCGAGGGGGTCGTGCAGACGCCGCGTAAGCCCAGCAGTTCAAGCGGAGTGATGTTGTTCCACGCCACATAATGGAGCACCTCCAGCCACGTGGATTCTCTTTAAATGGATACAGTGGAATCAAATAAAATAGCCTCTTTATGTAGGTGGTCTGAGCGGCAACTGTGCATTCGCGTCCACTGTTTCTCGACATGTAACGGAGGAAGCAAAGACGCCTGGTGAACGCCTTCAGAGCGACTTACGGTGAGCATATCGTGAAGTGGGGGTGAGTTTGTGGCTCACTTTTGTTTACGAATGGCGACTTGGAACCGCTCTGAGCATATCGAAGCAGGTGTATGCATATTCGCACCTCTGACCAGCGGGACTGAAAATCCGCGTCGACAAGGCTCCCTCATCAGTCTCGGTATAAGCCATGGTAAGTGTTTTTTTTGTGTGTGTGTGTTAAAAAGCGTCCGGCGTTACAGACGTGACCAGGCTTGTCTAGAACAATTGAGGAGTGCGCTGGGAACAATTAACAGTATTAACTCACTTACGCAGGGTTAAGGATACGTTGTTAGTGCAATTTTTGTCGATTGTATGGTCATCTCTGTAGCTGCGCGTTGTATTCGCCTTTCTTCACACCACAAAGCACCGCACAAACACTCTGCACAAGTCTTTTCACATCTGCACGCAACTTCACCGCTTCAAGAGGCGATAGGTGTTCGACATTTTATTTATTTCACGCACCTTGAAGAACTTGCCTCATTTTTATTCCCTTGGATATACGTAGCATTTCCGTGCCCTGCTTCCTTCAAGGTTGCGCGCAGGAAGCGATATGTTGCATCGATAATTATGCATCTTGTTTTAAAAATCTTTGCGCTTTGTCACCAAAGCTGTAAAAATATAATTTCGCCAATTGTGCGCGACACAGCAAACACCTTAGCCCGACGTATTTGTTCTCACATGTGCCGCCATCACAATTAGCATTCAATCCTGATTCCTCGTCAGTTTTAGTCGGACGGCGAAATCAAATGTCACTACAACAAGCTTGGAAGCGAGAAAGACGCCTGTCAGTTCTCACTTCTGCAGCGACAGCTACACTACGCCACCTCTTCGACAGTTCAGCGTTGCACCACTTGAGCTCCGTTTCTGCGCCGTTGGTCACGTGGGTTGATCACATGGTGCGGCTGTTGGTCACGCGGTTGGTCACTGGGTTCACATGGTTAAGAGCAGCTTCCGGCGGCGTGGCGGGCAACAGCTGCAACAGCTGTGCGCATGCGCCGTTTCAAGTGGGACGAAGATGGAGCGCCCAGTGAAACAGAGTGGCGGATGACACATTGCATTTCGACTGACCAATTCCCCTCGGGCAGATATATGTATCGCGTCACTCTATGTTTAACCAGAGCTAAACCACAGCCAATTTTTCGTGCAGCTTGTTACGTCATAAGCACGATATGAGTAGTGAGGAGTGCAAATACACCCGCTCATTTAATTACAAGTGTTTATGGTTTATTGTTTGCGGTGGTTTAACGTCCCATCGCGCCTCAGGGTCTATAAATTTCGACCACCTGGGGTTCTATAGCGTGCACTGCCATCGCACAGTACACGGGCCTCTAAAATTTCGCCTTTATCGAAATTCAACCGCCGCGCCCGGGATCGAACCTGCGTCTTTCGGGTCAGCAGCCGAGTGCCATAACCACTGAGCCACCATGGGGGCTCTATTTACAAAGGTTCACCTATTTCATGGTCGTTGTCAGCCTATTAAAAGAATCATCAGCAATTTAATGAAGACTACAATGTTTTTGCAGTGAGGTTTCAGTATCAACTCTAACTGGATACGCATTTTTAGTTTCTTGGTTCTGTCCACTTTATAACCTATGAAAAACTCTAAAGCCGCATTATTTTTGTATTCAAGCAGTGCCAAACACCGTAACACAAAGAAATAAAGGTCTATTCATTTTCTGCAAAATAATATGGAGCCACTTGAGGCGCAGACAGCGCTTAAAGCATTGATGTCCACAGCTTCGGCAAAGCGTACGTTTCTTGGAACAAATCCTTAATCAAAAATTGGACTAGTGGGCGGCACGCCGTCAAGCCGAGCTGGCTGCTACGCGAGACCCTTCTTCGTCGCAGGCACATACGCAATTGCACTATCTTAAAGCTAAGGCACGCAAATATGAACGCGACCTTTCTAGACGGCAGTGGCATGCGTGGGGCAACAATCTTTAGCAAAATCCTCGAATGCCTGTCTCTAACGAGCATTCCGTACAATGGAACGCGGTCGCCGTTCGAACTGACGCAGCGGCAAACGCATGCTTCGCGGCTAACTTGTCGCCAGATGATTTCGCCAAAGAAGCAGCGCGAAAATTTTTCCCGAAATACGATGTTGTGCCTTCTTCATCCGCTAGTTCAAATATGGCAGGCATCCCAGCGCATGTATTTCAAATGGCGTCTGATGTCGACGTAGATAGAATTGCGTGTCCATTCTCTATGCCCGAGTGGCTGGCTGCAATAGATGATGCGAAACCGAAAACAGCGCCCGGCCCGGACAATATTCAGTACGAGGTGCACAAGAACCTGAGTAGCGCTGCACTCCCTCAAGTACTTGACACCATAAACAAAGTAGGGTTGGATGGTGTAGTTCCCGAGAGCTGGAGGTCCACTTTTGTGATTCCTATCCCGAAACTAGGAAAGCCTCCGACGGACCTTGCAAACTTTCGACCTATCTCCTTAACTCCTACGCTGTACAAGCTGGCGGAGAAAATGTTATCCACACTATTGTCATGGTGGCTAGAGCAGCACGGTTTTTGTCACCCCGCACAAATCGGCTTTTCTCCATATTTTGCTACAGAGGAGGGGTTGGCTGTCTTGGCATTTGCAGTTTTGTCATCTACCCGCAGCCGCAATGTGCGTACCGGTTTAGCAAACTACGTTGAAAAGGCATATGACAACATCAGTCATGCAGCCATTCTTAACTCCATTGACATGCTTCATCTCCCTCTGGGAGTGCGTAGCTTTGTCGAATCATTTTTGGAAGCCAGAAAATTGCAATACGCCACAGCGGCGAAGCGGTCGGATCATTTGTTCCTCTCTGCGACGTGCCCCAGGAATCAGTATTGCCGCCGACAATATTTAATATTGCTTTCATCCCGCTGGCTTGGCGCTTGCATGACATCCGTGACTTAAAATTTCTTCAGTACGCTGACGACATCAAGGTGTGGAGTACTCACCAAGATCTCCGTACTGAAGAGGCTGCCCTTCAATCTGCCTTGGATGTTACCTCTATTTACGCATCATCCATCAAACTTCAGTTATCCGTGCATAAAACAACATACATGTCAGTCGCCAACCGCTGGGGACGCCGTGAACTTGCTGCAAGTCCAATCCGTCTTTGTCTATCAGGAACCATACTACAGGAGAGTGGGAGTTTAAAAATGCTTGGCTTAATGATTCACCAATCATGATCAGCGATTGCGTGGTTTTTTAGGCAAAAAGGCACGCTATTCAGGCTTTGGGTTTGATTAGAAGTATTGCTCCTAAAGCTGGTGGCGCAGGCTCGTTTGTTCCACGGCAATCGGTGAAGGCAGTTCTGCAGCCACGTATTGTTTATCAAGCCCAGTTTCAACATCTTAGAAGAGCCCAGTGTGATCGCCTTGAAGCCGTGAACTGAGATGCTATGAGGACCATTACGAGCCTTCCACGCATCACACCGGCCATAGCTTTAAAAGAGAATTCTCAGCTCCCTATTATTGATGAGCTGGTGCAACAGCGCCTTGGAGCGCGCAGCCTTAAGGCCAGTCTATCACACTCCACGGATGCACTGATGACTTATGCAACACCACGCTCCATTCTTCAGCCGTCAACGCCAGTTCTTCCTCCATAGAAATTTGTACATCTCAGCGACAGCAAGCCGACAGATATTCGTCGGCCAACGTCTGCTTATATGGCATCGTTGCTTCGCCAGAATTTTAAGAAACAAGATGCTTGCCTGCCTGGAGGATCCATTGTTGTCTACGTAGACTCAAGCATACAAGACTGCAAACCAACCACAGCTATCTACTGCCCGTGCAGACCTGCCACGTATCAAACATTTTGGTTTCAGCTTACGGAACCCCCTTCGTCCTTTTTGTGCTGATCTCGTTGCAGTTCAAGAAGAACTCTGCTCCGTGGCCGATATAACTATGGTCCCTGCGGCCCACCTTGTCATGCGCACTGACGCCCTTCAAGTTGTCCGGTCGCTACGACGTGTTAGCCGCTCTCGGCACGCATCCCGCAGCCAGTACGAATTCAGTGCGTCCCACGGGATCTGGTGATCTATCAAAGCCAGGCAGATTTAGCGACCCACCTTGCGGATCCAAAATCATCACCGCCTCGGCTCGTTCATTTGGACTATTTTACCCTGCTTTCATCAAGAAAGGAGCTCCTACTGCGCCGCACACGTGCTCTCATCCATCCGTGTGCGGTAACCCTCCCCCGCGGTCTAACCCGTGCAGAGGAGGTTGCGCTTAGGAGGATCCGGGTCGAGGTTGCCCTAACACCAGCTGTCACTCGGAAGTGGCCTCAGTACCGAGATTTGTTTCCTCGGTCAGGGTGTCCGATATGTAAACACGAGGACATTGATACCAACATTCACCACTTACTGTGGGACTGCCCAGCTCTCAAGTCTAGTCTACAAGGATCCGGCACCTGATGGTAGCGGGTCCTTCACCAGGCAACCCTGATTCATATATTGCCTGGACGCAGGGACGGTACCATCGTTCTCTACTGCACTTCTTCAAATCAGCTAGCCTTTTTCCATTCATTTGATCTCTACTAGATCATTCATCACACCTTCACAAATCATTATTGCCCTGGGGCAATAAATTTCGCTTAAAAGAATTTGACTGCCATGATGACATGCGGTTTCCGTCACTAGTAAATAGAGATTATATGTACTGTGTGACAGGCACAACCCGCTTAACGTCGAGTTAAATTTTTTAATTTTGTGGCTTTCTCAGTGGGCACAGGCCACTAACCACCGCTGGTTCGGGCTTCGCGCGAGCCAAGGGCCCCGATCAGCCGTCACCACACGCACCCTGGGGCACCGCTGCGGCGCACTCATCCTCTGCAGAGCGAATCGCCTCAAATATACAGACCAAGATCACAAAGGAGATGTTCATTCACGCCGTCCTTCAGCGGTACACAGACTCAACAGTCACCCCGTCCCGGGGCTCGCGAGGAGCAAGGCTCCGCTGCGCGCTCGGAAAGACAATAGTAATGCGCGCTGCTAGCACGCCGCTGCAGGAGATTGCCCCGCGGCAGTGCTGTGCTCTCTCTCGTGTCGGCCGTTGGACCGTTTGCGAGAGAGAGTGGGCAGTCAACGCAAGGTGCGCCTGTCTGAGGTCGCTGAAGCCCACTGGACAAGCTCGAGCCGCTGCATGTCGACGGCACGTGTTGCCGAGCTCGAGTATGCACTGGTCCGAACGGCAAAGCCCGGCTCGCACAGACAGTAGCCACGCACCTCACGATACCTCGGAGGAGTCTCCCTCTACTCTCCGCTCGTACGGTCGCGCGGCGCGGGGCCGGCCAAGCAGGTCCCGAATTCTTGCCAAAAAGGCACCAATGGCAAAGTCCATTGGGAAGCCGGGGCGGAGCAGCGTCCGAATGACAGTGATTAGTCACCCAGCCCCCTCTCTGTCGCCTGCTGCGGGAGAAAGGGAAACAGGAGAACAACGCGGGGTGTGGGCAACAGCCGCGCAAAGGCAACGGCGGGAAGCGCGGCTTCCCACAATTTCGAAGCAATTTTACTTCTGCAGTTAAAACATAAAGCAGCAGCAGTAAGACGCCAGTGTAAATGATGTAGTTTATGGCGTTTAACCTCCTAAAGCGACTCAGGCTATGAGGGACGCCGTAGCGAAGGGCTCCGGAAATTTCGCCCACCTGGGGCTCTTTAAGGTGCACTGACATCGCACAGCACACGGACCTCTGCAATTCCGTCTTCATTAAAATTCGGTCGCCGCGACCGGGATCGAATCTGCGTCTTTCGGGCCAGCAGCCGAGTGCCATAACCACTAAGCCACCGCGGCGGCTCCAGTGGAAATGTCGTTAGTATTAACAGTACCACAAAGGGTAATGGCAGACAACTTGTGATAACGAAATAAACAAGCTGCGTTTTGTACAGCCTGTTCTGGGGGAATGGAAGGCCTTCATGCACCACGAGCGCTTTATTGATGTAATTTTAAGTCCTCTTCACATTGGACACAATCTTCTAAACTCCTTCCTACTGACAAAACGAAAGAAATATGCATATGAAAAATGTGGAGATAAACTTCGAGAAAATCACAATTTATTTTCGTATGCGAAACTAGAAAAAATAAAGAAAAAAACTCTATACTCCGACTTATAATAAATGCATTCCTTTTCAAACAACTTTGCTCTTTAGGGATAATGAAATTCTAGGCATGTCTTGGGCTTTTAATTTTACAAGAGAAGCAGGCTTTTTTCGATAAACTTTAAATTCTGACCGACTGTTTCGCCCGATCTTTTCATATCATCTACTTTATTATTCCAGAGAAAAAAAAAGCTGACTGCTTTATTTGATTCGTTGGGAGCTTCAGGGTCCTAGCCCAGCCGAGAATGGCCACTGATGTTAACGGACCTGCTTTAAAACTTTCACTACTAGCCATTTATAAGATTTCTTTCCTCATGTTACGAACAAGAAAGAACTAAATTTTAGGTCCTCTATGTCATCGATGTTTTTCACATAAGGCTGCCACGGTGGCCTAGTGGTTATGGTGCTTGACTGCTCACCCGAAAAAGGCGAGTTCGATCCCGGCTTTGACGGTCTTATTTCTACGGAGGCGAAATGTTAAAGGTCCGTGTACTGTGCACGTTAAAGAACTTTCGGTGGTCCAAATTATCCAGAGCCCTCCACTACGGCGTCCCTTATAGCCTGGCGTTAAACACTATTCACGCACTTTTTACATATTAGTAAAGTTCTGCTGAAAACAATTTTCCTACACTTTGGGCTCGGCGCATGATGGCCTTTAAGTCTTATGAGCCACTAACACAACACAACACTTCTTTATGTGCCTAATTACGTGTTTTATCTTTAGTTATTCTGGTTTCGCATAGGAAAATAAATTGTGATTTCCTCGAAGTTTATCTCCACATTTTTTATAAGCATATTTCTTTGTTTTTCATAAGCATATTTCTTTGTTTTAGTTCAAATAAGTGATTGTGACACTAGTAACAAATTAATCAGATTAAGAAGCTTTAGTGTGTTTCACATAGTAGTTCAATGAGCTGTTACAGATAGGAGCGACTCTGAGGCATAGCAACATATTTGACACAATAATAAAGAGCGGCTACTCGAGGTAGTATTAAACTTAAAATGTGGCAGGTGCAAGAGAAATGTTTCTTTGTGCCAGCATACCCTTCTTTTGGAATTGTTTATGTGAGTTAGGCAATTCTAGCCAAAGTGATCACCTTTCTTCAAAAATGGTGTAAGGCACCCACAGCATATTTCTCATTTCGGAAATTGCAATAAAGAATTAAAATAGTTAGTGCTTGAAAATGTTTGTTACTTTTTTTTCTACAAGCTGCGAAAGCACAATACAGTGATTTTGTTCCCCTCTTTTTCTAATCACTGAGTTATTTGTTCTAAGCAGTCAAGTCACCACATCTGCCGACAGTTCCCCAGCAGGCCAAGGAAAACTGAACAGACAACACACGGTGGGTAGCGTTAAGCTCTATACCTATAATAAAACAACCTGTTGCATGAGCTTTGTTGAACCATCGGAGCTCTTCTCAAGAGCTGCAGTGAACCTATAATAGGGATATCAGAAAAAATGGAGTCTGATCATACTAGTTCATTTTTCATTACATGTACTGCTGAAGCGGTTGTGATGTACAGATCTGTTGAGATCTTAGTAATATAACAGTGAAACTTCACACTAAACTTAATGCGCGATTTTTGTTCTTATGATTTTTTCTTTTCTCAGCGGTACTTTAAGAATCTGTGTATTTGCTCATGTTGAAATGTCTAGCCTGAAGCACCAAACATAGCTTCTACACTTCTAATGCATATAAAAAAGGTTTTTAAAAAAATATTTGTATCCAACATATTAACATGTAACGCCCTCACTGAAGGGCTCTTTATGTATCTATAATAAATAAATATTTTTCACATGTGCTTGAATTCTGCAACAGATTACTGCACAAGAAAGCTTCACTTAAGCATTAAGACAGGTGGCTAAAACCCACTCAAACAGACCAATACGTGCATACAGCACTTCTACTATTAAAAGTAGACTAGGGAAATTACTTCTTAAACCTAGCAACAGACCAAGGTTCAAGATCAGTATGGCGTAAAAGAAGGCATCTGTTACAAGAATTAGCAGCTTGTGGTTGTTCACTGCATGATTATTTATATAAAGCAGTCCTTCATATGCCTTCCCATTTGTGAAGGCTGCCAAAGCCAACGTACTAACTTTCGCGCTTTAAATCCCGTCTTTTGAAGCACTTCACCGTATGATTTTTTTCGTGTACATTACTTAAATTAACTGCTTGCTCAGCCATATTCTAAAGAGACTTCCTTATTTTTGTCACAATTTCGAGTGAACCAATATTAACGCCAACAAAAGTTGCTACTCATGAAGATTGCAATGATTCTAATAATTGGTACTATTGTATTAACTGCTAGTAAGCAGTAAGTTAGTTTCACGTATACTGTCTTCATTTAGGAATACTGTCAGATCTTTAACGTTTAGTTATTCTTGCTCTAATGGTTTCCAGTGGCTGTCGAGACTGACATCGTTGGTATTAGTTCTGTCTTGCGAAGTTCTGTGTCTTCTAGGTGACTTTAAGAGAGGTACCTTGCTGGACTAGCAGCTGTTCTTGATTATTATTTATTTTAGGAACGCTTTGTGGTAAATAGTGATTGCGTTATTCTTCATTTCCGCCATTAAAAGAATTTTGTGTTCTTTTCTTCTTGCAGTTCTACACAATGAAAGATTAATGCCATGCTACATACTTTGCGCTCTTTCGGGATGACTACTCATTGTTTTGAGAAATGATGATCGATGATAGCTTGCTATAAAAAGGCTAGACGCTAGAGGTTAAATATTTTGGAGGCAAACGGTCTATTGTTTTGTGCAAGTCTGACAATTTATGCATTTTTATCGGTGCTTTACAGGGACTAAATTTGTGGTCATGGGCAATGCCTTCTCGCCACTGCAGAGAATGATGTATTTTTGATTTGTGAGTGGCTTGATGAGGTGACCGGTGTGTATTAGTGCGCTTGATGATGATGATGATGATGATGATAATAGATTTTTATGGCGCAAGAGCATCTACGACCAAAGAGCGTCATGACACTAGTTGTTATTAGTTTCTCAAGGTGGGGTCAAAGACCCATTTCTCAAGCATTTCACCTTCAATAAGCCGAGCACCAGACAAGGGGAAAGCTTGTACACATTGTATCGCCGGTGCGTACCCGGCGGCAGTGGGGATCGAACCGCGCACCTCCCGCATGCGAGGCGGTTGCTCAACCACTTGGCCACCGCTGCGGTAATTAGTGCGCTTGAAGAATGCAGCTTACATATACATGTGCAACGTATGTCCCGATTCCTATTGGGAAATGAAACATTGCTGTTACTGGAGCTGCGACTTGCAGTATGAAAGGAAGGAATGCAAACGAAAGTACTGTTACGCACCGAGAATGTGTTTGTTTCAGAGTTCTGCTAAATTTACGGCTTTTAGTGCTCTGTGGAAACATATTTATGTCTTCTCTACTACAAGCCTTTCCCGATCTGCCTTGCAGGTACCTTTCCCAGAACCTTCCCTGAGCAGCTGCTTCTAGCCAGGTGTCTCCATCTTTTTTACGTAACTAGGCAGAGCTCTTGGTGGGTAAGCACTATTCCTTGTGACTCTTCTTTCTATTCGCGTCATTCATGTTGTGCCGCGATGTGATAAACCAACACACAAAATCTGGGCCCTTGAAAAATAAGAGAATGCCAAGCGTGCAATTAATAACAAGAGAGCTATTAGTAAGTTTCCTAGGAAAGTGATATAACAATCAAAAAGGCAAGCAATAAATTTCAGGGGCAGCTGATCTCATTCGTAGAGATTTGACTCAATAGCGTTAATGTGTTCCTTTAGCGACGTGGGGTTCTCTTTGTTTAGACCTCCGGAAACACAGATACAGTTCTTTTTTTTTACGATCGCAAAGCACCTTCGTTCCTTTGAGAGTGCAGTCTGATATCATTAGCGATTCCTCCCGAAAAAGTATTCCTGTGTCGCCCAAGTTCTTCCTACATTCATAAGCATACGTAATTTGTGATTCTCTACTTTAGAATAATATATCGTAGGTAGTCTTCATAGCCCTCCTGGTGCTGTGCTTCCCCAGTTGAGCTATGCGCCACTGGCCCGACAGGTGTCTGTTGTAAACACAGCGGTCGGTGGTGCTTGCGACAACCAGGTTGCTCGTTCCGAGCAAAGTCTCGCGACCAGTCGTTAATTGCTACCTGCCACGGTCAACAGTTTGCTCACTATCCGGTGGGCAGGTTCCCACCAGCAGTGGTAGCCAGGTTGCGATCACGTAACAAGGTTACGTGAACTATGTGGCAGGTGGGCCCCTTAATTTTCCACTCTAAACTCCGCCCACGACAACAACGCTGATGTTGCCAGGTATTCTGGAGAAAAGGAGCCTTAACGCTCTTGCTTTCATACTTTAGTTATATCCTTATGAAATCGGAAAAAGGAGGTTAACTTGGCTGAGACGTCTGATGTAAAGATCATATAATCGATGACTGTCTGGGGGAAGGAAGGAAGCCTAAGAGTAGAGAAATCTAGAAGTGGTGGCAGAGGGGTGCAGACAAGAGATCATATAAATTGAGGAGATGGAGTGGATGACGCCGGCACGAAAGATGTTGAAAAGAGGTTATTAGGAGCTTTTTCTTGTCATATCATGGTTGCAGCGGGAATTCTAACTATTAAGATGATCGTGTAGGCCAAAATTCCTTCTGACTGCGTTTCTTATACTTTGTCCTGTGGCTTCTGAAGCGCTGAGATGCTCCGGAGAATGGGCAAGTTATTTTCTCTTGACAACCGATGTGGCTGTGATCACCAACACTTAAGGCTCTGCATGAACTGTACTGTGGGAGTGATAATTAAATTCTACAATAATATAGGTCTGTATCAATCATATGGCTACCGTACCTGTGACTGGTAACCAGCCTCTACAGAATATGCGCAGTTCTAAATGTGCACTGCCGTTTGCAAGTATGGACGATGGTTCTGACAGACCTCTAAGGGAAAGCTAAGATGCTACTTCGAGTTCGCTTACGAGAACTTTTAACATATTAAGGAACCGGCAGCTTGCAAGGTGGATCGTTATATTTAAATCTCCAGCATGTAATTAAATGATCCCGCCGGCCAGCGCAAAGGCTAACCCCTGCTGGCAAACCCTATGTTCCCAACTGACGGTTTGCAGTGTGTGCACAGCATAGGTTATCTGGTTCATAATTCGCTCTTTGCGTGCTTGTAACATCTACCGGGTTTATATTTTTGTTAGTGGAACGTTGTTTAAATCTGGTAACCAATCAGGGTTTCTTTAAACACTGGCACATCAAGAGCCCCAACGCTACCTTATAAACTTAAAGAGCTGGCGGCTGTCCTCAACAAGGAAACACGCTAATAAGTTCAGAAATACAGCTGTGAGTTTTCCAATGAAGAAATGGCACAATAATATGCTCTGAAAAGCCGTAGTGACTCATTTTTTAGAAAAATACTATAGAGTTGTGGGATGCCATTCTGTCGAAGGACGAATCCCAACAAACAACGTAACAACTGTCTATTAGCGACAGCAGCGGACGAGCATGCCCACGCTACGCTCGACGGGTAGCGGAACGAGAACAGCCGCTCTTCCCAGCCGGGCAGCCAGCTTTTGTAGCCGCCGTTGGTGACGCGTGCCCCCGGGTGACGCAGCGGTGGCGCTGTGCTTTATCGATAACGCGGTCCAGCGCGTGGCCGTGCTACGCTGGGCCGGATGATAACAAGGTGGAGGCTGCGCTGAAATGTGCGCAGACTGCGTCGCCACATCACCCCCGCGCGGAGTGAAGAGCCCTCAGGGCTTGTAAAAATCGGATGTATCGAGAGTCGTGCAGGCCGTCCGGGGTCCGAGGACGCGGCTCAGGCGGGCGACGCTGGCTGTGGCGCTGCGGCAGAGGTTTCGGGGTGCAGCGATGTACGTGGAATGCTGAGCTGCCGGGAGGGTCTGGGCCACTGGGAGCGCCAGGGCTGTCGAGAGGGCCGGGGCTGTCGGGAGGGCCGTGGGCACCGGGGGAGCCGAGGCCGCAGGTGGCGCTGTGCTTTATCGGTAACACAGTCCAGCGCGTGGCCGTGTTACGCTGGGCCGGATCGCAAGGTGGAGGTTGCGCGGAAATGTGCGCAGACTGCGTCGCCACAGAGTATTTATTCATTCTCGTTCGAAATCTCGCAGGGAACGGCTCTTTATTTCTAGGAGTAATTGATTACTACATGAGACATACTTCGTGCAGATCGCAGCCTAGTTTGTAGATTTTTGTTATGCAGCTGATGTGCACATTGTTTCTAGGCGGGTGACTAGAGTTTGGCTGCCTGTTTGCATCTAAATTCAGCGTTTGCTGTGATAGAAATAAAAACGCGTAGGAAAATATTCTTGCGAAGCTTCGTATGAAAAATAAGCATTGTGTAAGTCACGGCCCGTTTGAATTTCAAGATTTATCTTTTTTATTTGAGCCTCCATTTCCTTGTCTCTCGATCCTGTCAATTGGCCAGGAGGGTACCTGAAGTTTTCTCATTTTACCCTACACTGGCTTCATAGATATGGCATAAGGACAGCTTTATCATTTTGACGGATATTACAGCTTGAAAATGTATTGTTGGCGCATATGCAGTTCTCACACCTGAAGCACTATCACATCCTTACTGGGGAGCAGATTGCCGCATTTCGCTATCTTTTCAAAAGATGTGCTGATCCACTAATTGTGATCTTGGCTATGAGCGATAAATTGTGCATAGTCGCGCATTTTTAATACAAACATTTCGCTCCCCGGTCTAAAGAGTCCATGTAGCCAATCGTTCGTAATGACGAATCTAGAAAGAAAGTAACAATTTTTTAGTAAGAACTTGTGGGTACTCTTCTTTTGCACATAGCGGTGGGCTGTGAAGTGGAACCGAGACTAAACGTTGGTTGAGCAAAGTGCATTACCCAAGTCGCAATTATCATTCTAGTACGAGTCATTTTCTTATCGCAACGTTTGAACTATTCGTTTATTTGGCATTGGTCTCCGGAAATATTAATTTCACATTGGGCATTTATTTAAAATATTTCGGTTCGGAGAATAGTCGTTAGAATGAAGCAGCCATGTGATGTGCAGGATACTTCACTACGACAGTTTTTCTTTTCTCTGCTACAAGTGTTAGTTTACTCATCGTATTTTGCTTTTTTATTTTCAGGGCTCCAGCTACTTCTTACACCATGTCTCCTCACAAATGATGGCGCAGTTTTCCTCTTTATTCTTTTTCATCAAAAACCTCTTCGCTTCAGGAGTGCCTTCTCTTCACAGCATTCTGAGTGTTCCATGTGAAAGGCCCTAATGAAGACAAGCGGTCTTCCATCCTTTTTGAGCCAACTTAATAGGCCTGGCTTAAAATAAGCCATGCTGCAAGGGTCATGAGGTCATCAATTTGTTAAGAACCTCAATATTTCATAAAATGATGCCTGTTCACTCTGCCTGTACATTGTTCAACGTCCCGAAAAATGGTTTCCGGTATACGTATTTGCGGAACAAAGTTTTCTTAGTTGCTCCGCTAGGCAGACAGCTGGTATTTCTCGAGAAGGAACGCGTATGTCCCCTCGTGCTTGAGTGCTTTTTATTGAGCTGCTTTCTTCGTCCACATAGAACCACACGGACATGTCCACATGTGCATATCTAGTTTTAATAAGGAAGTAATTACTCATTTACATCCACCCAACCGCAAATCTACTCCATATTGAGAGATTCTCCTAGACATTTGACCAATATATCTAGTTGTATAGTATTGTTTCGGACAATGTAAATGGAACACGAACTGGCTTCAGTCCTCAGATGAAATAATCTATGAGCATCACATTAGCCAGTTGGCCCAAATACATCAAAAGAAAATTAAGATCATGAATTCTTGACAAATGCTGTGTATAATTTTCGTAGAACATAAACAGCTGAAGGGTCTCATTTCTAAGCAATGTAATAGGGCCTTGCAGCATGCCTGGACATCCTAACATACGGATTGGTCAGGACGAGATTTTTTCTACCTTCAAGCAGTCTGGAACGCAGCCGGTGCACTATAAGCCGGAGATGAAAAATCTTTAGTCACTAAACTACTGACAAAGGCTGTACTTGCATTATGTGACAGCGTAGAAAGGCGAAGCACAAATAGGAAAAGCAACACGGCTTTTATCCTTTTAAACGTGATCCCATTTGGCTCTGGTCACCGCTAATGTTGGTTAATCAGTCTGTATTTTTTATTTTATTCGACCAGCGTCTTGGAAACATCATCAGCGCAGCCTTTCTTCACACTTTGCCATTAGTCTTTCCATGTTGCAACATGGCGCAGTTACTGGCATTTGTACATGTCCTCTAAATAAACTTGAATAACTCGAAATGATGACGGAATTGGTAGACCTATGTGCTTTAATGTACACAATGTGCATGCACACAGGCCTTCAGGAATTCAGCTAGTTATTTTTTCATCAAATAAACACTCCATTTTTTTTTTGCTCAGATGCCATGGGAACTTCGTTTTCAGCTTTATTCTTCACTTTGTGATAAAGGGAAAATGAATGCCCTGTCTTTCCTTCAAGCACAATATCCGTACTCTCACTGCTGTGCCCAATGGTCTTGTGATTTTCTTTTGCTGGCAGTGCCCGCTGTCACGCCAATGGCAGATTTTTTTTGAAGCGATGTTTTCTGCCTCAGGGCATAAAGACGATGAAATGAGAGAAGAGTAAGGTGCTTAAGTAAATGACAAAAGATGGGCTGATTTGATGAAATCAAGAAATGAACGGTGATATGGACCCTGTGTCCAGGCAATATAGCAATTCGGATTGTCCGGTGAGAGTCCCACTGCCGCCAGGTGCGGAATTCTCGTGGGCTTTAGCGTTGGGCGGTCCCACAACAAGTGGTGGATATCCGCCTCACAGTCTGTGTTCTTGCAGACTGGGTACCCGGGGTGGGGATATAAATCTTTGAAAGGCGGCCACTTGCGTGTCACAGCTGGAGTTAGGGCAACCCCGACCCCTATCCTCCGAAGCGCAACCTCTTCTGCACGGGTAAGACCACGGGGGAGGGTTACCGCACACGGAGGGATTAGAGCACGTGTGCGGCGCCGGAGGTGTTCCATTCTTGTTAAAAGGAGCGTGGTGTCATCCAGAGTGAGGACTCGAAGCAAAGACGAGGTTGGGGTCGAAAGGCGGGTCGCAGAATCTGCGCGGCATTGTGCGGTCAGGAGGTCACGCGCGACCCACTCAATACGGATTTGCTGCGGGATGCGTTCCACTAGACGATGGATGTCTTGGCAGATTTCTGCGGTGTGACTGACTCGTCGTAGTAGGCGTGTGGCGTGAAGGGCGTCGGTGCGAATGACAATGCGGGCCGTGGGTAGCATGGGAACGGCGGCCACAGAGCAAAGTGCCTCTTGAACCGCAAGCATCTCCGCACTGAAGGAGGAAGGAGATTTGCTCCGTCCTTCAGTTAAGGATCCGGCCACTATTTTTTACTTGGACTGAAATTTAGGGAACGTGTGTGTTGCAACAAAGATGACTATGCTATTTCGGCGCCTCTAAAAAGCTTTGATTACTGAAACACCGCATGTAGCACAGCACTAGTAAGGCAAAATTTACAGCCGTCAGAACGTTCGTTACGCTATTGCTTGATTACGCTGGCGATGCGTGGGGCCCTCATACTAAGATAAACATACCACATTGAAGGGGCACAAAATAAAGCACTTAGGGGTTTCTTCCCTAACGCTTACGCTAAAATAATCTTTTTCAAACCTTAAAATACGACCCAGTATCGATATTATAAGTGCGCCGTTAACTACACCGCCTACAAATGATGTACCACATTGTCAATAGCCATGTCAAAATCAAATTTCATACTGGTGGTTTTGCTGGTACTCTTGCCCTGGCGCCGAATGTTCGTGAACCCGCTAGAATCTGCACGCCGTCGATACTCTACCAGGGGCTGTAACGCTTACACCGCCATATCCGCCGAGGTGAACCAAAAAGGCCTTGCAGGATGATGAGAACTCGCCCAGATGCTCACTGTCCACAATGTAATATTGTACGGGCACGCTGAACATTAGTCACAACCCATGCCGTTATTTCTATGGCGAAGACGTTAACTTCAGCTTTCGCAAAAAGTGGCATGAAAGCGAGTGTACTACAATATAATATGTTGAGAGCCACGCGTGATTTTTTTCTTTCCACCGTGACTGAGGGCCAACACCAACAATTAAATGGCAGATGTACACGTAAGAGGGCGTCCATTTGCAGGCCACTAACCACTGATGACTAACCGTGTAGAGCACCCACTGTGGTACCTACGGGACGGACGCTGTCAGCACTATGAGCGTCGTTCCACGTCTAACTCCTCCTGTGATTAATACACACTCGCCATTTCATCCTGAGCGGCGTCACAACATGCCGGAGTGCAAAAACGCTACTGCACGTGAATAAGTGGATTTTTTAAGCAAGGAAAAAACCCAGCAAGCCTCAGACGTATATAGACACCTCAACCGCGCCGTAGGAAAGTGAGGAAGGTCGGAGATAAAGAAAAGAGAAAGCGGTGCCGTAGTGGAGGGCTTCGGAAAAATTTCGAGCACCTGGGGATGCAAATACGGGCGCCTTTGCAACGGAAACTATACAGCTTCGAGTGATCTATGCCCATCCGGAGCATTTAACATACGCGTGCTTCCAGGCCCAGCAATGGAAGGCGACTACAGCTTGCACAAATGTCGCGGCACGGTATCCAGACAAGCGCAATAGAGCGGCGTCGCCGAGAATGCCAACCACTAGCTAACATTGTTATTATTCCTAGTTAAAGGAAAGCCGGCCACAGCAGATGATTCGTACAAATGCGATTAGCGCATTTTTCCTGCGATACGAAGATACTCACCTGCCGCTGATACCAACCACCGCCTTTTCTCGTTGATAGCCCTGTTAATACTTTCTGGCTAAAGTAACGCCTTTTCACAAAACAATTGCCTTCATCTGACCATAGCAGCCTCATGAATGGATGTTACGTCCCATCCAACGCCACATGGTAATGTTGTTTTTTTTTTTCACTCTGTGCCTGACAGCTGTTCCTTTGTAGCGCATTCAACCTTGCGCTCACGGAAAGGAAGAACGCTTCCGCCATGGATCTCGCACCCATGTTGCAGAGCCAACTCCACTATTAAGGCGTTCGTCAATCTGTTAAAAAAATGACAGTGGTCAAACTCCATTACACTAATCGTCGAGCGATAGCGTGTTCTTTGGTTTACTATGATTTTGCTGTTTCTTATCTCTTGGCTTGACTTGTTGTTCCCGGCTGCTATATCTACTCGAATTAATTACTCATTTCCAAGTTTTACCCATTTAAACCTGGGTCAAATGTGCCCGGGTCTAATATGGAAGGCACCATCATTTTGCCTTTAGTCAAATTACCCTGGATGTCAATTTTGGTCAAAATTAATAAAGACCAAATTTCGGGAGTTGGGAACGGCCAAATTTTGGGAATGGAGGTGGCCGAATGTGGGTAACGACCAGGGCCAAGTCTGGGGACACCATCGAATTGGCCACAGTCAAAGTATGTTTCGGGGTATGACTTAAAGAAGATCATTACGATAGAGATTAGCACTTAGCAGAGCAACCGCCCCAATAAATTCGCATTTTTGGCAACCGTTGAAAGTGACAATTCTAGGAAACAGCAACATTCTTACACGTATATATTTACAGCCTGCAGTGTTAATGATGCCGCTTGAGGTTGAATTCATCATTCCTGTGTGGCAATTTAAGCGTCTCCGCTGCAAAGAATAGCCTTGGATGGGAATCACTCAAGCAGCGAAGGAAACTTCTTAGACTAAAATTTCTCCACAATATCTTTCATAATAAAACTGGCATTAACCGGGAGCATTATCTGCGTCATCTCAACTATGTCTCACCGCGTCTTGATCATGCCTTCAAAATAAAGAGATCAGGTGTAAAACGAACTTCTTCAAGATGTCCTTCTTCCCCCAAACAATTCGCGAATGGAATAAACTCCCACATGATATTGCTATCATTACCTCCCCTGATGTATTTTTTTCCTGTTTGCGAAATATGCATTGTAATTAAGCCGTTGATTTTTCCTTCTTGTCTTTTTTGTTTTTGTTAAAGTGTTGCCTGTATGCTTGTTTGATTCAGTTGCTTGCCTATTTGCTTTTTATCTGCATTTACTGCTTTTCGATTGTGTTTGAGTTGTCTTGCACCCCCCCCCCCCCCCCCCACTGTAATGCCTCACGGCGCTGTGGGTATAGTGATAAATAAATAAATAAATAAATAAATTAGAACGCTTTTACAAAAAAAGGATGTAGACGACGAAAGACTACCGAGGAATAAACCTTCTCTTTCGACATTCAGCACCAGAACATTCGTCTGCTCCATTCCATACCTTTAGCGCTTTACACAAAATGCCTGAAGGCATAAGAATACCAAGGGAAGAATTACAGCCACATGAATTCAAGCAGTCAGGGCAGGTCACCAAGGAGAACAAGACCGCACACAGTCGCTTTGACATGAATTCGCTCTGTGTCATTCGGTCGCTCACGAGCATAGCCAGGATTACGAGCTTACACGGACCAAAGGGTGCGCTAGAGCTTATGTCGTACCAATAGTGCCGTGGACTCATGTATGCAGTCGGCACCACAGGGTTACCAGGAGTTATGGGATGTTTTAAACCCCGATTACGGATTTTATTAACGCAAGGATTTGCGATATTTTATTTTCTATCTCGTGGGAGGAAATTAGCCTCATGATACGATGCGGCCAGTTGGCCCGTAGTTTCAAAATCTTAATGCTAGATAACTTCCTTCGAAAGATTATCAGAACTCCCCTTAGCGAAAACTAATACGTGTGGAATATGCGGAGGGATATTTATAATGCCGTTTAAACACATTTTGTATTCAGGAATGCACTAAAATATGCCGCAAATGGGTTCCTTAAATTTTATGCTTGGTATTTGTAATATATTGCTAAAAATCTCCAAAAATACGTCACTTAAAGCATGCTTCGAACGCGTTTCAAATACGTGAAAAATATGTAAGCGGTTTTATAATCTTGTCAGTGTGTTAAAAGTGTACTTCTGTAAATATTAACTTAATTTGTCTGAAGTATACTTGAAGGGTAATAAACGGGCAGTCATCATAAACATATTTGAACCACACTTTGAGCTGCCGTAAAACAATCCTGTGCTCGATATCGCGTTTCGGGAAATGGCCTTTGCATGTTTGTAATGTAATAAAAGTGCAGTTTCGCAAATACGATATTAATTCGTCCAAAGTACAATTCAATTCTAACGAATGAGCTGTCCGCGTAAACATATTAGCAGCGCACTTCAAGCTCCCGTTAAACAGTGAGTGCTCGAAATCGCGTTTGGGGGAATGACAAGTTGCCAATGTAGTTAAAGTGTACTTTCGTGAATACCAAATTAATTCGTCAAAAGTATATTTCAATTACAGTGAATGGATTGTCCGCGTAAACATATTTGCAGCACACTACAAGCTGCCGTTGAATAACTAGGTGCTGGAAATCGCGTTTCAGGAAATCGCATTTGCGTGTTGGCATTGTATTTAAACTGTGCTTTCGTAAATACGAAATTAATTCGTCCAAAGTACGTTTTTAATTCTAACAATTGGGTAGTCCGCGCTCGCATATTTGCAGCATACTTCAAGCTTCCGTGGAACAGCCTAGTGCTCGAAACCACGTTCTCGAAAGCATAGAAAACTCTCCCTTCTCTGTTAGTTCATTCGTTCATGGTGACTTCTAGCAGGGAGGCATTAACAACTTATTTAAATTACGTGTGGACAGCGCGATAGCACTGCACCGGAAAGGGCGCCATGCGCAAATCTGGGCCCGAACATGCCAGCGAAAAGGGCCCCAACTGTCAGGGCCGACCGGCTTCTATAGATGTCCATGTATTTGTTGGTTGACAGTTCGACTCTTGACCAATGCCTGACGCAAGTTACGACTAGCAATTCGGTTCTAGATAGACCACAGATTTGAAAGCGACCACTCCCACACTTCTGCGACCATTTGGGGGCCCACAGTCTTTGCGCAAAAAGCGCCTCACCTGCACTGCGGCAACTCTTTCTTCCTTTCTTCAATCACTCCCTCCTTGGGAAGGTTTATTATCTCACCTTCAACTCCAACAGTGTATGCTTATGGAAAATAAAACATTCATTCTCAAAAAACTGTAAAATAAATATTTTAACTGAACGCATTTAAAAACCCACTCACTTCCGTTTCTGTCCTCCCAACGCTATCTGCTTTTAAAACGAAGCCGAAATAACTAGCAAGCGTCATTCGATTGGATTCTCACATAGACGCAAACAGGATGTTTCCTAGGCTATCTCATTAACGACACTTAACAAGACTCCAACTGCCAGTTGACCCTAACATGTATCAGTAGATTTCCGCGTTGTAGTGACAAAGAGGCAATTTCAATGGACGTGGAGTTGATATAATGTAGAAAAGGGCATCACAATCACAAGCTGTTTTCGCAAGCAGACTGCGTTGATTTCGAAGCACTTTTGCGCAAATCCTTGAGAATGTGCTACACCGTTATTCTCTCTCAAATGGTGATCACGGATCCTTTTAAGTCTGCTTTAATCTTACAAGCCGAGAAAAATCTTTGTATGAATAGTGCATGGAGCCGAGCTTGAGCAAATAGTGTAAGTAAACATAAACCAGAAAATGTCATAACGTGAAAGCATGCACATGGACAGGTAGCGGCCAACACTGATCTTCGATGAAGGATGAACTTGTTGTATTTCGAATTGCCTTCGCCTCTGTGAAGACCAGAGTGGCGTCATAGCTTTCTTAGGAGCTCACTATTGCAGTGAATCCTTGCAGTATATGAAACGACCTCATAATTTATTTGTCTTTGAAAAACGCTGTTGTGCCGAATTGTTGGATATGAAGAAATGACAAAGCTGAATCCCCTGCTCTTTTTTCTTATTAGCAAGCTCCACATTGTTACAGCGCCATTCTTTACCGCCGGTCAGCACCACGTGGACACTTTTTTTTCAGAAACAGTCACTCCCAGTATTCAACTCATGACTGTCTGCCCCGGGAATCTCATGACTGCAGGCTTACCTGGCCGCTCTCACGCAGCCCGCGTTTGAGGGAAGCACAGTTCTCAAAGTACCCATGGACCGACTGCCTAAATTATGACTTATTGGTTTACTGCACTTGGACTAATCCAAGTGTGGATTACGGTACTTTCTTGCACAAAGCGTTGTCTAATTTTCTTTCGACACACTATCAATCTGCACTGGTAACTCTCTAATCGGAGAAGGACAACGTCATTGTTGTACCAATAAGTAATAACATATTAAATACTAAATTGCTTGTGTGGCGAGCACTAGCACGCCGTGAACAAACAAAATTACTCAGTGCTCGCCACGCTTACTGCATGTTGCTGAGCTTTCATTCAAGATGCGCGCTGTCTCGATGCCTCAGTAGTGGTGGTGCTTAGCTGGTGACCCGAAAGACATCAAGTTGGATCCCTGCCGCGGCGGTCTCATTTCGATAGCGGCGAAGTGTTAGAGGCCCCTGTACTGCGCGATGTCAGTTCACATTAAAGAACCCCAGGTGGCCGAAAATAACCGGCACCCTTCACAGCGGCATCCATGCCTCATAGCCTGATTCACTTCGGGACGTTAAACCCCGCAAAACAAAATCAAATATTCATGTCATAACATGAATATCTCTCATATCACGTTGTTACACCGATAATTTCAGACGTACATCTTCTCCAGAAAAAAAAAAGAGGGACAGGTGCTATTGGGGAGGAGAAAAATTTCTCACTAGCTTAATAACCGGAACCACTGCCAGAAAATTATCTTGACAGTAAAAATGATCCAGTTCTAACGGGATCAGCATAATGCCGCTCTTAGCATAATTTGTTTCATTACTCACGCATTTCCCAAAATCTTTTCAATATCGTTTCTCCGACTGAGACTGGCCTATCGAAGGGAATTCACGAACAGTACACTCACCCGCTGTCTCCGAATAACGAAAGGAGAAAAAAGCATCCTAAACTTTTGGCTCTCAAAGATCATCTGCTCTCGAAGGTCGCTGAATTCTTCCGGGGGTATGGTTACTTCAGTTTAAAAAATTGGAGGGGACACAAAAACTCCGCTTTGAGGGTATGCGTTTTTATGGAGGAAAAACGCTAACGCGCCCGTGTGCTGTGTGATGTCAGTGCACGTTAAAGATCCCCAGGTGGTCGAAATTATTCCGGAGCCCTCCACTACGGCACCTATTCCTTTCTTCTTTCAGTCCCTCCTTTGTTCCTTCCCTTACGGCGTGGTTCAGGTGTCCAGCGATATATGAGACAGATACTGTGCCATTTCCTTTCCCCAAAAAACCAATTATTTATTATTACGACGCGATAGCTTAATGGGTTGTGGATTCCCTACGTATACCAACTTTCTACACTTTTTAATTTATTAATTCTTAAGATATTTCTCGTTCTCGGCCAACGCCTTCGACGCCGCATGATCCTGACGCTGCTGATGCAATGTACGGTGAAACGGAGGCGCGGGGTGGCAAACGACGTAGAAGCGCTGCCAGGCTCCTTGCCGAAACGCGTGGGAGTCAAGATGCAGTCGTAGTTCGCCTGCACATCATTCTCAACAAACCCCATGCCA
This sequence comes from Amblyomma americanum, assembly GCF_052857255.1. Taxonomy (NCBI): domain Eukaryota; kingdom Metazoa; phylum Arthropoda; class Arachnida; order Ixodida; family Ixodidae; genus Amblyomma; species Amblyomma americanum. The sequence goes on from NC_135506.1 coordinate 84,574,070, forward strand.
CAAACGACAGCATAGCTTCCGCGCCGAACTAACGGGCAGCGAGCCGCAAGCTTCGTGGTGAACGCGCCTTGGAAGTGCGCTGCGTTGTTCGCCGCTCGCCGCCTGATTCCTGCGTCCCCGCACGGCCCCACTGCGCCCGAACGAGAGGAGCGGGAGGCGCTGCCGTCTCGCGCTATCTGTTGGGGGTGTGACGTACGCTCGAGGAGGAGAAGGAGGGAGTAGTTTCACGGGCACCGCCTGATGGCGCTTCGTGCGTGCCAAGCCTACTCGTTTAACTGCGACTTCTCTAATTTCCATGCTGAGAATTACTAATACACACCACAGTACATGTCTCTAAAACGCCCTTCCAAGACAACATCGTATTCACAAGACGCGCGTTTGTTCTTTCCAAACCATCGATCTGGCGTGGCGTTGTGGTTAGCGTGCTCGTATCGAAATCCGGAGGCCCTGGCTCGATTTCCCAAATCTACCAATTTCCTACTCGGTTTTATTTATTAACGCTTCTGAAATTTGTCGCTCACGGCCAACACCACCGACGCCGGCTTTTCTGCGACACGGGCCCTTAACGCTCTCGCGTTAAATAAAAACCAGTACTTCGAGAGCCGGACAGATACACTTCGTAATAGTCCGCAACACTGCGCCTTATCCCATATTAGATGGTCCATCTACGCAAAAACCTGAGGGCACGCACTTTAAATCGTCTAGGCTCATGCGTACCAGTGGACTCTGCATCTTTGAGGGCACCCGCTCCACTGAACCACTAGTACAACCCTGTCAGCAGTCGGAAACTAAAAGCGTGACTGCTTTCCTTGCAGCACACCAAGTCGTGCAGAAATTTTCTTCGAGAAATGTAGTTTGCGCATGCGCCCTAATGAAACGTCCATACTGCACGTGCGTGCTACTCTGCAGACGTCTTTCGGTCTAAAATAATTCTGACCCTCGGCGAATGAATTTCTACATGGGTTGTGGTCAATACGCTGTCCGTAATGGTGGCCAGAGCATAGGCAAGCTACGCTGAAGTTTGCCTTGTCGATAGGAACGCCATGACGCAAAGCATAACGAGAAAAGCAGTCATTTTAACCGTTTAGCGTTGAAGCCCCCTTTAGCCAAAAAATCCGGTGTCGCCGTTTTGAGCGAAAAATCATGACCATGACTCTGGAAGCTGTTGCCCTGACAGCAACCTAAGAGGCAGGTGAGCCTCCTAGTTCACATGACCTTCTGCCGTCATCTGAATCTGCCGCCGGATAGCAAGCAAACTTCTCACCATTGCAGGTGACATTTAATGATTGGTCGCTTGGGAAAAGCAAGCTGGCTGGCGGAAGGCCAACCGGTGGCACCACCTGCCATCGCAGGTCGCTGACGCATAGCTTAACCGCTGCACCACTGCGCCAGGAGAAATATGAAGACTCCCAGGCATATATGTATATAGAGTAGAGAATGACCTCCTGCATATAAGGTAACTAACACATTACTGTATCGGGTCACACCATTAAGGCACAGCTTAAGTGCGTCCTCCATTTTTTTTTTGCATCCGCAGTGACTATCCAAGCACTCTTCCCACGTTATAACCATAAGCTCACGTGCTCAATCGAAGCAATGCGTGGCGCCTGTGAGCTAATTAGTCTACACTGAGAGCACCTTGGCAAGAATTGTTATCGGCCATACAGGCTTTCCTAATCATTTAAATCATGGTGGCGCGATTGTCGCAGACCAAGCGGCTGACGGAAGCCGCTTTAGCGCTATAGTTTCAAGGGTCCCGTTGATCAAAATTTACACGTCCGTTTTGTAATAGATAAATTCTGGATTGAGCGGAAAGGTTTGAGGTGACACATGAAGCAGTGGTATTGAAAAGTGATTAAAACTTCACATAACTTGTTATTACACGTAGCAACGCAACTGAAATATCAGTACAACAGCTAAGGGATTAAAGTAAATGAATTAGGCTTTAAATAAAACTGCGGTAATTCTTGCAGCGCCCAGCATTACTTAACGTCTAGTGCTCTGTAACTCTGTCTTTTTAGACGTCTTTCCTAAAACGTTTGTAAGTAGTTCATGTAAATCTTCCTGGAACGTTTGTAAATAGTTCATGTAAATCTTGAATAGTTTCCAGTGTAGTAACTACCATGTTCGAAAAGATAGCTCCGTGGCATACGGGTAGCATATCGAACTTACAAATAGATTTTAACGGATTCAATCTCATTTACTGAAAGATTAACAATATTAGATTGGTCAGCAAACCATTCAGGCAACTTGACCAAGAAATTGCCAGCATTTATCTGTATATGGTATAAACAGTAATAACAGGGTGGCAGGGCAGCCAGGTATTTAAAAAGACATGCCAGAAAAGTGCGATATATAAATTGTGCATTAGAAATATTTATTTAACACTCACGAATTTTAAAGCCATGTGCGAGAGTCTCCATTCTTGCTTGTTCGCATCGATAACTCGGGAGCGTATTTTGCTATCGTTTGCTAATGATGAAATCTTCTACCGATTTATCTTTGCAGATCTCCAAGACGCATAGACGCGAGGCGCCTATGCAAGCTTTGCTACCAGTTTACACCTACACTGGTCCTTGTTCCAAATTGCTCTGGTTTCTTCTTGCGTAGCAAAGAACATGATATTGAGTTCCGCAGGTGCTAAACAAAACAGATAAAAAGAAGTGCCAGCGCCATTTTATTTATGATAAGTCAGACTTCAGTAATGGTCTTGGTGGTGCGAAACTGTAATGCCTGTTGGATTGTTTCGTTTATTCGCTGCCGGTTAGGAAACCTTAGAGGCTACGGAGTGTTAATTAGAAACCTACATTGGGAGGACCACAAAACAGAGAGAAGGAAGGAGAAAGGACAATTATTTATAGCGGATGACTCCGCTGACGAATGTTTTTTCAAGCGCATGCCTTATGAAAGTGTCTGCCATGGTGGCTGAGTGGTTATGGCGCTCGGCTGCTGACCCGAAAAGCGCCGGTTCGTTGCCGGCTGCAGCGGTCGAATTTCGATGGAGGCGAAATTCTAGAGGCCCGTGTGCCGTGCGATGTCGGTGCACGTTAAACAACCCCAGGTGGTCGATATTTCTGGATCCCTTCACTTTCGCTTTGGGACGTTAAACCTCCATAAACCAAACCTTATGAATGTTCTATGCCAAGCAGGAGGAGAAGAAGGAAGGGAGCTCTATTTCTATGGCTAGCTGATGCTTTCTGTAGTGTCTTCGCAACTTTAGGTACAAAATTGGGAATTTTCGTACTTCTTTTAGGAACTTCACTGACACGTGCAGCAAGTGTCGTTTTACAAAGCCTCGGTCTGAGATACTGTAGGTTAGCACAAGCATACACACAGGATAGAAAAATACTGCATGTGGGATACGTGTCCTATCACCCGGGAGGCACTAGTGCATCGCTTGGGAAAGAAAAAACTGCTCAGGTCTTTGTTTTGCTTTGCTGTGTGCTCATCCATGCCCTCTGGTGGAGAGAGCCTGTATGACTGCACTGATCGACATCTTAAGAGGCCCTATAAGAGAGAAGAGGATATGTAACAATGCTGTTGCCCCTCCCGACAAAGGCCACGCGGCCCATCACAAAAATTGTGCATAGCATGGTCCCCAAGCATAAACATATGTGGTGTGATTCATCATATTTCGCAAATAGCCAGAAATTTTGCAGTATTGTTGGTAAGGATGTCAAGGATCGCAATAACGATAAGGATCACAGCGTCACCAACAAAAGCGCACGCTGTCGACCCTGTGCCGTACAATCAGCGGCATAAAGAAAGTGAACACAGGAGCGCCTGTGCTTCACACGACCCGAAGCACTGCCTCCGAAAACCGGCGAAGATGGACGGACGATACTGGGCGCATGTGCGGAAAGAGTATCCAGCCTCTCTTGCTGCTCATTCCTGTTGGCTGCCGATTGTTTCCAGGTTCGCGAAGTCCTAAAGCCACGCGCTCTCGTGATTTATTTCATGTTGCAGATTCGTGTTCATCACATTAGGAAGTGTTCGGCAGCCTTTCCCTAGCCTTGGTTGTGACAGGTGCCCTTATGCAAAGAATCGCCGCTCGTTCAGCATACATCAGCAAGCATTTGATTGAAGTGGCACCGTCCAGGTCGGAATTTCATCCAGATACAGTGAGATAACCAGCTGAATGTCAAAGCTACTGAGCGACTCGGGCCAGTCGACTCTTAACGCGATGGCGTCAGACTGCCCGTTCTCCAAGCAATCCGGTGCTGGCCTTCTCGACGTTGAGAGTGAAAAATCACGAACACGGTTCAGACGGGTGGCCACAAGAGACTAATCTAGGAGGCAGTTCGGCCATCTAGGTCACGTGATCTTGCGGCGTCATCACAACCTGCCCACCGTATAGTCAGCACACTGCTCACCATGGCACGTGGCAGTAAATTAATGCTTGGTCATTCGAGAAAAGCAACATGGGCCGCTCAAAGCGCCCTTCTGGGAGCACCTGCCGAAGCTGTGCAGTGGGGCATGCTTAACCGCTGAACCACTGCGCAGGAGGGGTATGAGGGCTGTCAGGGTAAAGTAGAGAACTATACCTTCTGCATATACGGAAATTTCCCTATTTACCCATAAGGCGGACTACAAGTATACCTTCCATTTTTTGTATCAGCCGCCAGCATTTTTCCCTTGTTCCACATAATAGATATTTTTTTCCTTTACCCTTATGTTGCTTCTGGTCACTTCTACATCAACTCGACTTTTTCAATGTACTTTATCGGAATAGTAGTAGGGACACCTAAGCTCCTCCTAAGGGGTGTGATGCGAACGTGTGAATCGTTTTTATGAGAAACCATTAAATACTCCATTAACGTAAAAGCAGCCTTCCGCCGTCTATCGGCGTACATGGCACAAAATGCCTCAGTGACGTCACCATGCTCTCGCCTTACGTCAGCAATACACAATAGGATTGTTATGTCCACAGCAAAGAAGAACAAATAAAATTTTTTCAGTAGGTGCGGCTAACTGAAATAAGGGCCTTCAGATTTAGAAGCAAGTACGCAACCCATCGAACAAAAAACAGCGTTTATTTGTAACTGAATAACGGTGAACTTATTGTATGCGTTTAGTTAAGAGAGTACGCTAATAAGCAGGCGTTTCATTAGGAAGGAAGGAATCCTCAATGAACATCGGAGCAGAATTCATTTGGAGCCAATGCTTTCGCATTCAATGCGCGAAGGCAGTCTTAAGTCCATTTAATAATTCTGCTACTTTTTCTTAATTAGTACCACTTTCTAATCCCACTGATTAGCACAGAGGAGCATTCGTATTAGGCAACGTGATACCAAACGAACCTGCCTCAATGGCCTCAGGGCAGCCTGTCAGACTGTCAACGCAAGGTTCACGGCTACTATTTCCAATTCATTATCACAGATTTCTTTACAACAGAATGATTTTCATTATGTTCACATAAGTCACAGTCACATTTTAGTCATGCTACGACATCGTACTCGCGTTTACGTCAGCCATTATCGCCTGGATTGCACACAGCAAGGTGTGATGTGACAATCCTCGCCGCCAATGTTGAATTGCTGTGATCACTCGCACAGATTTCCTCCCAACGTACGCTCTAACACTGCTGCGTTAATGTCACATTTGCCGTGGCTTTATTTTTTCTTCTTCTTTTATCTCGTCGCCACCGCTTCATGGCGCCCCATCAAAAGTTAAGAGAGCGTGGCCGTGGTACCCAGACCGGCTGTACTGGATACAGCAGTCACGCGTAGTCCAATTTTTCTCATTTGCAGTGCTGTCTAGCTGCTGCAGAGACAGAGTACTGAAGAAGTTCCAGACTGCTTAATATGCGTACGTTACATTGAACGCTCTAGCACTAGCAGGATTGCCACACCTATGACACATATCTGCGGAGACCCTACGTGAGTAGAACCGCTCTTTTACGCATTTCTCGTCTCGGGTCTTATGCGCATACGTAGCTGCAGGCCGCGCGTGCTCCTGCCTCCGTCGCAAAGTCGTCAGCACGCCTATCTAGAGCGCTGGTGTAGTGGGCTGCGGAACTAACGGTAATCTTCACTCACCTCATCTGCTACTGATGCTAAAGGGTAGAAAAGAACCGCGACAGGAACAGGACTTGCGAAGAGAAGTAGACAAGACGAGCGGTGCCGCTCGTCAGAGCAAGCTGCGCGTTAATCTTGCTTCGTTTCAACGCAAGCATTGTCTCTAGAGCCGTATGCCTGCTTAAAAATTTCTCTTCCTTTGAGCGACAAGACGGCGTTCAAGAGGTCTAGACGGTCGTGCTGACGACTGTACTAGCAGCATGCCTTCTGAATGCAAGGAAAGAGCCTTCGCCTACAATCGCAATTATGTCAAGAATCCTCCTGGAGAAGTACGATCAAAGACAAAGCCGAGAGTACTTGTAATGTGCAGTGTGTCGTCTCACAAACTAAACCATCTGCTCTCGCCCAGCCAACGTTATCGAGCGAGGCCAACTCAGGGTAAATTTATATCTGCTGCTGGTGGAAGTTCAAAGCGCGAAGTGAACAAAGAATGTTGCTGAGCCATTGAGTCAACTGCTGATGCTCCCTTAATGGTCCGGAATCTTTCCTGGCACAGTAGCGCTGGCACCCGGCTTTATCACTTTGTGGCTCTTGATGCAACTAGATTTATCTGGAATTATCCCAGCCACGCGCAAGTGTTTGTGCGGAAAACGGTATTATCACCATTGATTTTTACGCTTTATCTCCGAAGTTTTATGTAAGCTATAAATAAAGCGCCGTCATAAGCAGCGGTGTTCTCTTCGTCGGCGTCCCGCAAGCAGGGCTTTTCCTATCGCCTGTGACTCTGTCTCTGAATCTTTGTGGGCAGAAGTGAGCTTTGTAGAGTGTTCGCTTCAGTGCCACATAAGGCTCCTCGTTTTTTCATTGCGCTGTTATGGCCACTCTTTTCATGTCTTTGATCAGTACCGGGCGCTCTATTTCGATAGTCTGCCTGCATTTGTCACCGCTGGTTTTACGGCTCTACGGCGGAAAAAGCGGCGTTCAGAGGACGCCGCGGATTAGGATCTGCGTGGCGTACAGCAAATAACTTACTAATGTTGCAAAATTCTCCTAACTAGAAAAAAGAGCTATCCTCACAATGTCCAATCTCGCTCTCAGTGAACACATATAAGTAGTCCTTAGAAAAAAACAGGTTACTTGGAATTGAAAAAAAAATTGTCATAAAATACGTCCTATATACATCAGAAACCAAATAAGGCAAAGCAGACACATTTTCGAGAAAAGCTATCTTGACACTCCAAAAACTTATAGCATTCGACCTATTCACTCCACCCTTCTAAGCCCCGTACAAATTATGGCCACCAAAACCTGACATCTACAATTTCCCCAATTTTGCATACCTACCCCCCGCCACTCACTATGGTATAGCGGGCTCAGAGTGACTGTATGTTTTAACAAGTCGTGCAAGACATGCTAGATCTTTTAACACATCTTACAATTTCATATGTTCAGGTCACACTGCACCATCATGTACGTAAAAGTGTTGATTTCATCAATATTATTGGTGTTAAATGTTGTTTGTCATCCCAGCCTGTTCTGTTCTTTTGTTAAAAGCTGCCCTTGTCAATCGCTTGGAATTTTGTTCAGAAAGGCATGCCTTTGTCAGATATTTTGTAACGTTTTTGCCCTGCATTTGCTTGGCTTTTGCACTGTAATCCAAGAATGTAATAAATAGAAAAATTCAGTGTTTTCGAGGTGAACGCGTAATCTCTTGAGTACTGCGTGTGCGATGAGGTTCTGGAGGCTGTCCGGTTTGCCCGGAGTGTAGATGCAATTTATCCCTGCATGTCGTCATTCCTATGGGAGTGTCTGTTCTCCAGCCTACATTGTAATAATCTGTCAGCGCGGTTATCTGTACGTCAACCAGATTTTATAACGTGTTGAAGGTTGTCCGTCGGCTTCTCGCGCCATACTTGTGGTTATTTCTCTGAGGGGTGCGCGTCCTGTGCAGTTGTGTATCTTCATTCATTAGTGTCTCCTCCGACCCATACGATTAGTTCGGGTACTGCTGCTTACAGTCCTTCCCTACATATCTATCTTCGAGTACGCGAATGATCGCTTCTGTGTCGTGCGTATCCTTGTCCAGTTGTTTAGAGACCTCCATGATGGTCTCCGTTTTAGTTATGGTTCCGTATATGAGGCCCCCCGCAACAGCCCGTGTGGGGCTGTCCCCACTATTCCCTGTATTTAATCACTCTCTCGATTACAGTTAGTTTCATAGCTACACAGCATAGAGCTCTACCTCAGCAGTTATTGGTGTTATCCTCAGTTTTAGTTTGCTCTTTATCTTTTGTAGACGCCACCTTCAGGTGAGCCCTCATCTCGCCTCCCACTTGCAAAGAAAGTATACGTACACTTCTTAATTGTTAGCAGTAGCCTGTACCACTCTTGTCACACCGGTTACATCAGCCTGGAGTGTCCTCAACAATTCGGCAAGATGAATCTTTCTCCCTCTTTTTCTCGGACTACGATATGGTTCCTAAAGCTTCCTTATTCTTCATCTGGACTGCAGTATAAAATGATCGCAACCCAGATTTTTCTCTCAATTTGCCAGAGTAAAGTCGGGGAAAGTGTTTCGATTAATGCTATTCGTCAGTCTTGACGACTGCTACACTGAAGTTTAGCCTTGTTAGTTCTTTTTTTGCGCCACTGTTCTTCAGTCCCACACCCCCTTAGAATGCGTGCCGCAATGAAGTTCCCTATTGTCAGGAGAGAGTTTCGTCTCGGTTTGGCGAGCATGAGTGCATCAATGAAAAGCTCCTCAGACGTGTCTTATTTCCCTCTTTAAGGCGCTTGTGTGCATTCAATACGAACTAGCCCTCTTCCTTAACGTTGGGCATTAATTACAGCAGGCCGGGAGGTTATGCTCGCGTGCTGGACCATTGTAGGATCTATGAGTGTCTTCTATGAGGTTACCCACATCCCGGTAGGCAGTCTTGAAGTGAACAAACAGACAAAGGACGAAAGAAAGGAGCACACAGCTCCTAAATGCGAGAAAAGCCACTGGAAGCGCTATGACGCTTAAAGCTTCACGGGACACTTAAGCTCTTTCTTAAGGGTATAATGCAGTTGCGAAAATTGGTCCCTGCCGCGGTGTGGAGTCCGCATTCTTTTCCTTTAGAGAAGCAAGCCCTACAACAAGCCATAGTTATCAAGATGTATTCGTAAGGACTGCGTTTCCTAACTATACCGCTAGGTTCCTACACTCGACGTCTCTATAAACTCCCCTCGTTTCCGTTGGTAGAAAATACACCATAAATCCTTGGGGCACACATATGCTCAGTGCGGCTTTATGAGGGCACATCTGGAGGAGGAAGTTGGGAGCGTGGTGGGAAGGGAGTGGAAGTATTTTTCTGACTTGTGTGGCCAAAAATCTGGTTTTAGCATGGTTTGCTTACGTAAAATTTTACGTTTGATGAGGGGGATTGTAGATCCGTATTAAGGATATGACACGAAAGCATTAATGGGTCCCTTCAGCGGCCTGGGCTCCTCTTTGTGTATCATTTCGCAGACACCGTCCATCTGCTATTTACATTCATAGATAGCGGGGAAGTAACTGTACCATTCTCTGAGGCAGTGGTGCAGCAGTTAAGCGACCGGTCAATGCCCCGACGCGTTGCAGTTGAACACTGCGTTAAGGAAAAACCATTTGGTTGTCCCAAGCGTAAGGAGCCTGCATCTTTTAGCATACGTAACTACCGAGGCTTCCCGTTAATGGAGCAGAAAAAACAAAGCATTAGAGAAGTTCTCAGGTTTACGTCTATGTTGTCATATGCTCACAGGAATGATTGAAAAATGGTAGCTAAAAAAATATTTTGCCTCGCTGCTTATGGATGTGATGCTTCAACATAACCATGTATTTGGCCCAACGTTACAACTTCTAAAAAAGCTAGCATCTCGTGAATTGCAACACAGCGCTGCGTAGCGGGGTGTCCGTAGCCTCCTAAGTGCATCCCTGAGAAAGTCAGGAGCCGGGGGACGCTTGTACCCAATCTCACCAATAAAGTAAATGGCGTTAAGTAACGGCGCCAAGCAACAGCTTTTGCGGACACCGCTGATCTGATAAACAGTGCGTTATATAAAATACACAAATATTCTTGATGTCATGGTAACACTTCCAGGTAATCATATTACTAGCTTTATATATACTGCCGATATCATCGAGATATCAAAGAGTCGACGATACACGAACGAGTGTCTGTTTCGGGAGTCAATTTCAGTTCTGTACCATGTATCCGTATCGGAAATACAATTATCGCCTGTAGCGGGTATCGGTATCGAAGATACTTTCTTCAGGTTTCTTCCAGAGACCTGCAACGCGGAACCATCGGCTACCTTCATGTGAAGTGGGTTGCGCGGCTGCAGGAGCTTCGGAACTTAGCCGGATATCCTCAGCCTGAGATGCAACATTTCTAGCTTAGGAGAATCGTTCTATATTTGGCTGAGTTTTTTCTTTCCAGTGTTCAGGGTAAACGTAAGGATTTTCAGTTCTTTCAAGAGCATTATTTAGGTTTTTCTGTCTGTTAGTACTTCAATGGGTTGCACACTGCGATGAGTGATCGTATTGTATGTCATATTTTTATTGCCGCAGCTGTGTTTTGTAGCCACACTATAGATGACCCTCTTGCATGCTGTGAGCTTTATGCTAAACGTATAGATACTGGTGTGTGCTCAGATTCAATAATAATTTCATTCAACACGGAATGCTATTAGAATATTGTACAGTTTGCTTAACAATAAAGCGGAGAAGGCAAATATTTTCAACTTTTCCGGAACAGTATTCTTTAGAAATGCCCCCTTTGCAAACGTTCTTCTCAAAAAGGCCGATTTCTTTCCATCTACGCCCGTTGAAGGCTACAGCGTTATAACCATGGTTCACGTGAAAGACCGCCGCCTATATTGTGGTCTACTGCTGCACAGTTTCAAAGACAATGTTGTACAGTTCATTATTATATGGAAATGCCTTTCTAATGGGCAAAATGAAAATTCTTCGAACACTGTTCACACATAATGGGCATAATTTGAGACTCCATAAATACACTGCTAATAGTGCGTGATGCCGTCGACGTAGTGTGCTTCCTCAAACTTCCCTTTTTCTCTATGTTAACTTAGCATCAGTCTCTGTCCGAATATTGTTTAGCTGCAGCCAAATGGCCGCCATGCTTGAGCCATTGAATGAAAATGATAATGTAGGATGGAGTTCAACAAACACAAACGGATTTTTTGCCGCGCTAATTTCATTTCCATTATTTCCAGAAGCGGCGTGCTTTGCTCAATTTCGTCACACAAGTTCGGTTCCGGGCACATTGGCGGCAACGACCAGCGTGGAAGAGCAGCGAACTCAATTGCAGCAAAAGCGTTTGGTTCTCGAATTCTTTGATGGAAAGCAGTTGTTATCTGGAGTGGAGACCTCCAGGAAAAGGAGATCTCTTCAGGTGCGATGAATGTCCATACAGTTCAGCGACCGTTTAAATCCGAAATGCGCCCTTCCACAGCTGCTGAGTCTAAACCTACAACTCCGGAGAAGCCTACAAACACTGAAGTGAGACCGTACCAGTGCGACAACTGCTCTTTTGCATCTTATTGGCCTGTTAGTCTGCGTGTCCACATGCGCACGCATACTGGCGAGAGACCCTATAGGTGTTACTTGTGCCCTTTTACTACTGCTCACTATTAAAGTTTCATAGCACACAAGCGCTGCCACAACAGAGACGGACCTCTCAAGTGTTCCCGGTGCTCATATTCAACTACTACGCCACAATCCCTCAGCCTCCACCTGCGCTGGCATTCTGACGAGGGACCCTTCTAGGGTGGCTTGTGCTCTTTTGCTGGTACTCAGTCTGAATATTCAGCTCAGCAAACGCAAGCGCATATTCACGAGTGGCTATTCAATGTGACAAGTGCTCTTTTGCAGCCTCTGGATCTCATAAATAACTTCCGTGTTCATATCTGCACGCACACATGGAAGAGACCCTTCAAGATTGACTTGTGCTGTTTTGATGCTTGTAAGTCTGCAATTTAATAATCCACGAGTGCATGCACAGTGCCAAGAGACCCTTCAAGCGCCACAACTCCTCAAATACACCTGCCAATTCTTCTGATCTCACTGCCCACAAGCGCACGCAGAATGGCGAATCCGTTCATGTGTGAATTGTGAAGTTTTGTTCCTGCTCAGTCTATAGCTTTACCTCAGCTTAAGAAAACACATAGTGGTGAGAGAAGCAGGACAAGCGCACTCTTTCAGCTGCTGGTGTGCTAACCGGTGTCCATATGCTCAAATATGCTCAACTAAGCACAAATGCAGCCACAGTGAAAAGAGGCCCTTCAAAAAGTACAAGTGTTATTTCTCATCTTCTTGGTCTTGTAATCTCAGTGCTTTCGCATGTGCTCGGTCTGATAATCTCATTGTGCATATAGACACACATACTGGTGAGAGACCCTTCAAGTGCGAAGTGTGCCCTTTTGAATTGATCTCAGCACAAGCGCACGAATACTGGCAAGAGATCCTTCAAATATGACAGGTGCCAATCTGAAGCAGCTCATCTGAAACTGACTGAGCACAAACCTATACACATTGATGAGTGACGCGTCAAGGACCAGTCTGCTTTCCTATCTGCTTCGTGTTATAATCTCAGTGTTCATATGCGCACGCATACTGGTGAGAGACCTAACAAGCACGACATGTGCCTTTATCGGTCAGCCACGCGTACAAAGCAGAGCCAGCTTGAAACTGAGATGGTGGGCAGGTTTCAAAGTGGAAAAAAGGAAATCCTCCTCTCTGCTTGGGAGGGAAGGGTGGGACCAGAACGTGGATAGCAGGGTAGCCAGAGGATGGCAACGCACTACACGCAAATGTCATTAGATGGGAGAATTCGCGGCGTTGGTCCATATTCAAACACCGCATTACCGAGCTCGAAGTCGGGTAAAACGGAGCGCATATATTTATCAACGCCAATTTCACTTCAAGTGGGAAACGCAAGAGATATAAAACCTTGTAGATATAAAACGTTGTAGCGAGGTAGAGATGCCGCCGCGGTTTATAACTCGGGCCAGAGGGAACTGTGTGCTTTTATCTGCTTCGATTACATACCAAACCAACAGGCGATTTTCAATTTCTTTCGAGCTGTAGTGAATGACAAACGCTGCAAAAGAAATGGGGGAGGGGGGAGAGGTGAGGCCAGAGAGCCGTGCGGACGCTGCTTAAGCCCCGCAGTGCAAGCGAAGTCGTGTTGTGCAACGCCACCAAATGGAGCACTTCGGGACGAACGCGCGGGCCGTGGATTCTCTTTAAACGGATACGGTGGAATCAAATAAAATAGCCGCTTTAAATAGATACTCAGAGCGGCAACTATGCAACAGCGTCCACTTTTTCTCGATGTGCGACGGAGAAAAGAAAGACGCCTGGTTAACGCCTTCAGGACGACTTCAGTTGAGAATATCGGGAACTGGGGGTGAGTTTGTGGCTCACTTTGGTTTGCGAAAGGCGACTTCGCTCCGCTGTGAGCAGATCGAAGCGAGTGTTTTCAGATTCGCACCTCTGACCAGCGGGACTGAAAATCCGCGTCGACAAGGCTGCCTTCAAGGATATGTCTGAAGCCCAATTTGACATTAGTCTCGGTGTAAGCCGTGGTAAGTGTTTTATGCGTTAAAAAGCGTCGGGCTTTAGAGGCATGACGACGCTTGTGTAGAACGCTTGAGGAGTGTGCTTGGAACAAAGAACAGTATTAAAGCACATATATAGTGTCACATAGTCTTCCTCAGTGTGTAGGGTTAAGTATTCGTTTTTAGTGAAGTTTTTGTCGTTTTTGTGGTCATCCGTCTGCGTTCAAGCGCCAGAATTGTCAGATAATCTATGTAGCTGCGCATTGTATTCGTCTTTCTTCACGCCACAAAGCACCGAACAAACACTCTGTACAAGTTTGTTCACATCTGCACGCAAATTCGCTGCTACACAGGGATACAGGTTTACGGAATTCTTATTTATTTAGCGCACTTTGAAACGCTTCTTATTTTTCTTCCCCTGGATATACGTAGCATATTCGTATCCTGCTTCCTTCTTGGATGCGTGCACGAAGCGGTATGTAGCATCGATAATTTTGCATCTTGCACCTCTGCGCTTTGCCAAAAATGCTGCAAATATATAATTTCGCAATTGTGCACTACAGAGCAAACCCCCTAGCCCGATTTTTTTCCTCTCACAGATGTCTTCACCACATTTAGGATTCAATCCTGATTCCTCGTCAATTTTACTCAGACAGCGAAATCAAATGTCACTCCGCAAGTGTGGAAGCGAGAAAGATGCCTGTCAGTTCTCACTTCTGCAGCGACACCTACACTACGCCAGCTCTTCAACCTTTCAGCCTGGCACCACTTGTGCTCCGTTTCTGCGCCGTTGGTCACGTTGGTTGATCACATGGTGCGGCTGTTGGTCACGCGGTTGGTCACTGGGTTCACATGGTTAAGAGCAGCTTCCGGCGGCGCGGCGGGCCACAGCTGTGCGCATGCGCCGTGTCAAGTGGGACGAAGATGAAGGAGCGCCCAGTGAAACGGAGAGGCGGAAGACTGACATTGCATTTCGACTGACCAATTCCACTCGGACATATATAGCTATCGCGTCTCTCCAGGTTTAACCAGAGCTAAACCACAGCCAATTTTTTTGTGTGGCTTGTTACGTCATAAGCACGATATGTGTAGTGAGGAGTGAAAATACGACCGCTGCTTTATTCCAAGAGTTTATTGTTTATTGTTTACGGTGGTTTAACGTCCCAAAGTGACTCAGGCTAGGAGTCTGGAAATTTCGATCACCTTGGGTTTTTTAACGTGCACTGACATCGCGGCAGTGGGCCGTTTGCGAGAGATTGTGAGCAGTCAACGCAAGGTGCGCCTGTCTGAGGTAGCTCGACCCCGCTGGACAGGCTCGAGCCGCTGCGGGTCGAGGACCCATGGTAGCGAGTTCGAGTATGCACTGGTCCGAAGTGCAAAGTGCGGCTCGGACAGACAGTAGACTACGCACCATACGCTGTCACGCAGTGGTCTCCTTCTACTCTCCGCTCGTACGGCCGCGCGGCGCGCGGCCGGCCAAGCTGGTCTCGAATTCTCGCCAAAAGGCACCAATGGCAAGGTCCATAGGGAAGCAGGGGCACAGCTGCGGCTGACCGGCAGTGATTAGTCACCCAGCCGCCTTTCCTTTGCCTGCGGCGGGAAAAAGGAAAACAGTAGAACAACGCGGGATGTCGGCAACAGCCGCGCAAAGGAAACGGCGGGAAGGACGGATTCCCACAATTTAGAAGCAATTTCACTTCTGCAGTTAAAACATAAAACAGCAGTAGCAAGACGCCAGTGTAAATGGTGTGGTTTATGGTATTTAACGTCCTAAAGCAATTCAGGTTATGAAGAACGCCGTAGTGAAGGGCTCCGGTAATTTTTCACCACCTGAGGCTCTTAATCATGCACTGACATCGCACAGTACACGGGCCTCTGCAATTCCGTCTCCATCAAAATTCAATCGCCGCGACCGGAATCGAAACTGCGCCTCTCGGGCCAGCAGCCGAGTGCCATAACCACTAAGCCACCGCGGCGGCATCAGTGGAAATGTCATTACTATTAACATTTCCGAAGAAAGACAAGGCTCTTCATGAATAAACCAAAGACAGCGTATGAATACGCTGATTTTGTCATAATAAATAAAATAGCCGATTTATGTGTTGCACAAGCTCCCTGTCGTGAGAACAAGAAAATCAGCATGCCCCCTTAGGACTGTATGAAATTAATACACATTACAATAAAGGGTAATGGCAGATAACTTGTGATAAGGTAACAAACAAGCTGCGTTTTGTAAAGCCCGTTCCTGGGGGAATGGAAGACCTCCATGCACCAGGAACACTTTACAGATGTAAGTTTATGTCCTTCTCACATTGGACACAATCTTCTAAACTTCTTCCTACTGACAAAACAAAAATATTTTTACGAAAGTTGCAGAGACAAGCTTCGAGGAAATCAAATCATATTTTCCTACGCGAAACTAGAATAACTAAAGAAAAACTCTACTCAAATTAATAATGAAGCATTCTTTTGAAAAAGCATTGCGCTTAGGGCATAATGAAATTCTAGACAAGCCTAGAGTTCATAATATTTCTAGGGAAGCAGGTTTTTTGTCCAACAGCTTAGCTTGATCTTTTTATATCATCTGCTTTATTATTCCTAAGAAAAAAGCTGACGCCTTTATTTGAATCGTTGGGGGCTTCACGATCGTTCCCCAGCCAAGAATGGCCACCGAGGTTACCCGACCATTCTTAAAGCATTCACTAGAAGAAATTTATGCGATTTTTTCCTGTCTCATTGCGAACTAGAACGAACTAAATTGTTGGGTTTCTACGTCTTTGATGTTTTTTACATAACGCTGCCACGGTGGCACAATGGTTATGGTGCTTGGCTGATGACACGAAAGAGGGGAGTTCGATCCCGGCCATAATTCTCATTTCTACGGAGGTACTGTGCACGCTATAGAACTTTAGGTGGTCCAAACTATCCAGAGCCCTCCACTTCGGCATCCCTCATAGCCTGACGTTAAACACTATTCACCCATTTTTTACATATGTTTTTGTTCTGCAGAAAACAACTTTCTATACTCTGAGCTAGGCGCATCATGGCCTTAGAGGCTTATGAGCCACATACGCAACACAACACTTCCGTATGTGCTGTGCGTCACTCACGTTTCTTAGTATCTTTGTTTTAGCTAAATTAAGTGATTGTGACGCTGGAAGCAAATAAATCTGATTAAGAAGCATTGTGTGTTTCACACAGTACTTCAATAAACCCATACATATATAGGTGCCTAGACGCTCTAACATTCGGGTTGGTCAGGAAGAAAATTCCTCTATCTTCAAGCCATGCACTACAAGCCGAAGAGGCAAAATGTTCGCTTATGAACCTGTGAAAAACGCTGTACTTGCATTAGGTGGCAGCGTGTACAGTCGAACGACAAATACGAAAAGCAACGCGGTATTTACCCTGTAAATCGTCACCCCATTTTCCCTCTGCTCTGCGCTACTGTAGGCAATTCAGTCAGTCTTCCTGCATTTAGTTCGGACAGCTTCCTTCAAATAACAACAGCTCCATCTTTCTTTAGAGTTCTTCAGTCGTCTTTCCATGCTTCAACATGGAGTTCCTGGCATTTACACATGTTGTGCACAAAATAAACAAGAATAACTCAAAATGATGACGGAGTTGAGACATATGGGATTTCAAGTACAAAATGTACTTTTAAAAAGTTCTTCTGGAATTCTGCTATTAATTTTTTTATCAATTCACAAGTACTTTGCAACACTTATGTGGCCTGATGAGAGTTGCCTAAATAAGCCACATTCAAGGCGTAGAAAAAAAGCATTTGCATTCATCTCTAGCCCTTACGGTAGAAGTGCTTTATGCTTTATGGGGGTTTAATGTCCCAAAGCGACTAAGGCTATGAGAGACGCCGTAGTGAAGGGCTCCGGAAATTTCGACCACCTGGGGTTCTTTAACGTGCCCTGACATCGCACAGCACACGGGCCTCTAGAATTTCGCCTCCATCGAAATTCGACCGCCGCGGCCGGGATCGAATCCGCGTCTTTCGGGCCAGCAGCCATGCGCCATAACCACTGAGCCACCGCGGCGGCCTTTACGGTAGAAGTATCTATATTTCATTCCTACAAATACGACCTGGACATCCGATACAAGAAACGCGCTTTACACTACACCGCCAATAACTGATGTACAACATTGTCAGTAACCATTTCAAAATCAAATTTCATACTGGCGGAAGTCACATGGTTTTGTAGGCCAGTTTTTCGGGGACGTGAAAGTTCGAGAATTAGCCAGAATCTGCGCGTAGTCAATAATCCAGCAGGCGTTGTAACGATTACAGTGGCGTATCCGGTGAGGTGAACCAAAAAGCCTTGGCGATTAATGAGGAGAACTCGCCGGGCTGCTTGCTGTTCACAATGTCATCTTGTGCGGACGCGCTGAACAGTACTCAAAACTACGTCGTTATTGCTATGACCAAGTTTTTGAACTTCAGGTTTCGCAAAAAGTGGCATGAGGTATACAGTGTACTAACTAGATTGTAGTAAAATATTTTCACGTCCACATTCGAATTTTTCTTCCTTCCACCATGATCGAGGGCCCACACCGACAAATAAGTTGCAGATGTACACTTAAGAGGGCGCCTATTTGCAGGCTACAATTCATCAGCATCATGAGCTTGCAGCACCTGACCACTGATGACTAACTGTCTAGAGCACCCACTGTGGTACCTGCGTGATGGAGGCTGTCAGGAACTTGAGCTTCGTTCCGCGTCGAACTCTTTCTCTGATTAATACACACTCGCCATTCCTACCTGCGCGGCGTCTGAAAATGCCGGAACGCGAAAACACTACTGCCCATGAATAACTGGCTTGTAGGCAAGAAAAATAACCCAGCAACTGCTTCAGACCTCTGTAGACACCTCATCTGCGCCATATTAATGAGAGGAAGGTGGAGAGAAAGAAGAGAGAAAGAGGTGGCGTAGTCAAGGACTCCGGAAAAATTTCGACCACCTGGGGATCTTTAACGTGCACTGACATCGCACAGTACACGGGTGCCTTAGCAGCGCAGCCTAAAGAACTTCGAATGCTCTAAACACATCCGGAGCATTTCACTAGCGCATGCCTCCAGGTCCAGCTATGGAAGGCGAGTACAGCTTTCAGAAATGGCGTTTGCAATGCCTCCAGACAAGAGCAGTAGAGCTACGTGTTGTCAAGAAGCTCATGAAATAATGCCAAGCTCCAGCTGCCATACTTATTATGCAAATAAAGAAACGCCGGCCACAGCTGATATTTCGTAGAAATGGCTATAACGCGCTTTTTCTGCGAGACAAGATACTTACCAGCTGCATTCTGCCAACCACGGACCTCTTTTTCTGGTTGTTAGCCCTGTTTATATCTTGTCGGTAAAAAAAACGCCCATTTCTCAATACAATTGCTTTCGCTGGACTATAGCAACCTGATGGCTGGAAGTTGCGTCCTATGCAACACCACGTGGCATTTTTTTTTTCTCACTCTGTGCCTGACATCTGTTTCTTAGTAGCGCACTTTCCGCTTGTGAAAAGGCAGAAAATTTCCGCTATAGCTCTTGCACAAATGCTTCAGAATCAACTTCCCTGTCAAGGTGTTCGTCGAGTTCTTAAAAGAATGACAGTGCTTTACCTCCGTTACACCCATGACCAAGCGAAAGCTTTTCCCTCTTTACTACGATTTTGCTGTTTCTTATCTCTTGTCTCGACTTGTTTCTGGCTGGTATTTGTATTAAGTTTAAGTACACATTTGCAACATTTATTCGCTTAAGCCGGGTGAAATCAGCTCGGGTCAAATCTGGAGGCAACGATCGGGTTGGCCATAGTCAAATTAGCCTGGGTATCGATTTTGGTCTAAATCGACGAAATTCTAATTTCGGTGATTGGGGTTGGCCAAATGTTGGGAATCGAGGTGGGCCAATGTTGATATTGACCAGGGACAAGTTTGGGGACACTGTCGCATTGGCCATAGTCAAAGTATGCTTCGGCAACTCGGTTAAGGCTGTTGCTATGAAATCGCTGAATCCGAAGGTGATTAAAATCAAGATTCGCACTTGGTACAGCGATCGCTCTAAAACATTCCTATTTTTGGCAACAGTAAAAAGTGACAATTACTGGAAACAGCAACAAACTTACACCTATACATTTAGAGCCTGTAGTGTTAATGATGCCGCTAGAGGCTGAATTCCTTATACGTGTGCGGCTCATTAGAACGCTTTTACAATAAAGGATGTAGACGACGAATGACTAAGGAGAAATAAGCCTTCACTTTCTATACTCAGCACCAGAACATTCGTCTGGTGCATTCTATACCTTAAGCGCTTTACAAAACCTGCCGGAAAGCTGTTAAGAGCAGCAGAGAAAGAATTACAGCTACAGCGATTCAAGCAGTCAGGGCCGGTCACCAAAGAGAACAAGACCGCACACAGTCGCTTTGACATGAATTCCCTCTGCATAATTCGGTCGTCCACGAGCATAGCCAGGATTACGAGCACGCACAGACCAACGGGTGCGCTAGAGCTTATATGGTATCAATAGTGTCATGGACTAATGTATGCAGTCGACAGCACAGAGATACCAGGAGTTATGGGATGTTTTAAACTCTTATTGCAGATTTCATTAATGTAAGGATTTGAATTATTTCCGTTCGGATTCCATTGAGAAAAATTATACCGATGATAAGTTTGCGGACAGGTGGTTCGTAGTTTCAAAAAAACTGCTCGATAACTACCTCCGAAACATACCCAGAACTGCTTAAAGCGATAGCGTTAAGGAGCTCGCGTCACAAATCCAGTGTCGGCGTCGTAGGCAGCTAGGCCACCTTGGTCACGTAACCTTGTGGTGTCATAACAAACAGCCCCCCGGATTGCGAGAAAACTGATCACCGTAGCAGGTTGTCGTTAAATTAATGATTGGTCTCGAGAGATTCCTCGCGAAGAGCAACATGGGTCGCACAAGCCCCACACATGGCAGCGCCCGCTATCGCAGGGTAGTGGTGCATCGCTCAACAGCTGCACCACTCCGACGGGAGTGGTGCATTGTTAAATAGAGAATGGGCAATTCTGCACATTTTTACATTGACCCATTAATGTTTTCACGCGACACCCTCATATGTCCCCTCCAATTTTTCTTTGCAAGATGACTGACGCATAGGGAAATCTGCGAAAATTTGCCCCACATCGCTTCAAGATATAAGTATTTACACAATCATGTCCATGCGCTTGAGGAGCTTGAGTTTATAATGTAAGTTTCAGCTCCACCAGTGCATGCTTATGGAAAATAAAACATTCATTCTCAAAACAAATGAACACAATATTTCATCTCAAACATTTAAAACCCACTCAATTTCGTTTCTTTCCTAACAACGCAATCTGATTTTAAAACCAGGCCAAAATAACTCGCCGACGTCATCCGATTGGATTCTCGCATACGCGTGAACAGGATGTTCCCGGGACAATCTGATTACCGACACTTAACAAGACTGCAACTGCCAGTTGATGCTAGCATGTATCAGTAGATTTCCGCGTTCTAATTAAAGAGGCAATTTCAATGGACGCGGAGTTGTAATAAGGTAGAAAAGGCATCACAATCGCAGGATATTTTCTGAAATAGATTTTCTTTATTTCGAAGCACTTTCACGCCGATGCTTGAGATTGTGTCGTACAACTATTCACTCTAAAATTTGCACGACGGATCGTATTAGGTCTGAAAGCCGTCTGTTTTAATCGTGCAGGCGGGAAAAAAGCTTGTATCAATAATTCATGGAGCCGAGCTGCAGTATATAGTGTAAGTAAACAGAAGCCAAAAAATCTCACAAGGTGACAGCACGCACATCGACAGATAGCCGCCTACACTTATCTCCGACGACGGATGCACGTGTTCTATTTTGCATTGCCTTCGGCTCGATGAATATCAGAGTGGCGACACAACTCTCTCAGGCGCTCACTATCATGACTTTTGACTAGAATTAGTAAGTAAACGCCAGAAATTAGCGGTGTTGACCAGCTTTCTTAGTGAAAAATTTTGACTAGTGGGATGTCATAATGTACACTTATGAACAAACTTCAGGTAAGGATCTATTCTTCTGATGCCAAGCAAAATCTTTCTTTTCAAGTTTTCCACCGTTCGCATCGAGTAGTTAGGACAGCAATAGTAAACCAATCAGGAACGTCTTCGACTACAGCAGGAACCTTAATAGCAAAAAATGCAAGCCTTCCGAGGAAGGATCTGCCGATTTATTGATTATTACAGTGGAATCTCGCAATATATGAAATGACCTCCTTAATTACTCAGAGAGCCCCCGTTTGAGGGAAGCGCAGTCTTCAAAGTACCATTGGATCGACTACCTAAATTATGATTATATGGCTTACTGCAATTTGACTAAACCAAGTGGGATTACGGTAATTTCTCGCACAGTGCTTGGTCTAACTTTTCTTTTCACACGCAAATACTCTGAAGTAGAAACTCTTTACTAGGAGCAGGAAAACGTGATTATTGTACCAGTAAGTGATGAATTAATAAATGTCAAATATCTTCCCCGGCAAGTACTAGCACGCAAAGAACAAAAATATAACTGCGTGCTCGCCACGCAGACCGCATGTTTTTGAGCTTTCAACCAAGATGTGCGCTGCCTCGGTGCCTCAGTGGTTATGGTGCTCAGCTGGTTACCCGAAACACATCAACTTGGATCCCTGCCGTGGCGGTTCCATTTCGGTCGCGGCGAAGTGCTAGAGGCCCAATATTGCGCGATCTCAGTTCACGTTAAAGAACCCCAGGAGGCCAAAAATAACCGAAGCCCTTCACTGCGGCAGCAGTGCCTCATAGCCTGATTCACTTTGGGCGTTAAACACCGCAAAACAAAATCAAATATTCATGTAATAACATGAATATCTTTCATATCACGTTGTTACACCGATAATTTCAGACGTACATCTTCTCCAGAAAACAAAAGAGGGACGGATGAAATTGGGCAGGAGAAAAATTTCTCACTCGCTTAATAACCGGAAGCACTGCCAGAAAATTATCTTGAACCAGTAAAAACGACCCTGTTCTGAAGAGATCAGCATAATTCCCCTCTTAGCAAAATTCTTTTTATTATTCACGCAAATCCCAAAATCTCTTCAATATCGTTGATCCTACTCAGTCTGGTCTATCGAAAGGAATTAATGGACACTACACTCACCCGCTCTCTCAGAACAAAGAAACAGGAAAAAGGATCCAAATTTTGCCCTCTCAAACGTCATCAGCTTTCCAATGTCGCTGAGTTCCTCCGAGGGTATGGTTACTTCGGTTTAAAGAATTGGAGGGGACACTCCAGCTCCCCCTCGACGGTATGTCGCGAAAGCGTAATCTGTTGTAGATTAACTACCTCGACCAACTTGCTATTCTTTTTTTATTTATTAACCCTTCCTGGATTTTTTCGCTTATGTCCGACGCCTTCGACGCCGCGTGAAGCTGATGCCGCTGATGCAACGTACGGTGAAGCGGCCGCGTGGAGCGGTAAACGACGTAGAAGCGCTACCAGGCTCCTTGCCTAAACACGCGGGACTCAAGTCGCAGTCGTAGTTCGTCTGCACATCATTCTCGACAAACCCCATGCCACGAACGCCAGCATAGTTTCCGCGCTGAATGAGCGGGCACCGAGCCGCAAGATTCGTGGTGAACGCGCCTTGGATGTGCGGTGCGTTGTTCGCGGCTCGCCGCCTGATTCCTGCATTTCCGCACGGCCCCACTGCGCCCGAACGAAACGAGCGGGAGGCGCTGTCGTCACGCTGAATCTGCTGGCAGAGTGACGTACCTTGCGAGGAGGAAAAGGAGGGAGTGGTGTTAGTGGGCGCCGCCTGATGGCGCTTCGTACGCGCCAAGCTTACTCGCTTAACTGTGTCTTCTGTAATTTTCATGCTCAGAATTACTACTATACACCACAGTACATGCCTCTAAAACGCATTTCTAAGACAACACCGTATTCACTAGACGTGTCTTTGTTCATTCCAAGCTTTGGAGCTGGCGTGACGGAGTTTTTAGCGTTCTCGTCTCGCCCTCGAAAGCCCTGGCTCGATTTGCCAACTCGACCGATTTCATACTCGAATTTATTTATTAATGCTTCTGAAATTTTTTGCTCATGGCCAACGCCACCGATGCCGCCGACACCGGCTTTCCTGCGACGCGGCGCCCTTAATGCTGTCGCGTTAAATAACGTCCAGTACTTGGAAAGCCGGCCAGTTATACTTCGTAATAATCCGCCACACTGCGCCCTCTCCCATGTTAGCTGGTCCATCTACGCAAAAACTTGAGGGCGCACACTTCAAATCGTCCAGGCTCATGCGTACCTCTGGACTTTGCAGGAACATCTTTGAGAGCGCCCGCTTCACTGAACCACATGGACAACACTGTCAGCAGTCGGAAACTAAAGGCGCGACTGTTTTCTTTGCAGCACACAAAGCCGTGCAGGAATTTTCTTCGAGGAATGTAGTTTGCGCATGCGCACTAATGAAACGTCCATACTGCACATGTGTGCTACTCTGCAGACACCTTTCGCTCTAAAATAATTGTGAACCTCGGCGCATGAATTTCCACATTGGTTGTGATCAATACGCTATCCGTAATGGTGGCTAGAGCACAGACAACCAGCGCTGAAGTTTGCCTTGTCGACAGGAACGCCATAACGCACAGCCTAACGAGAAGAGCAGGCATTTTAACCCTTTAGCGTTAAGTGTCGCGTTAGCCAGAGAATCCGGTGTCGCCGTTGTAAACGAGAAATCTTGAGCATGACTCTGGAAGGTGTTGCCCTGACCGCAACCTAGGAGGCAGGTGAGCCTCCTATGTCACATGAGGTTTTGGCGTCATCACAACCTGCCGCCAGATAACAAGAAAACTTCCCACTATTGCAAGTGGCATTTAATGATGGGTCGTTTGGGAGAAGCAACCTGGGTGCCGGAAGGTCCTGTCATCGCAGGTCGGTGGCGCCTAGGTTAACTGCTGCACCACTGAGCCGGGAAAAATATGAGGACTCCCACGGATCTATGAACATAGAGTAGAGAATTACCTCCTGCATACAAGGCAATTAACACATTACGCTATCGGGTCACACCCTTAAGGCAGAGGTTAAGTGCGTCCTCCATTTTTTTTTGCATCCGCAGTGGCTACTCAAGCACTCTGCCCACGTTATAGCCATAGCTCACGGGCTCAATCGAAAATTTGCTTTGGGCCTGTGAGCTAATTAGTTTACGCCGAGAGCACCTTGGCAAGAATGGTTATCAGCCATAAAGGCGTTTCTAATCATTTAAATTCTAGTGGCGCGTTTGTCGCGGTCCAAGCAGCTGACGGCAGGAGTATTAGCGCGATAGCCTTTAGGGCCCCGTTGATAAAAAGTTGGAAATCCGGTGCGTGAGCGACAAATCCTGGATTAAGCGGAAAAGTTTGAGGTGACACGTGAAACAGTGGTATTGAAAATTTATTGAAACCCCACATAACCTGTTACTGCACGTAGCAACACAACTCAAATATCAGTACAACAGATAAGGGCATAAAGTAAATGAAGTAGGCTTCAAAGAAAACTGCGGCAGTTCTTCGAGTGATCAGCATTACTTCCCGTCCAGTGCTCTTTTACTCTGTCTTTTCAGACGTCTTTCCTAAAACGATTGTAAATTATTTATGTAAATCTTCCTATAACGTTTGTAAATAGTTCACGTAAATAACCGCACCGTTGGCCAATTGGTTGAGCATTCGGAATTCGCTTACCTCTTGGAAAACAAACGCAGCCTTTTTCGACTAAGCATCACTTTCTATACTATAGTCAGACACGTGTAAGTTACACGCGTCCGAATAAAGGCAAGTCATCCCTTTTTCTACACGAACGAATAAGATGTTCAGCACTCTTTCCACTCTGCGTCGGCAAATTTCTTTGAATTTAATTTTTCATCAAATGCACTCACCTTCAGGTGCTCCGTCGTGGCGAGGTCTTTTTGCGAGCGTCGGCAGATGCTCTTGGAGCGTGCGCAAGAACTGCGAACTGCGCTGGTACGCGGCGAGCTTGCTTAGATATTGCTAAACAGTACGTTCATCATTTCCGCATCACTTGTTTACAGTTGCCCGACACTGACCAGATGTCTGTCATCCGAGGCAATGTCCCGACGTACACATTCACCGTCGCTGGCGCTTGGAAACTGCCTCAAAGAAAACGGCCACCGCCAAGGTTAGGAACTTTGACAGCATTGTCCAGATAATCCAGACGTCAGCGCCAGTTATCATAGCGGCCGAAAAAAAGCCGACCGGATCTTCGTAGCGCTGTCAAGGCAACGGTATCAAGCGGAGAAAACTTCACGCCTGTGCGGGATTCGAACTGCTGTCTTCGAACGCGAAGCGAATTCATTTTCCTGTGCCTCAGACAATTAGGCCACCTCTGCGTTTCTGGCGCTAATTGCATCCGCTCTAATTATGCTAGTTTAGCCATAAGTCCTTCAGTCACCAGAGCGTGCTGAAGTATTTGAGATCGAAACCAGCTGGATTTTCTTGCCGCTGGCTGCCGCCGCATTGTTGAGAGCGTGACGCATGCGTGCCGGGCGTTTTTCATAGGAGCACAAATCTATTTTCTGCTTTTTTCTCTCGATTTTCAGAAACGCTCAAAAATTATCCGCTTAATTCTTAAACTTTCTCAGACAAACACAAATCGCTATAATCGGATGTGATCGCAGCTTCCGTCCAGAAACAAGAGTCGCTATCCTGGCACACCTGTGTTTCGAGATATTCGCGGCCATGCTTTCAGCTCGATTCCCGTAATTGCGCACGCAAGGCGGTTGCAATCGAGGCTAAACACTTCTCGGCGTGACGCTGCATTTTATCTGACTGCGGCGTAAAGAGCAACAGGTGAAGCAGATACCTGTTTCCCTTTCACTTTCGGCTATCCAAATAGATGAAACGCCCAACGCAGCAGCTGTGTCGCACCAGGCAGGAGTTTAACGCCGACGGCCACCGCCATGCATTTGTAACTACGCGAAACGAGAGGGAGCCTTGGGGGAAAATACCTTGAAACACACATAGTAGAACAATAGCAAAGAGAGTGGCCTAGAAATGCGACCGCCTCTGTGTTTACAATGAAACCTCCATGCTAGCCGCAGTGCCCAAAAAGTTCATATCGCTTAACAGGGTGTGGGTTGAAAGATTTTTGGCAGATCACATCAGAAAAGTGCTTGGTCCAGAAAAGAACAGGCACGTGATAAGGACGAGAACTGCGGGTGCGGAGGTGGCGCATGTTGCGACATTCGTGTCCGCATTTTAGTTCGGTGCATGTCCTTTAGCGCACGGGTGTCTGCAGACAGCCGCTCATATCGACAAGTTCTGGACGCCAATAAGAGAGGGGGAGAGAAGCTCTTTAATGAAAGAACAAAGAATTTAGCTGGCGTTGAAACACTGGCATGCTACTCGGCGCTGGGAAGGACATTGGGAGATAAAGGCGGAAGGAGAGCGGGGCGGAAAAAGTAAAATAAAACAAATAAAAAAGTTAAAAGATAAAATGCAGCCATTAGATGCTTAAAATGTGCGTCTGCGAGCAATGGTGTGACATCTGAAATGATGAAGTGCATATTCTGATAAATGCACTAACAAATTTTACTGCGAAAAGAGTGCATGAGGGCAACATACAAGCTGGAGCTATAGCTTGTGGAGATGTCCAATGTTCTCTAAATAGGCAAACAAAAAGTCGATTGCATGTCTCTCTTGCCTATAGCGCAGGCTAAGGGATCTAAAACACTGGCCATTGTTAGGGGCACTGAGGTGGGCTTTTTCTTACAGTATTCATAGTACTCACGCTCGTTGGTTTTTTTCACTTTCGCCAAATGTATTTTAAAAGTCCTCCTCACGGCATACTTTCTTTCGTAGATGTTTTATTTGCTGGACATCTTTTGCGTTGCCACTCTGCACGTGAAGAACACTGGACTCTGTAATGTCGAGGCTGCCTGCATAAAAACATATCAGGAGAGCACTCGCAGTAATGCGAAAAAAAAATGTGGAAAAGGAGAAAGGTTATGGGTCACAGAGACTGCGTGGGTTGATATAGGGGGAAAAAGAAAAGGACGGAGAGGGCATCGATATACTATGTACAGAAAGAAACAACGCATTTTCAAACCTACCAAAAAGCAGCACCACGCCTTCATGACGGCGAACATCAAGAGCATGCAAACCAGCACCGCAGACCCACAAGACATGTATGACGGTATACGCGAACACCACAGGGCCTAATAAGGGGTCAGGAGCGTGTGCAATATACGCATCCGGACAGAGAGAACCAAATCACCCGCACAGGTGGGCCATTTTCTAACCCTTCCAACCTAACCACACTTGAAACTCACGCGATATGTGCCACAGGGGACGCATCTTTACTCAATAAACATCACACCACTAACAAAAGCATCAATCCCTACTCCTGCAAAGCCGTCCGCAATATAAAACGCAGACTACCGGAAACCCACCCACATGGCATTTTAGTGGAATCCTATAACAGTAATCCGAACATTACAATCACCCTACGTAGGACACGTGGTCATGCTGGGATCGAGAGAATTGAGTTGCTCAACAACCGGCCCACGACATCAACATCAGGTGCCTTCGATCTCCTGTCCAAATACAACGTCAGTGGAAGACGCTGCAACATACAATGTGCAAATAGCTGTAAACTACTGGAACACCAGGAAAAATCGCGAAATGTCGCTCCAACCTCGACCGCCACTGAAGACGGAACAAGCACGCGTCCTTCGCTAAGTTCAAGCACACTCTTCACCCCAATAATACTCTACAGCTTCGGATTGCGTGACACAGCTCGATGTCCCAGCTGTACAACGGTCAAGGCAGGAACCGATCACATTCTCTACTCGTGTAACATCGTCATTGCCTCTCCCTATTTGCCTCCCCCTCCCCCTCTTTGCTGGAGTGCTTGACTTCACTCGTGGTTGGCAGATTATCATCGCGCCTTTGCGGAACAAGCGCTCTTCTCAATTGGGCCTTAGTGCTGGCCTGAAACACGTTTTTCCTCCTCCTTACTCCTCTGCCCGCCAGCAGTGCTTCCTGCATGCGTTAACAATACCTGTGCTGCCGTCTATCGGCTAAGGTTAAAAACCAAAGGTCACGGGGTTTGCGCTGCCACCGGAGAGAGGCGTAGTTACCGCAACCGCCGGTGCTGTGTTATTGCTGCAGCCATTTTTCTTTCTTTTAAAGCTATAAAATTTCCGAAAATTTTTGAAAAGTAAAATAAACACGCGGGGAAAAAAGGGTATTCTTGCAAATATCTGATAATGGGAAGATGGCCAAAACAAGAATATACAGAACATTTTTATGCAGTGATGCCCGACGTTTAGCCCGACATTAGCCTTTTCATGTTCCTCTTGACATATATCCTCTATTTCCTCGAGTTTTGGCTCCCTGAAACCCTCCCCTCCCCAGAGTGTGGGGTCGATGGTGGGGACTGTTGTCGGTACTCAATGTCATGGTGAGGCAGAAGAACATGCCTAGCAATATTGAAAAGGGCGAGGAGTGGCCATTAGAGGGCCACCTGCTCAAATCCTATCCGACAGCGTTTAAGAATCCCCTCAGATTACACTCTCTTCAGAAGCCAAGCAAGCGAATTTGTGGCATCCAGGAATGTGCAGTCGAAAGCTGATTGCGCCAAGGGAAACAAGTTAAAAGTCAATCCCATTAATGCATCTTTCAGAAAAAACTGTTGAGCAGAATCCACTAGAGTCCAAGAATATGCTTGATGAGGCACTGACACAAACGCTATGGGCCTGTAGGACAGGTTTTTTTTTTTTAGGGGGTGGGGGTGAAAACCGGTCCTGACTTGAAGCCAGCGAGCTTCGAAAGCGTGCATTCGAGCAGTCGTCTATTACACTCGCCAAGGGAGCGAGTCTCGGCAGTTTAATAGAAAAGGTTGATTATAAAACCAGTAGAAAATCCTCGGATTGCGATGCCGTCACATAATAATGGACCCCAGGAGGACGCATGTTATGGTAGGGAGAAGATATGGGACGTTAAGATTTACGTGACCGATCGTTAAAATAGTGATTTATTGTAAATTATTTGTGTGAAAGGAATATCGAACTATAGACAACAATTTCAGAAAAAAAGCCGGGGACGAAATACGACTAGTACATAAAGTAGCGCACTCTTAAAAAAGTAAACAGCCTTTTTGGACTACAGTGACCTACATATAAGCCCAGAGTAACAATTGTGCTCAACTTGGAGGTCAAAACATCAATAACAATAAGCATAAAATCACAGCGAAAAAATGCTAGTAATTTTCAGTAGGCACGCCCTCACAGAGAGGCGCAGGGTTGCACATAGCTGTATTGGGCTAATAAGACTTAAAAACATGCGTACAAAATCATGTGCATGACAATGAGCGCCATATAAATGGAGGCTCGTATTGGAAGACAAACATGTCCGATCGCCTTCTCTCGTAACAATTAACCAAAGCCTTAATGATTCAGATTTCATCTCACCTCTCAATTGAGACGAGATCATACTTTGTTCTGTAGACTTATACTGAACATATCAAGGAACTAGCATCTCATTCATGCACAGTCATGGACAAAAGTTTCAGGATGCGGATTCTTAACAGAAGTTTCTGCTCCGTCTCACTATCCAATTAGGTTGTATTGTTTCCATTCGATGGAGTACGCATGTATACGCATAAAGCAATGCTTTTCAATGAAACGAATTTGCCTAATCTGGCAAAAAAAAATTTTTAAACCTAGAATCTTATTCCCGTATACCTAATAGCACATATGACCTCTGATCCACCACTACACAAACACAGCGTGGAGAATAGAGCGAAAAATGTAGAACACAATAGCTCCCTGGTTTTGTAACTGGCGAAATGAATGCAGAAAACCGGTTGGGAACACACAGAAAATCAGGTGCTGAGCAGCGACATTCACTAAACATCACTAGAGTGATCCTCATCACCCTCACAGCACAGTAGCGTTTTCACACAAACGCTTTACAAGTCCTCTGTGCTATTCCACAATGAGCAGAACAACGGCTAGATGCAAATGTGAAGAGTAGGCAACCGTTCAAATGAAGCAGGGCACTAGCTATGGGTTACACCAGCAACAATATCAGGAAAACGCTGAGAGCAAACGAAGTTAGTGCCTTCGCGCTGTCAATTGCACAGAAGACGTACTTCGATCGGCACACAGGTTCACATAGAAAACAGAGAACTTAAACGCAGCAAGATGATAAGCATTACACTCGGTGTGAAGGGGTGCTGGTCATTCGAAATAGGTGCACCTCCTCTTCGGGTTCATGGGTGAGCCACTGGCACAGTGGAAGGCCCGAGCGAAAGGCGATAGGTTGCTGACCGCCTTGTTGCAGTCTCCTCCCAGACTGCCGGCAGAGCCCCTGCGGCCGCACATGGTGAAGCAGGCCGTGATGAAGAACACCTGCGTGTGACAAATCAAACTCGTCAAAGAAGGGACGTGGATATCTGCGGCTAGATCAAACCGGCATCCAATTTCGACCAGTGATTACGAAGTTCATTTAAATCGTGACGCTGTCATCAATGTCACGCAGCAAGTGTTTGCGAGAAACTGTTACTCTTTGAATGTTTTTAGCGCTCTTATCCCGAGCAAGAACAGTCGGGATTAAGTCTTGGATGGGGAAGTCATGCTTTAGTCCAAGTCGACTTCAAAAGATAGCCGGTATATTATGCAATATCGGCACATGTTTAATAACTTCAAGTCTGTACTGTGGCGCCTCTTTCTCTCTCTTTGCTTTTTCACTCCTTCCGCTACCCATTCGCTCACAGTGCGGCTAAAGTGTTCACCGGGAATGAAACAGCCATAGAGAGCATTAAATTCCTCATAAAAAAATTAGTAATATATTTCTAAGGATCGAATATCTACAGCGGCAGCTGCCTGTCGAGGAAGCCTAAATGCAAAAAACTAAATGTGCTTTCAAATGTCAGTGCCCTTTATATTATAGTAGGTCAAATTATATTTAAATTGCAGACTGAAAGTAAGCCAGCTACTGAGTCTTTACTTTCTTCAGGATGAGTTTCAATTTGTGCCTGATCACTAAAACCTCTTTCTTATCAAAAAAAACCTCAAAGCGTGCCTTTAAAAATTCCCAAGGTTTTAACGGTGCTTTCAGTGACACAGACGGGACGGCAACACGCTTTTCGCATGAGTGGTTCTCATTATGCCGATTGTATTATCTGAGCGATTCTTAATGGTTTCCTGCAGTTGCCCATACAGTTCGAAAGTTTGACCTGAAAATTCTGCCGTCCTGCAAAAGACAGTTAAAGCGTTTTGAACACAGTGGGCTTTAAGATAAATATAAATACCTCTATAACACTTCTGCCTATTTCAATGCGATGTAATCTGATGCGCAGATGTGACAGGCTAACCACCTTCAATTAAGGACAATGGTGCTCTGATAATACGCGGTCTGCTGTTTGCCGGCAGCTTGGATTGTTTCTGGCAATAATGCTCTTGCATATGAGAGATCATTCGCCTCAACACGAAAAGTAACATCCACAATCGGTTTCACCAAGTCTTTATATAGATGAATAATCGAAGCGATAAATATTGTTGCCAATTAAAGCTCAAACTTGCAGTTTTTAAAATTATACACTTAAAATCAAGGCACCTCAACCATATGTCATGAGGAAAGCAATAAAGGAAGCAATTAAAAGGTAAGTGAGATACAGATGGTGGAGCGGGGGCCTACGGATTAATTTCTATCACGCGGGAATAATAAAGCAAACTTGCACTGCACAGAGCGCGGCAGCCTTTAGGATTTTGCTTCCATCGAAGCGCGGTTGACGTGGCCGCGATATTTTCCTCGGTCAACGTGGTCATCAACGCAACGCCGTTAATAGCCATGGCGGCGAGTCGATTGGCAGAACTCATGCAAGATGCATTCTATCGTCTGCCATCGCAAGAAAGCAAAGGCGCCGAAAATGTGTAACTATATGCGGACAGATCAAACCTAGTTGCTTTAGGTTATGAGCGGCGAGAAGGAGCAGTATGTGTCTCAATCTAGTCGACACTTTAACGGAGATGAGAAGGCGTGAAAGCAAGTGGAGAAAATGATCTGTGCCACATTCGCCAAAGAAAAAGCAGTGACGCTGAACAACTTCACCTCGCATCCTCCAGCATCATTAGAAGTTTGGTTCCACACATCTCTATATTCGGCCTGTAACAACGGAACGGACCACTACGCATACGATTTATTGCGCCTCACTGTTCGTCAGAGTCACACAGCGGTGTGTCTACCAACTATCGTTCTATCCGCTCTCCTTCTTTCGGCAGCCGCCACTCTCCGTTCATCAGTTAGCTAAGTTCGTCCTTCTTCCGCCTTGCGGCACATAGTTTTGACAGGCACAACGCCGCCGGTTAGATTCAGCAAGTCCTCGGCTTTGTTCACGAATGATTTCATGGTCGCCATGCATCCATCCGTACAGAGGGCTGCTGGCTCGTGACTGCGAGCTACTTTTGTCCCGACTCCGAATGCACGCCTTGCTACGTATATGGCACCGAGGAGACAGGCTAAACATCGCACATGCCGTTCTGCCCGCTTGCGTGTTTTAAGGACAGCAATTTCTGCATATGTTAAGCTTTGCGTCTTACCATGGCACAGACAATTTCCTCTGCAACTCTTCCATCCCCAGTTGAGGCTCTGCTTGCTTCCCAAACAAATGAACTGCACACTATGAGTATGTCATGCCCCACAAAGTCACAACCACTTCCTCCCTTTCCAGCCTCCCCTTTAGGGCATCAGGTGCTACAGGGGCCAGCCCACCCTGATATGATTACAGAGGGCACAATCTTTGAATGGCCCAGTTCCTGACACAGGTCGATAATAATCCCTGATTGCAAAGGCCTTAAATTTCATTTCCAGATGACCATCAAGTAAGGTCGAGAGCTTTCACTAACGGCGGAATAAACCAATGGTGGTACTTCAAACTCTCGAGAAAGTCCTGAATTCGCGGATATCGCATTGAAAGCGGCAAAAGTAGGGCGTGCCTATTGGTCGGACCAGAGCGGGGAGACGCGCGTGCCACCCACCTCTCGACGGCGGCGCCGCAGGAACGCATCGTGGGCGATGCGCAGTGCGGGCACCTCCGGGAAGATGTCGTCGCCGGAGGGAAGGCAGCGAGCCCTTTGCGCTGTGTTACTCACGCCACTCGGCCGGCACCCACGAATCGTCGATGCGGCCGGACGGATCCACCTGCAAGCACAGAGGGCGAGGAGCGCAAGTCGGAAGCCCTGTGCCTCCTTGATGTCACTTCATCAACATTCCCCTTGACAAAGCGGCTGCAGCAGCCATGCCTCTGAGTAGGCAGATGCGTGCTTCGTTTCCGACCGTTGAAAGTTTAGTTTGATAGAAGCAGAAAAAGAACGCCCCTGCAGGATGATTCCAGACGTGCCTCAGGATGAGTTCGATTATTGCAATGTTAGCTCGAAGCTCCAAAAATGTGGCGTTTCAAAGAAGGTGTAAGACTATAAGATCTTTCTGGCGAGGAAACTTTTTCTGCTTTCGGGCGGATTTTAATGGTCGAGGCATAACGAACTAGCAGCGCAGTTTATTTTCCGACCTCGTGAAATTACTCAGGATCCGTGAAAATTCCTGCAGTCCAATATGTTCAGATAGGAGTGTTCTTTTGTACAAATGATGACAGCGCAATAGCCAAATCATTGGTATGGAGAGCGACATATCGACCAGGCCTGCATTGACGGTATTGAAAGACTGTTTAGCCGGAAAGGGAGGAACCGATGTTTTCCCAGAAAATGAAGCGCAAAGCGTGGACTAGTTTTTTTTTTTAATGGGGTCGTTACTACGTTATAAACGGTACATTATTCTTTGCGCTTAACTATGTGTCTATGCTATTTTCGAATTGTATACTAAATAAAGTGTTCACTCCAGCATCAAATCTTCTGGTGCACCTCTCCACTTACAAGCGTTTCAACCCAGAACGCCACCTATTTTATGACAGTAATGTTCACATATCCTAGGATACACTTATTATAAGCTCATTATGCAAACATTTCGGTCGTATATGTTCGCCGATCTGCGAAGCCTGTGCAATGCACCGCTCACCATGAGCCCTGTGCTGTCCACGGCCTTGACCAGCTCCTTGGCGAATGTGAATCCCAGGCCACCGTGTGTCATGGCGGGCGTTCCGTAGAGGTAGAACAGTGGCCTTTGCAGCGTCGCCACGGACACGGACACAACGTTGCGGAGGTAGTCGTAGCGGATCAATGGCATGAGGAAGTTCGCTGTCTGCGCCAGCGCTTGAGCGTATTGCGGTTGTTCTGAGAGCTGCCTCAGGCGCTCGTGGCCGTGTACCCAGTACCGGGCAAGCGAGTCCTGGGCGGGAGCGAAGCTGCTGTACATCTCGCTGAGGGCACGCCACTTCAGCAGCGAGTCGGGAGGCCACAGGGACACGCGAAGCTTGTCCAATTTGCTCTTGGCGGCGGCGGAAGCGTTGGAACCCGACGAATTGCTACCCGAGGCTACTGTGGCGAACCTTTCCCTGGCAGATTCTGTGATGTCCTCCAGAGTGCAATCCACAATCGAGCGGGCCTTTGAAAATTAATGCATTTATAAAAATATTCAAAACTATTGCTCCTGAACCAACTCAAAATCCAGTAAACGCACAGTAAGTATGCTACATTCATTTTTCCTCCTGTCAACTGGTGAGCGTTACAAAAAATTACAGAATATAGCCTTGAATACCTCCTGCCTCCTATAAAACTACTTCGCTCACACATTCCATAATGTATACGGTACCGCTTAGCGCGCAGCTAATGTATGAGAAAAATGAAAAACGATGCGCGGTACATGAGAAGACAGTAAATGGTCTGTGGTATTTTGAGAATTCATTGGCATAACTGATTGTAACAAACGATTCATATGCAAGAACAAAAGTTGGTTTTCTGTCATTTTATGAGGTGCAAGAGCTGCACTCTTCCACGGCTGACAGTGTCATGGTATGACAGCTTTTATTCAGGAAAATGACCGATAGACGCAACCAAGCCTGTAGTTCCTGCCCAATAAAATCTCTTTATGTTAGCATTCAGAATGAATGATGGAAAATACTATGAGTGCCAAGGTAAGTTTTCAGAAAAAGAAAAAAAAAAGCCGAAAATGATTTTTACTCATGCTTGAAGTATCGATATTTGCATGGAAAACAGACTGTGTGTTCAACATGCTTGCATCGAAAATCGTAATATGTGATGATATACTGCGCTGCCATTTTAATTCAGGGCATATCAGTTAAGATGTGCCAGAATTTGTACAGTAGTGCGCGCTACGAATGTTCGTCAGCGCAGAGTTTTAAGCAGTCATGCTTAGATGACTTTTAGGAGAATTACAAAGTGTTTGAGATATACTAAAGCTACTTATGTTTTAAAAATAAGAATAAAACACATATGCACATCAAATTTCATTACGATATCATTAATAATAAAAATGTTCATTTTAATACCCGCATCTCCCCTTAAATGGAAGCATGGAATTTAAAACACACACCGTTTTCCAGGTTCTTTATTGTTTAAAGCACATTGCAGCTAGGCAGGTGACAGTTTTGTTGTCGCCTAAATTAGCCCTCCCTGTTCCCAGAGTCATTTGCATATCTGATTCATGTAGCCAGTGAGATTACGGATCGTTTCCCGTTCTTTCTCTTAACACTAAACTCCAGCCTACAACAATATATAAGTGAGCATCGGTCAACAAAAATCCTCTCAGGTTATTACACAATCCAAATGTGATTACGGTTGCTGGTTTTAAGCATCTCTGCCTTAAGATACAATATCATGACGCTAACCTTTGACGTGAATGAAGAGTGCTTCCAGGAACAGCAACCTGATCAGCACGCCGTAGGATGCCTCAACCTCGGTGGCACAGAAGACCGGCCGATTGCTGATGCGGCGATCGAATTCGCCGAACTTGTTCTTTAGCAATTCGATGTTTCCAATTGGGGCGAACACCTGCGGCACAAAACCGGTCCTGCGGCTGCACTCTTCTGTGTCCCAATCTCTTTATAGCACTAGGTGTTGAAACCCCCAGTTTACCCGATATATTGTTGTCCCCGTCAAGAATGAATTTGCGTCATCACATAGAAAAGTCACAATGTCACCGGACATTTGCGACAAAGCGACTCCAGTAAGGAAATCATACCATGCCATATTTTGCATCTCATACGATGATGCGCCCATCAGCTGCGCAATTTTTGCTGCATGCGACTAGTGTGCCCTTGGCATATTCCCTAATGATGCAAAATGGCCACCATCATTTTCTAGAAGGGCTTGTGAACACGAGTGCGGTGGTGACAGAAGAGTACGTGCTTTTAATGGCTAAGTCAACAAAACGGCTTTGCAGCTTGCGTAGAGAATATTTCACCTTTCTGCTTGCAGAGGAAATGTTTGAGGTATAAATGTCGTTGTGACTATTTTACATTTTCACTTACAGAAATACGCCGTCCCTCAGGCAGAACGATCTGTAGACCTCTTGTAAAATTATATCCAAACAGATATGTCGCCAGGTGGACGTCAAGCTTGACTGCGTCCTCCAATCATCTCTTTTGACTCCCCGTAAACCTGCAGACCCGAAAACTTTGCAGCACTGTTGACTCATATCAAGTGACTGAATACCTGCACGAAGAACCAGGCGATGTGCCGCGCCACCTCGCGTCGGCTGTACTTGGCGAAGAGCTGGTCGACCGTGGTGAGAAGCGCCGTGTCCTCGACCAGGACGTGGTCGCCAGCACCGAAATCGGGCCACAACGCCACGTGAGAGCCGATCTCGGACAACCACTCGGAGGAGTTGATACTCGGCGTAAGGCGTTCGATCTCCGACAGACGGAATTCAGCCGGAGTCTGCGCAAAGGCCCGTCGGGTCAAGGAAATATTATTTCTTAGGGGTTTTGAGTGTGTAGCTGTGAGCTTGCGTCAAGATGCACTGCTGTCGCGTGACATTTCTCTATTTTGTAATGGTGGTATGATGTTGCGGGTATTGAAATAATCGTACGAAAGCATAATTAGAAATAATTAGAAATAGCCCTTTGCACGACGTATTAAATGATTACTTTGTATAGATACCCTGCATGGGAAACAATAGAAGGGACCATTATGTAAGTGTCAGCACTGGATGGCCTGAGCAAGCAGCTACAGAAAACACTTTACATAGACACAACTACATGACATATAACTACATGCATGCGTCGTTTTATGGGCTTAAGACATTAGGCAATTAGCCTAGATAGCTCAGTTTTTTTCATGCCATGATAGTTTTCACAGCATATGTGTTTAAATATTCTTTCGGCTCAAAACCAAGAACATACGAGACGTAGCCGCCTATAAGAATATTAGGAGTTCGGGGTATTTTTCTTGGTCGCTTGCTTTCCTTTTCGTACGTTCACAATTCTTTCTAAATCACCTGCCTTGTTCTTTCGAATCAGCACCTCCATGAAGCGCCCGAGGATATCCGATTCCATTGACGCCGTCTTCGCGACTTCTTCTTCAGTAGGCTTCGACTCGTTAACGCCAGCAAAGGCCTCGAAGTAGCTCATGTAGTAGGTGTAGTAGACGCGCTCAGCTATCAGGCTCTCTTGGAACTTGGACCAGAACACCATTAAGTTGCCCGAGCGAAGCATGAGCGCGTTCCGGTTTCCGCTATGATTCTGCCGCACCTGCAGCATATGAGAGTTTTTAAACTTGGCCCGCGGCAATTGAAACCAAAACTGGCACAGACGTGCAAGCTGGTACGTTTATTTCTGAAGTTTATAACAGTTTAGGTTATCTCTAGTAGTTAACGAGTAATCACAGCTCACACCATCGTAAAGTCCTCCCAATGGCTAAAACTGCCAGCGAGAAAGAATTTATGACAGCTTCATAAAGCGCACTCGGATGCAATAAGGCTATTAGGTTTTTTTTTTCTACACAATACTGATAGACTTATCTTAAACCGCAGCGTGCACATTTTAATGAGAGCGTTTCTTACTTTCAGAACTTTCAGGACTTAAGGCACCTGTGGACAGAAAAATCACGACCTCTATTGCACTCCTGAATGTCTTTGGATTCAGTGAATTCCGTCGTTAAGAGATGTCATAGTAATCACTGCTAGCAATTGCAGAAAATGGGAAAGATGAGGAAAAGGCTCTTAAATCTTATTCCCTGGTTTGCCTCACTTATCGCAACATTTGAATTTGCTTTTGGTCAGAGAAGTGTTTCATGGGATCCAACTGAAGATACAATTTCTCTTCATAGTGTCATTGAAATGGTGTCAGTTGAATGCACAGCGCAGCACAAGAGAACAGAGAAAAGGAGAGCACACTTGTGGTGCTCCTGTGCCAACAAGCCCTAACTACCATTTTATAAAAATGGTGTTTCTTGATCGTCGGTAAGATACGAATACGGCAGTGCCGGGACCATCACTAGCATGGTTTGCTTAAAATTTTCAGTCACCGCGCACTAAAAAATGTCCTTTCCTGAATTTGTACTGCATATTTCTCTATAATTTTCTAACACGGAAGGGGATATAACTCGTGGATTACGAAAAAAATTTCAAAAATTGATGTTTCTCTGCATAGGCAATTTTATTTGCCGTAACCGCCAAAAGTTGCAAATGAGTCCTTAGATGCTTGTCATAGCTAATCGTGCGACTGAAATGGCACAGATTCGTGGTTCATTATTTTTTTCTACAATTCTTCCGTTCTCTGGTGAAAACCTTACATGACAAAAGGCTCCTCTTGCGTTTCATGGTGTCTGCTGTAAGCTTTATTTTACCAATTCATCAAGTTAAATCCCACATAAGCTGCGGCAGATTAGCAGACTTGACATTGAGCTGCTGGATCCCAGGTCACTGTATGATATCCCGGACGCGGCGGCCCCATATCAAAGTACTCTACGCAATGAACGTTCGTGTTATTTGCAACCCACTTAAGAACTCTCAGCGGTCGACATTTACCTGTTTCCCCCCTGCTTTATCTCTCGTTGCCCACGTGGACCTTGGCGACATTAGACCTGATATGCCACGCACCACTCCAAATGCCACGTGCTGTCAAGGCCACAATTTGTGAAAACAGCACCTGTACGTGGAACCAGAAATGCGTCTGCCAGTTGAAGGCCAAGTCCAGGAGGATGCCCAATGGACTCGCTCTGGCATCGGGCTCTCCGGGCCACGGGATGCGGCGCTCCCGCATGAACTCCTTGAGGTGCGCCATGCCGGTGTCATCAGTGGAACCCATGCGCTCTGCGTCCATGCAGGCTCTGTACATGGCCAGCGCCTTCCTGCCTGTGACTCTTAGTTGGGATCCCTTGCTTAGGAGCGTTTCGAAGCCCTGCAGCGGTGACAAACCGAACGGTGAAAGGGTTAGGGTTCCGCGTGGATACTGCATGAAATATTCTTAACGGATGCCAACTAGACATAGCCCTGAAAATGGCGACAATCTGTTTCATGGTGCTAGCTCACTTTACTAGTACATGTTGTAGTTCAAAGGGCATGCCTGAACATTATAGGTTAAGGACTGAGTACGGTGCATGTTTGATGTCGCATTAAGAAATTTTATTGCCATTTTCCTCGAGACTGCCATGTTATACGCACCAGATATCATTCATACGCACCAGATATCAGTCTACCAGAATTAGCACCACTCGTCCAGGAGGTTATTGTGAGCAATTGACAGAGACTGAACCCCGATTACATCGCTTTGTGCGTTTTCAGGCTCTGCAAAATACACGACACTGGAATTTTTTCGCTCTCAGTACTCAGCTAAGCCAAAGTTCACTTGTAAAACAACGACCAATAGCGCATATTGTGCGTAGACCTCAACCACGTCAGAGAGCGGACGGAAAGTGCACCGCGAATATGCGTGCTTCTGTGTGTGTGTGGATTGTAGGGACCAAGTCTCGCGGTCGCAACTTGTCACAGAACAGCTGTAAGTGGGAAGGGGTTCGGAAAGATGAAGCCGGACAGAAGGATAGCGGAAGTGGGAAGTTGGATGTAGTAGAGCGCGACGACCTTGAAAGAGACACTGAATCCTCTCGCAGCCATTGCCAGCGAGGCCCGCCTGTTTGCAAGTAAGGATAGTTGATGTTGCAGCTGGGCCTTCCAAGAACTTGACAGGCACACGGTGCCGTTTTCAGGAGTGGCGACGAGGAGCAAAACCCCCGGGGGGGGGGGGGGCTCGAGGAACGAGAAGCCTTAGACGAGAAACAGTCGCCAGCACGAAACAAAAGATAACGTAAACGGGGATCGAGCGGACAACCCGAGCACTGACCGAGAGGTTGTTTTTTTTTCAATGATACATACATGTAAATCACTTCATTTCCGTATTGGTAACCTGTTATTTTTTCAGTAGTCAGGCTCGTCAGAAGGAGTAAAGAGCAACTAAAAAGTGGACAAAATAACCTGCTGTTTAAAAACGTATATTGAACAGTCTCTGCGATCCGGCTTTACAGCCTTAGCCGTGAGAATCTTCCAGGAGTGGTCATGATATGGAATTCCGCGAGGGATGATTCCTGTAGTATGGTGTCAGGAAGAGTGACATCATGCTTAAGATTTGCCCGCGGCATTGCTGAAAAATTTTGAGTCTCAATTTGCGGAAGTTTAA
Organism: Amblyomma americanum; assembly: GCF_052857255.1. NCBI lineage: Eukaryota > Metazoa > Arthropoda > Arachnida > Ixodida > Ixodidae > Amblyomma > Amblyomma americanum. The sequence goes on from NC_135506.1 coordinate 84,615,279, forward strand.
AGCAGTTCATTTTCTTCGGTGTCAGAAACGTTCACTGAAATTTGTCGACTATCAAGCCAACAATAGCTTTCCAATGGTCACACTCTAAGTGATAAAAAATCCTATGAGACGCTCAAAAACGTTACAATTTGCAAGAATATGCGTTTTAAAGAGATAAGAGACCACGTTCATGCACGTGCCTTGAACCACGTTTCAATGGCGTAACTTGCGGTTGCCGTGGCGTAGCTCACAAACTGTTTGGACGGGCTCCATGCCGAGCATGCGTAAGCACTGAAGTCGTGGCACGGATCCACGCTGCCGTTAATGTTTCGGCGCAGGAGTCGTTCGTGGATCACGCAGTCCTCGGTTCGGCAGATATTCTGCGCTGTCACAATGGCATTGCGGTAACGCGCGAACATGGACAGCGCCAACATAAACGCCACAAATAGACCTGCGCCGACTGCGAACGCCAACCAGGCGCCGTGCGCCTTCAGGTAAAACTGCCAGCCGTGAGGGCGCGTCTGGGTCGTGGGCCCCATCTGCGGAGAGGATAGACAACACACGTGGCATCAACTTGATACCTGGCACAAATACAGTTTTTGTAAAATGTAAAGCCTAATGTAATTGCTTGTGTGGCGTACTGTGTGATCCTGAACTCGCCGCCACCCGTCTAAGTAACTTGAACCTTGAAACTCAGAAAATCACACATCATGGGCGCTAGATTAACAACAATACATGAATTAGAGGAAAAGCCCCTGTTATCTATATGCAGTCTTGGCAAATACTGCACCTTCCTCGGTTACAGAAGGTAGTACTATGGAATCACTTGTAGGTGTTTGGAGCGTAAACATCAGCATCCACAAGTTGCAGGTATACAATGTGCCGACTAGACGGCATGGTGGCTCAGTAGTTATGGTGCTCGGTTGGTAACCCGAAATACGCGTGTTCTAACCCAGCCGCGGTGGTCGCATTTCAGTGGAGGCGAAATGCTGGAGTTCCGTGTGTTGTAAGATTTCAGAGCTTTTTAAAGAAAACCAGGTGGCCGGAAATTATCCAGCAGTCTTTACGACGTCCCTCAGCCCCAGAAGCTTTGGGACGTTAACCCCATAAAAGCAAACAAATTTGAATTAGAGAAAACCATCTCCAAAACCATGCAAATCACAAAGACGAACGACGACGAGACACAAGCGCTATACTCACAACACAATTTTTATTGAAGCCAGGATGCAGCTTATGTAGGGTGAAGCTTCAAAGGGAGAGAAAGGTGACATGGATGAGAAAGTGAACAAAGGCAACATCGCCTCGCAGAAACGGGCAGGCAGCCAAAAATCACGAAAGAAAAAGAAAAATTACATAATAACTGAATCTAAAAAGTTAATCTCTAAGGCAAAAGAAAAGAGAAAGAAGGAGTACAGATGCACCTGCAGCCAAATTTCTTTATGTAGAAAGCCTCCAGGCTGACACGCGAAGTCTTATCTTCGTCTCATTTAAACACGCCTCACACCAGTCGTAGCTCATTACGTGCGCCACAAAATATGCGTTCTTATCTTTTAAGTCTGAAAAATGTCGGGCATGGTCCCCCAAACGATAGTTGATGCAGTGGCCAGTCTGACCGACATAAAACTTCCCACAAATCAAGGAGACAGCGTACACCACTCTTACCGAACACTCGATAAACGGAGTGTCGTGCTTTATCTGGCAACCCCGCTTTCTAGAGTTTCGGATTCGGGGGCACAACTTTTCCGGCTTGTTAGGAGCCGAAAATACGGCTCTCACGGCATACCTGTTGGCCACATTCCTCACGTTGTGCGAGGTCTTGTGTACATAAGGCACAACTAGCGGCTTCTGTGTCCTGAAACGATCTTCGGTATTTCTTCGGGTTCCGTGCTTAAGTTTTTGAAGGAGGGTCTCGCAAACAGTAACCAACACAGAGCAAGGGAACCCAGCCACCGAAAATCGGCTCATCTTATTGTGAAAGCTATCTTGCAACTGATGCGGGCACGATTTCTTGAGAGAAGACTCTAGGCAATGTGACGTTATTGCTATTTTTACAGTCTTGGAAGACTGTAAAGACTGTGGCAATTTTTTGTGGGCTTTTAGGGCTGTCTGGAGACCGTCTCATAATACGGAGGTCGAGATCTCAAGCGCAATTGCGGCCATATAAGTTTCCTAATCATAAATGTTTCGGAAAAGCTTTTTTTGCCTAAACGTGCTGCAACTCAACGAACGACATGTAATGCGCTTTCGTGCCCTACCTATGCAATGCAGAACTCAATCAAAACCGACCAGTCTGGGCAAGAGGAACTTGAACATTGTTGCTTTCTTCGTACCTTAAAAACTCTTGTAGGCGCCTATACAAGTGGTGCACTCGCAAAAAAATGTATGTGGGTGTGCCTTTTGTGAGCCTATTAGCGAGCAAATTAGACGGCATGGCAGAATTCAGCTCCATCAAGAGCACTGAGCCAAGCCTTTAAGTTACGCTCTCTGGTCGTCTCATAGGTTTCTGAACGATGATTTTGGATTAATATCATTGAAGTGGTCAACAAAAAGGAGATTTTTTGTGCCAGTCTTGTTTGAGTAACTTTGAATGCAAAATAAAACAGACCCGATGAAGTCGCATTTACATAGGGGAGCTGACCACCAGTTTGCTCATCTGTAAACTTAGCGCTAATCTACTACAACACAGAACTGGCAGAAGAGAATTCTCTTCATTTAAAGACTACCTCTCTTCTTTGCATTCTTATTCGTTCAAGCAAAATTTGTTCGATTTGTTGTCTTCATAGCGCTGTTTAACCGCAAGCTCTAGTGTAATATAATGGTACTTTAATATTGGCTACATGGGCTATGCGGTGTCCCCATAAAAAAGAGCTCAAAATTATTTTAGACAATTGTGTTAACGTGCCCAGACGATGCCACAGCACACAGACCGTATGGCATTTTGCCTCAATCGAAATGGGGCCACTGCGGCTGGCTGATCCTTCGGGAGAACGGGATGATTTGAGGGCCTGCCTTTACATATTTATTGCGGAGGTAGAGGGAAGTACACATTTTTATATATGGCCCTCGTTTCTCTTTGCCTTGTAATATATTTAGAGACAAATTCATGTGCGAAGCTTTACGTGATTGCAATGAGGCATTGCTCCAGAGTTCTTTCGACTAATGTGCTGAAATGAACTGTCTGACAGCTCGATTGGCTAGTAGGACCACTCACATATGACCAAAGGAGGACTAGAAATGATACCAACAAATCCCAGGTGCACTGGAACGCCACCACTTAATCCCAGATAGACGGAAACGACACCGCTGAATTCCAGCCAGACTGGAACGACACCACTGAACCCCAGCTGGACGGAAGCGACAGCACTGAACCCCAGCAGGGCTGGAACGACACCGCTGAATCCAAGCTTTAGAAGATATTCGTTACCATTTCTCGAAGCTTGCAGGTGGTCTACCACAAGGCCTGGGCTTCCTTCACTTCTTCGTCGGGAAGGAGGCAGACTGAGAGATCTTCATCCTTGGCGGCAGGCACCGCTTGCGGCGTAGGAACATGAGAAGTTCCCTGCGAGAAAAACACGTTGGACAACGTTGCACGAAAGGTGGTATCCTCCTCCTTAGCTATTACCGCGTCCACTTCCTCCTGAGTACACGTGTGGCCTGAATGCCAGCAATGCCACGTGAGGTTGCTTCCAAGTTTCCTCGCAAATATCATCAAAAGGTAAGAAGTTTGCTTGCGCCAGGTTTCATTTTTAAGACATTTGTCTAAACTGTTGGCGAATTTAATAAGCATGCTTCTTGTTATATTGTATATACATATGTTTCGTATTTTCTATTTTGGTTATTACAACTACAGAAATTTCCTTTGTCAAGAGTGCTGTTTTGGGCATATTGTGAAAACTGTTGTACCAAAATTGTTTTTCTTAGAAAGTGAGTCGTGTAGTTGCAAACGCTTAAAAAGCTCTGTATCAGACCACGCATAAACTTGGAAGCGTGTAGCGTAGTTACAGAATTTTCCAGACATGTCCGGCTCAAAGATACCATTAGGTCTCCTCTTGAGGGGCGCATTGGGAACGAATGGATTACGCGCGACATGCATTGCAAAGAAGGTCAGTGCGCGGCTTGGCATTCATAGATTTGCTGCGGTCCCTTGTCTTTCGTAATGTCGGGCAGGGGGGGCGGGGGGGAGAGAAGGACTGCACCGAGATGCTGCGTAGCCATCGATAGTGCGAACGCACCCATCGAATCTGCAGCTTCCATGCGTTTCGGAGGGCCGCGGGCACAGAAAGTTTCGCGCATATGGTGGAGTGTTTTCTTTATTTGCGCCTGGAGTTCCGGAGAGGCCTTTGCTTGATTTTTTTGCGCTGATTTCGTTCGGAAAACAATTTTTGCAAAAGCTTTTCCACCAGCGTCATCTATCGTCGGAAACGAAAGAACAATGACGATGCGTCTACGCGTAAGACTACTCGGCCATTACCACCGTTCAAGCTATGTGTTCTGACTGACTTTCGCGAAGGGAGCCAAGGGGTCAATGTGCGCTGCCTAGCTGAATACAAAATACCTAGCTGAATAGAGAGTGGCACGTCCAGCTCCCGAGGAACATGCCAGTAGCCGTGCGCAGAAGCTGTATAATTCACCAACGACCGTATAATGATCGACGCCTTCTCAGCGGAACATTTCATGATTACTGCGACTCTCTACGGACAGACAGAGTGCAGATCTTTATGGTAGATAAAAACGAAGGCAGTCGAACGGTAGTAACCATAAAACAACGTAGCTTTTTTTTTTTTTTATTCGAGAAGTGTGCCATGAGGCATAAGTTGAAAAAGGAAAGGGGGGAAGGAATGCACGGGATTGAAAGTTAAAAGAAGGAGTGAAGAACCGTTGCACTGAGGTAGTCGCAGAGGTTGTTAATGAAACGGTTGTCCATTGTCCACTTCACGAAGTCACTTTCGCGGTTCCACCGCAGGCCCACCTCCCTGAGGAGCCGTTTTCTGATAGCAGCCGTCGCTGGGCACGTCCACAACAAGTGCCGCATATCACATATGTCCGATGCAGCGCCACAGTGAGGGCACCTGTCAGGTAGTGGCACGCCACCGATGACGGACAGATGGTGTCAGAGCCGCCCCTGCCCGAATCCGGCGCACGGATACCTCCTCCTGCCGAGTAAGACTACGGGGGAGAGGGTGCGAACACGGAGGAATTAGAGCGCGTGTTCGCTGGCGCAGAACTTCGGAATCGGAAACGTGGGACAGGAACGGATCTGGGGGAAGAGGGGAAGGTGGCGGATCGTCTAATGTATGAAGATGAGTCATAGCATCCGCTTGAATGTTATGTGGATCCTGGGCATGGCCGCGAATCCAGTGTATGCGCACAGGACATGGATACTTTGCGCAGAGCACATGAATAGATTGTGAAATCTGGAACGTTCGTCGAACAGCCTTCAGCTGTTTAAGGGCGGCGCGGGAGTCGGTGTAAATGTGAACTGTATTGAATGTTGGAACGAGCGGAAGGGAAGCAATGGCATTGTAAATGGCTTGAAGTATTTGTTCATATATTTGGGTTCTTCTTGCCACATGACACCGTTCGCATCGAGTTTCTTTGTTTTTTTTTGTGAATTTTAAAACAAAAGCTGCAGGCAGAACGCAGAACTCAAATTCGGCTGTTGAATGGAAGTATAAAGGGAGAATTAGCTGATCGCTGCGCCACCCTCAGGAGATCTAGGAGAGTTAGAATTCGATGACACACCTTCATCATACTAAAGAAGAATTTTGTACATTTTTGGCCTCACAAACTATATTGCTCTGTCGTGCCCACATTTAGACGACTAAATAAACTTTGTTCAGACCGGACGGATGCGGTATGAGTATGATTTCATATGACCAATCAACATCTGAAGCTGATTTTCGTACAACCCTCGCAAGAAATGCTTAAATTGAAGGTTATATGTTGCTGTCCAGATATGAATTACTCCGCACGTTCCCTACAAGACATGCCCACTGCAACAAAAGGAATGAAGACACGCACGGCGAATCGACGGGAATACTTTTGGCTTTACTACGATAAACCTCGCAACTCTAGCATTTTCAGGCAAGAGAAAAGGCGCAAACTTCAGAGAAACGTAAAATGCTTCACAATTCTGCCAATTTACACACCTGAACGTGCCTGATAATAATCAGCATAGTGCAGTTTGTTCAACGGGAAAGAAAATTTTGAGCCTTTAAGGGTCAGATTTTTTGGAGGTGTTACCCGCGTCCATTTTTTGGGGGTGTGTCAAAGACTTCTCATAAAAAAATTGCAGAACAAGGCATGTTTTTGTGCCAAGGCTATATCGCAGGCTGTATGAAACACGCTGTTGCGACAATATTAAGGTTGATATTCAATAGCAAAGTTTTTAAAGCAAGCTAAAATAGAGCTACAAAGGGGCTTAAGCATTTTTATTTCATTTAAATGCGTTCAATAGTGGAAGTGCGTTCTCAGAGTACTTCTGTTAAACGCACGAACGCGGCAGTCACGGAACCATATGCAACGTCACTTTTGCGAGACTTGCCGGCATAACTTAAAATTTATGAGAGTAGTAGAGATTTCGTCAACAAAGTTGAAGCAGCCAACAAAATATTCCTTGAAACCTAAAACGTCACACGCAAACCTACGACTTTTGTTTCACGCCACTTCAAAGTCTGAACATCTAATCAAGCCGGATTGCCAGGGGCAGGTGTAAAGTTGTGGCCACGGTGACAGGTGGACAGGTGGAGAAGTGGAAGGACCTATCATTCCTGACGCCTCACGGTCAACTAAATTGTCGACCCGACGTGATGAAACATGCTAGTTGAGCAAAAGCGCCAACTTTGAACGCTTAGGCCTCCTTTATAAAACTACAAAATGAAAACAATGCATCTAAAAATCTTGTTCAGTTTGGTTTGGTCTATAGGGGTCTATAGGGTGCATTTACATCGTGCAGTGCACGGGCGTCTAGAATTTCGCCTCCATCGAAATTCGACTGCCGCAGCCGCGATCGAACCCGCATCTTTCGGGTCAGCAGTCAGCAATTAGTAATTTCTGCCTTTACTCACTGTCATTGATTGCTTCGACAGCGAGTGCCGCAACGACTACACCATGGCAGCTCGTTCTGCTAATGGACGAAACTACTGATCACCTGTTAGAGCAGATAACGGCGTCTTAGCGACTGTGGCTACATTGGGTTGAATAGAATGAACTGGGCGTCTTGCTGGCCGGCGCCGGACGAACTGCTCATCTTACACCACCTTTCCGGCCGAACTATCTAACTGATGTACGAGCCTCGATCGGCCTGCCTGCTATAGAAGACAGCAACGAATTTGAAACTGCGCTATGTTCGCCCTTACAACGGCGGCTGGAAATAAAATTTGAGTCTAGTTACCAACACGCGCGGCATGTTTTACGCCAACTATTTGTCGTTAACGCGTACCTTTGACCGAAGCCCAAAAAACGATACGACCCCTTCGAAGGCCCTCAGGGTTGACGACGGGGTGAGTGCTGGGCGGACAGAGGGTGCCTCGGGTGGTGTACTGGGTGCACTGTTCTTGGCTCGACTTGGCGCTGCGTTCATTGAGAAGGAAAATGGTTTCGCTGTCGTTGGTGGAGCTATGCACACAGCACCTCAGACTCATGACTCTAACGAATTCCCTTAGCCGAATCGCTTTTGTATTCAGCTGTAAGGACGTCGAACTTGTCTAGTTCGTTAGCACTCATACTCTGGTATATCAGCTCGAAAAAGACGAACACCGAAAGGAGAAGACAACCAAAGCTCTACATTGTGCTTATCATCTTTACTGGGTGTACGTGTTTTTCGAGCAGGTTTGACCCGACCTTCAATTTAGCCTACGAAAATCGTGCACTCAGCAGGGCATATGGTGCCCTTCTCATATATACTATAGGAATGTGAACCGGCGTACGATATGTGGTCTTAATGATATATGTGTTTAGACTCAGGTATGCTGCCTCAAGGAAGCACGTAAGAAACAAAATGGAGAAACTCCAAAGCACTCTGCTCCGCTGTAGCATTAGCATGCAATTCTTTAATTCAATCTTCTAGCGATGGGGATATGCGAAATGTTGCAGACACACTGTCGCCAATGCTTTTCTCGACATGTGTCGCCCCGATCAATCTTAATATTTACAGTCGGATAAAAAAGTATCTGGAACACGTGTTCCTCAAACAAAGCCGATAGCTCTCATGTTAGCCGGCGGCTGGAGACCAGGCTTGTGAAGATGAGAGAACAAAATTTTGTTCTATCAAAATCTCCACAATCTGGTCTCCAACCGCCGGCTATTAGCAGAGCTATCAGCTTTGTTAGAGGAACATGAGGTTCAGAGACTTTTCTTCCGGACGGTACTAGTTCGTTATGATGGCAAATGTTCCGACGTGCAACACCTTCAAATTCATCAAGCAAGCTGCACTTACGTGGAACTCCTAGGATGCCCGATATACTGGGACTAAAAGTTACCACGTTAAGCTAGTCTCATCCGTGCCATTGTATTGTTTTAAATAATTAGGATTTCTCTCTTCATAGCCTGCATAGCCATGGGCGGAGCCACTGTGCCTGACATAAGAGAATTCGGAGTTTGCGTGGCATGTTTTGGGGCACCAGGTCTAGTACCACACAGGCACAGGCTTACGCTGGGCACTCGAAAACTCCTCTGATTTTGTGTACACTTTTTAGGATCTTGAATATGTGACCAAAAATCTGCTGGCACACACAAGGGGAACATGATGCTGATGTTCTTATTTCCTCTTTGTTCACTGAACGCAGAAATAAATAATCATCCTCTCTACGATATTTTACTCACTTCATGTTTGGCATTCTTGTCTGAAACCACGTTTTTTGAAGGTCAACCTCTTGCCTGAACATATTAACAAAATTACTCAAGATTATGTCAAGGTAACGTAAGCGGCCTATTAATATCAAGAGCGGCTGGCCAAAGTCAGCGTATTTGAATAAGTTATTTTATGTTCAGCATTGTAACTTCCTATGCACATCACGCAAGCAAAATTTAGAGTGTCATAGTAAACAAACATGACCAATGTAAACCAAACAGATGTGGCAGCATGGATTGGTATTGGAAGAGGCGCACCGGTGCACGAAAAGTAACCGTGTATGATATCTCTGGTAACCCTCCAGTCTGTGTATATACGAGTAGGTTTACCTTTATGTTCCTTTTTCGAGTGTTCGGATTTCGCCGGCCCCCGCACGATGGTCCTGAGGATGTTCGATCCTGGTGTCGTCGTGCCCTTGAAGAGTGCTGCCTGCGAGACAAGCATGTTTGTACCTGGTTGCAATAAATGTACCCGTGACGGCTCCGTCATTTGGCTGCGCCATTTGCATTTTGATGCAAGAAAAATGCAAAAAGCTTCGCGGTACTGTGCGGTGTTAGTGCACGTTAAAGAAACAAGATTTTGAAATTATTGCGCTTTTTTGTCTCCCACACTCTACATGCTGCTTTTTGGGCATTAAAATTTAAATACCTTGACATAACTGCATTTGCCACAGCCGCTGAATTTATTATTTTCATCTTAAGTACCGATTAGCACTTGAAGACGCCAGAAATCTGAAAAGCAAAATCATTTAAATATCTTCAGCTGGAAGCGATGAATAACGATTGCATTCGCTCGTTTATAAGAACACGGAGGACGCTTACAGTTTTGTTCATAGTAAACGTCGGCCCTTGGATCTTTGTGGCAGTTGATGTCCGTTGAATAAAATTCAACTAATTGACCTGTGGCGCATAAAAAACCTTGATATTTTTGCAACGAAAACTCTTCTTCGTTATAGCATGATTAGACCAAGGCAGCCAATTTACATCGGCATTTTCGAAGTAAAATTTAGAAATCATGATAGAAAACAACCCAAAATTAAAGACAGTACCCATAAAAAACAGGATTTTCGTCTGGGCTGGTTGGGTCATTGCTACAACTGATTAATCCCGTACGAGGTAAGGAGCAGACGAGAATACAAACAACACAGGGTCCTCCTTATTTCGCGCTTGTTTAATATGTTGTAGCCTAAAAGAAGTAAGCAATATATGTAGCACCCCGTGAATACAAACAAATAGGGCTAAAGACTAAAGAAAACACGCATGTTATCGCTGGAAAATTTTGAATAAAAACGCAACATTTGATTCTAGTGTCTCCAGTCTTACCAGCGACGTCCAGACCGAAAGCACTCCTTGATGCCCTTTAAAAGTTTAGATCTTTGGCACAAAAGCGCTGTGGACATGGCAAATGTTGAAACGAAACTCCTTCCATCTGTGGAAACTTACCGATTTTTTGCACTGGAACGATCACTTGTATGAACGACGGATCAATTTGACATGTAGATTGCTAGATGGCATGGAGATATGTCCCCTGTTTCGCGTGTGCGCTGTTATGGTGCGCAGCAGGGGAACTGGCGGGTACCGTCACCTACACCGTTTGCCTCTTACCTCGAGCCCCAAGCGTTCATGTACTGGTGATCCCTACTCGGCTGGCGTGTACAGCTGGCGTTTCCAGGGCATAAGAGCTATTTGCGCATGCAATAATCCGGCTCGTGCTACGCGCTGAAGTGTAGAGGTGTCGATATAACCTTTCTTATGGTCTCTAGCATTTGGCGTCCGCTGGCGTAATATGGGTTGCGTGAGGCGAATCAGGCTTTAGCAGAACGCGTAGTGCACAGATAAAAATATTGAAGGGGACCCTTGGGCTTCGCCTTGGGGTCATATGTTGCGATACCTTAATGGGTAAATTCCCAGGTATGCATAAGGTCATTTTCTACTTTACATTCATAGAACCGTAGGAGTCCCGATACCCCTCCTGGCACAGTGGTGCAGTGGTTAAGCGGTGCGCCACTGTTCTGCGATGGCGGTGTTCCCAGCGGTGGGCCTTTTGTAGTCCGGGTTGCTCTTCCGGACCGACCAATCATTCTCTTATCTCAGACCTGCCACGGTGGGCAGTGTGCTCAGTAATCGGTGCTGAGGCTGTGATGGCGCCGCAAGATGACGTGATTTACGCGACCTCCTGCCTCCTGGGTTGCTCTGTTGCGACCACAAGCCATAGACATGCTCGTTATTTTTCGCTCACAACTCAGACGCCAACACTGGATCTTCTGGAGAACGCGCCACCAAAAGTGACCGAAAATCAAGATGCGCGGTGCACCGAAATCGTGAAAACACTTAGGACGAGGCTGGCTGTTCTCTTTCTCGGTGGTGAGAGGAGTGAGGGTGAGGATAGGTGGAGGAGGAATATGAATAAATACTTTCAGGAGTGATCGGCTTCACTACATATGAATGCTGAATAGTGCTTTACTGACATCAGAATACTCACACTTAGTCGGAGATAATAAATACAATACCATTCTTACACTGCCACCTTTTTATACTGTCTGCCATCAGAGTAGTCGGTTGCATGTCTTTAAAGCAATAAGCGTTCGTCAAACAATCAAGCAGGCACTCCGAACTTGCGTTTAAAGTCACGCAAGGCTGTAGCAAAAGGCTATACCTGCCGACAACTCTTCGGATAGATAATCTGAACGGTCTGGTAATGTCCTTGGCGTTTGCTTGTGCGAAGGAGCACCTTGTATTAGCCTTCCATCCTAATAAGCAAGCCGCACTTGTAGCAATTTCTTGCAAGCATACAGCGCTGTTCTTTCTTTTTTATTGCGAGACAATCCGCATTTCTCTATGCTGTGCTAATCAACTGGAAGAAATAAGCAGGCTTTGCAAGGACTGTACTCCTCCGTGGCGGTGGCCTGCTCACGAACCGAAAAAAGAAAGCAGCACGGCCCTACAAAGTGCAAAGGTAAATAGCATGGCCTCAGAGATCCGTGCTTAAATCAGTCTTTACGTAATAGTAACGTGCTTTCGACAAAAGGAAGTATAGGCCATACCTGTATTATCGTTTTTTTTCTTTCATTGCTTAAATGAATAAGCTTCGTAAGTTAAACAGTCCTCCGTCATCAAAACGCGGTCGTCTGCTGACAGGGTCAACTTGAATTGGTCCCCAAACTATCAATGGGAGATGGAGAGAACTTTTTAGATTCGTTCCTTGGCGCAGGCATATGCTCATGATGAAAAAAAATGAACAGCTTTCGGATTCTCGTAGTTATTCTGCATTTTAAAAGATCAATTCAAAAAACCTTTTTTTTTACAATATGCCTTTAGCATACCGCAACGCACGAGAGATGAAATTTTTTTAAGTAGCGCAGTAAGCGAAATAACACAGTCACGCGTCCCCGAAGAACTGGGATTCTTTTGCAACGTTCGTTTCATATTCTACATGAACTGAGCAGCGTGCGCATTCTTGCCCCCCCCCCCCCCCAAAATTTCATGTCTATAGAATGAAAGCACCGATGCCCAAATCTCCGTAACAAAGGTAAAGGTAAGGACTAATTCGTGATCCATGACAAAACATTGCAACGCAAAACATAAAAAAAAACAACCCACAGACAGGTTAAGGCACAAGTTGTCAGGAGTAAGCGTTGTTGTCTCAACTTTTCTAAGTTCCATTCTTTTATGTTGTAATAAAAATCTTCGTGAACTCTCGGTGCAGACTGCAGATGATTACAAACTGAAGCAAAAAAGAACAGGTAGATCTCACGTGAGTCTTTCTATGACTTTGCCCAGCCACGGGATGTTCAGACACAGGTGCCGATGTTGGGACAAGTGCCTGTTTTGAAGTTGAGCCGCGCCCCAGTCCTGACCCCGAACTCTTCGAAGCGTCCGCTGCCGCAACCGGGAGAACTGGACTCGGTGAGGCCTCTTTACATGCACCGGTGGCTGCGAAAAGAAGCGTGTAAATAAAGAGCTCCTCCCGAAAAGGGACAGCATTCTATAATTCTATAGAGAAAGTAGACTTTGAAAACAGTCAAATTAGTTTAAATTGAACGTATAGACTTTTTAAATAAGAGAACTCTCCCGGTGTTTCACTGGAAAAATGCTGAGCAAGTTTGGTCTTATATGCAGCAACCTTTTTATTTCGTCGATCAAACTGGAAAATGGTCACAATATTGCAGTTTTGTTGAATGCATGAAAGGCTGATGGAGTGCCTAGCAGCTGCCTACTAAGCCTTCCATGGTGTACCGCCACGAATATATTTTCTCTGCGTGCTAACCTAGAACAACCGCTGCCGCAGTCTGACACTCCATCTTACAGAATGAATCTCATTTAAAAGGCGTTCTTGCTGTATGATTACTAATGGTACTGCTTAGAAAGTATATGCGCCCAGCACGTTCCACGGCGAAATCACCAGCGTAGATCACCGTAGCTCTCGCGACTTATTCTACGTGAAGTTTGAAACGGACTCTGAATTAATCTCTTTCGTCGATATTTCTTTCGTGTAGCATTCCTTCGTAAAACCCTGCGTGGTCTATAGTGGGCCTCAGAGATTTCGTCCTCATAAGGGAGCAGGTTGAATGCAACACAACTATGGGCTCCACCCCTGCCGGAATTCCTGGCAGATTTCGGAATGCCTGGCAGCTTGTAGTGCCCTGTACGGACCGTATAAACCACGAGGATTCAATGAGACCGAGAAGACTATACCGACGGTTGTAAGCAGACTTTAGCTCTTCCCTGTCGAGAGGCTAGTGGGCTGAATAAAAACCTCTGTCTGTGAGACCCGGCGCTCCTACGGCCTAATACTTCATGCTGAGAACTGTTCGTTTGCAATGATGCCTTCAGACGGCTATGATATTTGTCTGCAAATTCGAAAACTGCCGTCATTAAAAACAAGCCACCGCCGGCTAATCACAACGGTTTTTTGAATAAGCAGACAAAATAAGCCCTAAATTGGGCCCAACACCCCAGTAACTCCAGTCGCAAGAATCATATGTTAAGTAAAAATATAGATTACTCCTCTGTGTGGTAAACCTGCAGGATTGCGAAACTCGGTCGAATCTGCTCCATGCTACACTCACTCGGTTCACGGTGTACGGCTGTTGGTGGACGGGACTTGGTAGGCCTGGACAGCTTAGACTTGGCCTTCTTCCGTTGGCTGATTTCCGAGCTACCCGTGACGGATTTCTTCGTCGCCGATAAGCCTGTACGCTTGGGGTTCTTCAAAGAAGTTGCAGCTGTCTTCCCGGCGGAATCCATTTAGTGTTTTTGGCCTCGTAATAAAGAAATTTGCCCTGTGAACGTGTGCTGTTCGTCAGAGGATGCTTCTTCTTCTTGTCACGCGATCGGCGCGGGGCTCATGACGGCCTCATTTTTCTCATGCTTCGAAACACGTGAAACTGACACATGCGTAATTTTAAAAAAGAAACTTATTACTAATAGTGTGTCGTTTTTCGATGACGTCCACCAAAGAGGAAAAGATTATCCCTTAAATCTACTTTTGGTACAGCCCAGGAAACCTGACCTGAAAATACTGGCGGGAATTCTCCTGCCGTGAATATATCGGGAACTCCCACTTGGGGATAAGCAGGACTGACGTCGTGAGGCGCGTCACCAAAGGTGATGATGATGATGATGATGATGATCATAATGATTGCCCTACAAGGATTTCTCTTTACTTCTTCGAAGGAGTTCTGCCCCTGAAAAGCGATCCGGAAGACTGGCGTTGGGAAGAAACCATGCGGCGCCACGTTTCCTGAAGAAAATGAACAAGCTCAACAGAGAAGCCCTACCCAGTGGCTTGATATCTTTGTCATTCACACAAGAAAATAATACGAAACCTATTATTTTTTTAGTCGCCGCGATGGCTCAGTGATTATGGCGCTCGGCTACTCAACCGAAAGACGCGGGTTCCTTCCCGGCCACGGCGTTCGCAATTCGATCACGGCAAAACTTTAGAAGCACGTGTACTGCGAGAAGTCAGTGCATGTTAAACAACTCCAGGTAGTCCAAATTTCCGGACCCCTTCACTATGGCGCCCCTAATACGCTGAGTCGCTTCGGGACGTTAAACCCCAATAAAATAAACGAATTTATTTTTTTTTCAAATAATATATGAGCGAATCATTTTATGTAGTCTCCTAAGTAGACAACATGAATACTTGTCAATGCAGTGAACCATAATTGCCTAGTAGTTTTTCGTTGTACATGTACCAAAGCACCGGTGACTTGTAGCGAGTAGCGCGCCAGTACGCGAGTGTGCTTTCATTTTGTGCTGAGCATAACAATAGATATTGAAGAATGCATTCAAATTTATGGAGGGAATCGCTGCATTTAGGCATTTAGGCAGGAATCGCTGCATTTAGGGAGATTGGGAATCGCTGCATTTAGGCAAATTCAGCAAGAAATTGCCTGCATTTATTCATATACAATATAAACTGTGCAGATAGGGTGACAGGCAAGCCAGGTATTTATAAAAGCATGAAAAAGTGCGAAATGTGAATTGAGCATAAGTGGGATTTTTTTAATACTAAAGAATTTCAAACATATATGCGAGAACATTCATTCCTCCTTGCATGCTTTGATAACATGGAGCGCATTTTGCGATCTGCAGCTAATCATGCCAGCTTCGCGCGAATTATCTCTGAAGATCTCCATGAGCCCAAAAATTTGATCCATAGGCCTTATGCAAGCTCATCTATCAGTTCACACCTACACTGATTGCTGTTCCAAAGCTCCCGATTGTTTCTTGCGTAGCAAAGAACGCGATGTGTGGCTTTTGCGGAGGCGCTAAACAAAACAGATGAAAAGAAGTGCCGGCACGTTCACTCAAGAGACAATGAAAATTTCGACAACAGCCTTTGTGCTGCGGCACGACTAATCCTGTTGGGGTGTTTTAGTAATTCGGTACGGGTGAGGAAATCTTAGTAACTACGGAGTCTTACTTAGAAATCTGGATTAGGAGGACAACCAAACTGAGAAAGAAGGAGCCGCCGTGGTCGCTGAGTGGTTATGGCGCTCGACTGCCGGCCCGAAAGACGCGGGTTCGATCGCGGCCGCGGCGGTCGAATTTTGATGGAGGCGAAATTCAAGAGGCCCATGTGCTGTGCGATGTCAGTGCACGTAAAAGAACCCCAGGTTGTCGAAATTTCCGGAGCCCTTCACTACGGCGTCCCTCATAGCCTGAGTCGCCTAGGGACGGTAAATCCCCATTAACCATAAACCATGAGAAAGAAGGCAGGAGACAGAACAGTTAGTTATAGCGGATGGCACTCATGACGAATGGTTTTCATGCACGTACCATATGAAGCTGCAATGACAAGCAGGAGAGGAAGAAGGCAGGGAGCTGTATTAGTATGGATAGCTGATGCTTATCTAAGTGCCTCTGTAACTTTGGGTAGGGAAGTGGGAATTTCCGTACTTCGTTTTAGGCACACGTAGCAAAAGTGCAGTAAGTCATTTTACAGCGCCTCGGTCTGAGATAATAGGTCACCACAAGGATACACACACGACAGAAAAAGAGTTCATGTGGGATATGTGCCTGGCCCGAGAGGCACTAGCGTATCACACAGTGGAGCATGGAGATCTGAGGCATTTCGCTTTGCTGTGTGCGCTTATCCGTCTGTTGTGGCAGCGAGAGCCTAGATAACTGCACGTCACGACTTCCGAGATCCTAAGACATACAAGAGCGTATATAACAATCCAGCTTCTACTACTCACAGACTTCACGTCACCCATCGCAGGAATTATGCGCAGCATGCACGACTATCGTAAACGCAAGTCGTGTGATGCTTCATAACTCGCAGGCAACCAGAAATTTTGCAGTATTGTTGGTAAGGATATGTGTTGAATGGCAAGAGCGATTCAGTTTACAGATCCTTCATCCGCCGATCAGCTTGAAAACCGGACGACGTCCGTTGCCGTGTGCGCTGAGTTCCAACCGCCGCAACGTCACCAACACAAGCGCACGCTGTAGACGGCGGGTATACAGGTAGCGCCATTAAGGAAGACCCGAAGCGCTGTCGCTGCGAACCGGCGAGAATGGGCGGCACTAGGCGCATGCGCAGAAAGCGCAGCCGCCATGGTTGCTGAACAAGCTTGTTCGCTGCCGATTGTTTCCAGGTTTGCGAAAGCCTGAAGACACGCGCTTCTGTCTCATGTTTAATTCCATGTTCCCGATGCGTGTAAGTTCATCACTGGAGGAAGTGTTCGGCAGCCTTTCATAAGCCTTGCTCCCGACAGGCGCCACTATGCAAAGGATCGCGCCACTCGTCAGTATATATCAGCAAGCTTTTCATTGAAATGCGGCCGCTGTGGTCCGGACTTCATCCAAGGACTGTGGGATGACGAGCCGAATGTCAAAGCTACGGAGCGACTCCGGCCAGTTGGCTCTTAGGGCGATGGCGTTGAAGCCTCCGTTCGCCAGACAATCCGGTGCTGGCGTTGTCGGCGTCGGCGTTGAGAGCGAAAAATTAGGAGCATGCTTCTGGCAGGTGCTCACTAGAGAGCAACCTAAGAGGTGGTTCGGCCACTTAGCTCACGTGACCTTGCGGCGTCATCAAAACCTGACCTCCAGGTAGGCGGAAAACTGCCCACTATGGCAGGTGGCAGAAAATAAATGGTTGGTCGCTCCGGAAGTGCAGCCTCGGCACCACAAGGCACCCCTCGGGAGCACCTGCCATCGCAGGGCAGTGGCGCATCGCTTAACCGCTGCACCACTACGCCGCAGGGACATGCGAACTGTCAGGGATCTATGAATGTAAAGAGGAGAATGACCTTCTGCATATACGGAAATCATACCATTATGTCATCGTCTAATGGCCTTGAAGATGGAGTTCAAGTGTCCCCTCCATTTTTGTAGCGAAAGTTACGCTAGGCTAGTCAGCAGCGCACTTCAGACGGTCCACGCTGGTCACTTCTACGCATGCGCCGTAACCACGGTAACCAGCTGTGCCGAGTCGCAGGTGCTTTCACACGCCGTCGCCTTGCCGGTCTCCGCGGAGTGCCGCGCATGACGTCAGCACTTAGTTGTGCGCCTCACTGCGCATGCGCTATCCTCAGCGGCTGCGCCGCGGCGGTGCATATAAGCCACGGAGCAGCCGCTCGGCTTGGGAAAAGGCGCAATGGAAGGAGACGCGGCTGGCGGAAGGTGAAGACGCTTGGCGAGACGTTCTTCACGTGTCTCGGGAGTCTCCGACATGCGCTTAGTTCTCAGCGCTTGATTCTTACGTGGACGGGCAGCCTTACGCCACGCAATTACTTCGGGGTCGGTAGAGGTAGCTGCCCGCAGGCTCTGAAGATGCCGCTTGCAATACACGCGGCCACCAGCCGCGCCCTATCCTTCCATTGTGCCTTGTCCCAAGGCGAGCGGCCGCTCCGCAGCTTATATCCTCCGCGGCGGTATAGCCGATACGAGCACAGCGCATGCGCACTTCCTTTCCTCAGAATCATCGGCGCCTAGAAAGTTGTCAATGCCACCGTCAACAAACACAATGAGCGCCGACAGCTTTTGTTTTGTATCTCCTGGGTTTGCTAAGCCAATTCACATTTATTTTTCGTTTCTTGGTCAGTATTTGTTCCATGTTTCATATAATAGATGCTTTCCTTTAACTTGGTGTTTCTTCTGGTGACTTCTGAATATTACTTCTCTATTTTTTATGTGAACTTGAAAAGAATAATTATTGGGACACATAAGCTCTGCCTTACGGGTATGACGTAAAAGTGTGAATCGTTATTAATGAATCCATCACCGTCGATTGCACCGTCATTTCTCAGTGATGTCACAATGCTCAAAATGATGCTAGCACTACACCATAAGATTTTGATGTCTAAAGCAAAGGAGAAAAAATAAAAATTCCTCAGAAGGTACCGGGACTCGAGCTAAGGACCTCCAGATTTCGAGACGCTCACGCAACCCATCGAACAAAGAACGGTGTTCCTTGAACTGCATAACGGTGAACCTGGTGTATCCGCTTTGTTACGTGTGTACGCTAATAAGGAGGCGTTTCATTAGCAAGGGGGGAATTTTCAATGAGCATCGGAGCAGAATTCATTTCGAGGCAATGCTTTCGCAATCAATGCGCAAAGGCACTCTCAAGTATATTTTGTAATTTTTGCTACTTTTTCTGAATTGGTACCTCTTTCTGTTCACACTGATTAGTCTATAACAGTATCCATACTAGGCCACGTGGTACCAAACCAACCTGTCTCAATTGCCTCGGGCCAGCCAGTCTGAATGCCAACGCAAGGGTCACGGCTACTATTCCCAATTCATTATCCCAGATTTCTTTAACACGGAATAATTTACTTTATTTCATATACGTCACAGTCACATTTCAGTCATGCTACGACCTCATCATCACAATTTACCTTAACCTTTATCGCTTTCTATCCACCCAGCAAGGTTTGACGTTAAAATCCTCGCCGCCAATCTTGAATTGCTTTGACCACTGGCACGGTTTTCCCTCCCAACGTACGCTCTAACACTGCTGCGTTAATATCACATTTTCCCAGGTTTTGTTTACTTGTGCGTTTTGTTTTTAGTTGGTGCCGAATGATGGCGCGACACCTAAAGTTAAGAGGATATCTGCGAAGGTTTTCTGATTGGTGGCTAAAATCAAGACAAGAATAAAATTTCACGAGTCATGGCTCTGTGGCTTGAACCACCGCCCGATTAAAAGGGTTATCCCTTATCCATCCTGAGAGCGTGGGAATGGTAGTCAGACCGGCCGTACTGGGTGCAGAATTCACATAGTCCACTTTTTTGCCCTTGCTACGCTGTCTAGCTGCTGCAGAGGCACAGTACTCAAAGTTATAGCCCGCTGAGCAAGCCCACGGTGCATTGAACGGCCTAGCTGGATTTCCACACCTACGAGCCATACCTGAAGAGAGCCTAAGTAAGTAGATCTGCTCTTTTACGCAACCCTATTCTCGCGTACTTATGCTCATACATCGCGAGAAGCGTCGCGCGCTCCTGCCTGTGTCTTGCAGTCGTCAGCACACCTTCCTAGAGCGCTGGAGTAGTGGGCTGCGGAATCAACGGAAACCTTCATTCAGCTCATCTATTGCTGATGATGAAGGGCAGAAAAGAACCGCGACAGGAACAGGGCGTGGGAAGAGAAGTGGACAAAATGAGCGGGGCCGCTCGTCAGAGCAAATTGTGGGTTACTCTTGCTTCGTTCCAACCCAAACATTGTCTTTAGGGCTGCTTACCTGTTGAAATATTACCCTGCCTTTGTGTGACCAGGCGGCGTTCAAAACATCTAGACAGACGTGCTTACGACTGTGTTAGCCGCATGTGTTCTGAATGTAAGCAAGGAGCCTTCACCTACAATCCCAATTGCCTCAAGAAGCACCCTGGAGCAATTCGGCCCAGGCAGAGGAAGCCGAGAGTGCCTGAAATGTGCAGTGTTTCGTGTTAGAAACTAAACCATCATCTCTCGCCCAGCCAACGTTCTCGAGCAATGCCAATTCAGAATGAATTTATATCTGCTTCTGGCGGAAGTTCAGACCGCCAAGTGAACTAAGAAAGTGGCCGGGTAATTCAGTCAACTGCTTATGCTTCCTAAATGACTCGGAATGTTTGCTGACACGTCAACGCAGTCATGCGGCTTTATCAAATTGCGGCGTGTGATTCAACGAGATTTATCTGGAATTATCGCGGCCAAGCGCAAATTTTTGTGTGAAAAGCAGTACGTTTTAACTTCGAAGTTTTTTTATGCTAATATAAAATAAAGCGCGGCTGTGGGCAGTGGTGATTCTGTTCGCAGACGGTCGGCGAGCAGGGCTTTTCCTATAGAAGGGATGCTTCTCGCCTTCTTCTACTTTACCTGCAGGACACGGATTTGGCCTCCACATGGTGACCTCAGGAGTGTCTTTTTGGGTTTTTGCGGACAGTGTTTCAGTGATTTCTATTTAAGTGTCGCTACGGTGGAGCAATTGCCGGCAGCAACTGCAAGGCTAATCCCACCGGTAGTTTATAACCACTCAACTCAACTCAATCGCCGGTGGCTGGTTCTTCGAATCTTTGTGGGCGGAAGTGAGCTCTTTATCGGGTGCGCTTCAAGCTCTTTATAGCTCTTTGTAGAGTGCGCCATGTAAGACTACTCGTTTTTCACAACGCCGTTATCATCACTCCGTTCATGTTTTTGTTGTGTACCGGGCCCCTTATTACGATTGTGTCATATGCATTGGTGACCGCTGCTTTTATGATTCTACGCATTCAAAGGGGCCGTTCAGCGAAGATGTCGGCATCGGAATTGGCTTTCGAGAACATCGCGATTGATCAACCTAGTTGTTGCATCAAAACCACATGATCTAGCGCAGGCAAATTCCGACACCCAATTTCTTTGAAAGGAAAAATGGGGAAGCGGGATTCGAACCACTGCTCCTTTGGCCGTAAGCCGGTGTCCTCACTCCTTAACCTTTGAGGAACCTTGGTTCGACATGGTTAAAGGGGGGGGGGGGGGGAGGGGGCTTCTCTCTCTTGTGCAAAAGAAGACAATAGCTGGGCAAAAATAAAAATTAGGTACGCGACATTCCCAGGGCCTACGAAATTATGTACAAAAAAGGAAACCAGGCCACTGAAATAACTCATTATTGCTATCGTGTGATGCCCATCAGGTGTAGACTGTCCCCCTAATTTTTTTTCTCCTGATACTTGGCTGCCTCTGCGTAAAGCAATTAATTGTTATTTCCGTACCGTCTGAAGAGCTTCGGCGTGGATTATCTGCGATTCTGTGTAATTAGGGGGGCGTGTTCTTTCGTGTTGTAACGGCACTTATTTTCGCACTCAATCTCGATGATATTTTTTGTGCTCACTCATGGAATGCGTCTTCCGCTTTAGTGTATTCTAAGCTCCCTATAAGTCATACCCGTCCAGATGCTTTGGAGTCATTTTATTTGACTTATTCTTTGGACCATAGTTAGTTCTGCTCAATTGTGCAAAACGTAATGGTGCAGTTGCTGAGTTGATGTTTTCGAGGCTGAACATGTAAACAAAGATCTGTATGAAAATATTAACGACACGTTGAGGCTGTACTTTCGTGTAAGGGCAGCAACGCTACTGGCCCGCGTGGTGGGGTTTTCACCTGATGAGGAATTCTAGCACAGTTCGTACGGTTTTTTTTTTCTAAGAGGCCACCTCGTCTGCTTAAAGTAACGGTTAATTATTTGAGGGGTAGCAAAATCGGTTTGGTTGTCCATCTGAAAGAGGTTTAAGCCGAATACTTTTAGCATTTCCTTATTCGGCAGAGGCATACAGCTCGTTTTCAGCGCTTTTCTGGGTTCGTTGTTCACGGCTCTTGTTCGTATTTTTATCAGAGTTCCGATTCCTCCGCGGCGCACGTATTTGTCTGCATTGAGTTTTACTTCTCAGCGTTACTTTAATATCTTCTTGTATATTTTGTCGCGTGTGGTTGTCCAACCCTTTCGCTGATCATATCAGTACATCGTCCGCATATAGGGCGCGCCTCACATCAGAAGTTTCATTCTGCCGTGACGAAAACCCCAACATCGCTAGCTGGAGCCATTTCTCCGAACCCCGCGGCGTCCCTTTTCCTGTCAGGTGGATTCTGTTGGTTAGTGTGGCTGTTCTCAAGGATAGCAAAGCTCTCACATGCAATTTCCTCAGCTTGTTGTGGCCAGGCTCTCCAGGACAGCCTCATGAGTCGCATTATCAAATGATTCGTTGAGGTCTACTGCGAGTACCGCTTTAGTCAGAGTCCTTGCAGGGTGTTTAATGGCATACAGTTTAAATTACAGATGTATGCCTGCATTAGAGGGATGCCTTCGGGAAGCAAGCATATTATTTTGCTTGTTGTGATATTGTGCCCTGGTTGGAGCAGAACAACAATGTCTAGTATAGCAAAAATATATTCCTTAGAAAAATAGCTATGTGTGCAATATCCAATCTCGCGCTCAGTGAAAACACAGAAGTAGTTACTTCTTCAGGTTAGATTACTTGTAATAGAAAAAAAAATGTATCATAAGAAGCTTCCTATATACATAAGAAACCGAATAAAACAAAGCAGACAAATTTTCGAGGAAGCCTCTTGACACCCTGCAAACTTGTAACTTTCGATGTAATTCATTCCACCCTTCCAAGTTCAGCACAAATTACGGCCACCAACAGCTGACGTCTATAATTCCCCGAGTTTTATATACCTAAGCCGAGCTATTCACCATGATTTCGTAATCTCAGATAGACTTTATGTTTAAACCAATTGTTCTTAACCAGCTATTTTTTAAAGTCTTCTTACTAATTCGTATGTAGATCAGACTGTCCAATCATATACGTAAACGTATTGATTTTCTCATTATTATTTGTGTTACATGTTGTTTGTCTATCGAGCCTGTATAGTACTTTAGTTAAAAGCTGGCATTGCCAAATGTTTGGAATTTTTTTTTAGGAAGCCATGCCTTAGACAGATATTTTGGAACGCCTTTTCCCTACATCCGCTTGGCTTTTGCGTTGTAAGCCAAAAATTGAAGAGATAAAAGTTCGTTGTTTTCGAGGCGAACGCGTAGTCGACTGAGTACTGCGTGTTCGATGAGATTCTGAAGGCTGCCCGGTTTGCCCGGCTTGGGGATGAAATTTATCTCCGCATATCTCCATCCCTCTGGGAGTGGGTCCGTTCTCTAGACTTCATTGTGATACTCTGTTAGCGAGGCTATCGGTTCGTCGACCTCATGTTAGTTATAACAATTTCAAGGTTGTTCGCCGGTTTCCCGCGCCATGCTTTTGGTTATTTCTCTGAAGTGCGCGTGTCCTGTGCCTCTGTGTGTCTTAATTCATTACTGTCCCCTCTGTCGCATACGGTTAGCTCGGGTACTGCTGCCTACGGCTCTTCTCTATGTATCTGTCTTCGAGTACGCGGATGATCGCTTCTCTCTCGTGCGCCTCCTTGTGCAGTAGTTTAGAAACCGCCTTGCAGGTCTCCGTTTTTGTTATGATTCCTTATGTGAGCCCTTTGACAAGAGCCGGTGTGGGGCTGTCCCCATTACTGCCTGCATTTTATCACTCTCTCGATAACAGTTCATTTGTCAGCTCCGCAGCATACAGCTCTAGCTCAGTCGTTATTGCTGTTATCATCAGTTTTAGTTTGCCCTTTATCTTCCTTGTAGACGCCACCTTCGGATCAGCTCTCTTCTTGCCTCCCACGTGTGGAGCAACTATAGGTCGACTTCAGAAGAATGGCAGATTGGGTGCGTTGGAAATGCTCCATAATATTCAAACAGCGCCAAGCAACAAGGGAACACACACAGCGGAAGAGACACAGCACACACTTAAAATGTTTGTCCTTTGTTCTTGGCCCTTGTTGCTTAGTGCTGTTTTAATATTATTGGTAGACTTCCGTATTGTTTCCAATAGCCTGAACCTTTTGTCACACCGGTTATATCTGCCTATAGTTTCTTGAACAATTTGTCAATAGCAGTCTTTTTTTTCCTCTTTCTCTCGGTCCACGCTCTGGTTCCTAAAGCATCCCAGGCGGTCAGTTTTAACGTACGTTTTGTTTTGGAGTGCAGTATGCAGGATAAAATGATTTCTACCCAAATTTTTTGCCCAATATCACCACTCGATCGCACCGTTTTTTGAGTTCATGCCAGAGTCAAGTCTGGGTGCGCGTCCAGATTAATGCTCTTTGACAGTCTTGTCGAGTGCTGTTGTTGAGTTTAGCAATGTTAGTTGTTTTTGGGCCACAGGTTCTCAGCCCTACCCCCGCTTAGAATGTGAGTCGAAATAAAGTGCCCCATTGTCAGGAAGGAGTTTCGTCTGGGTATAGGAAACATAAGTGCGTCATTGAAAAACTCCTCAGGCGTGTCTCTTTTCCATCTTCCAGGCGCTTGTGAGCATTCAGTACGAACTTGCTCTCTTCCTTCACATTGTACATTAATTAGAGCAGGACGTGAGATATGCTCGCGTGTCGAACCATAGTAAGATCTATGACTGTCTTCTTTTGAACCTGGCAAGCTACCCACAACCCGGCGAACATGCTTCAGATGACCAAACAGGCAAATGAGGAAAGAAAGGAGCACACAACTGCTAAATGCGAGAAAAGCCACTAAAAGCATTACTGCACTAAACACTTCACGGGACACTTAAGCTCTTTCTGAAGAGTATAATGCTGTTGCGAAAATGGGTCCCTGAAGTGGCTTCGAGTCCGCATTCTTTTCCTCTAGAGAAGCAAGCGCTGCAACCAGCCATAGTTGTTAAAGTGCATTCGTCAAGATTGTGTTTCTTAACTATACCGCTAGGATCTTCAACTCGACGTCTCTATAAACTTCCCTCTTTCATGTTGGTATAAAATCCGCCATAAATCCTTGGGGCGCACTTCACCTCAGGGCAGGTTTATAAGGGCACATCTAGAGGAGGAACTTGGGAGCGTGGTGGGAAGGGAGCGGAAGTATTTTTCAGGCTTTTGTGGCCAGAAATTTGGCTTTAGCATGGTTTTCCTACGTATAATGTTTCGATTGATGAGGGAAGGTGGGAGGGCTGGCCGCCTCCACCACCCCCCTGCTTAACATCCGTGTTAAGGGTACAACACGAACGCATTAATGGGCCCCTTCAGCGGCCTGCGCTCCTCCTTGTATGTCATTTCGCAGCAACCGCCGTTCTCTTATTCACATTCATAGATAGCGGGAAGTAACGGTACCATTTTCTGAGGCATTGGTGCCGCAGTTAAGCGGCCGGCAAATCCCCAGACGGGCGCCATATAAACACTGTGCTGAGGAAAGAACCGTATTGTTGTCCCAAACGTACGGAGCATGAACTTTTTAGCATACATAAAAACAGAGGCAGCTAATTAATGCAGCAGTAAAAAAAAGCATCAGAAATTTCTCTAGTTAGCTTCTATAATGTCATGTGCTCACAGCAATGATTGAAAAACGATAGCTAAAAAAAATATTTTGCCACACTGCTTATGGAAGTGATAGCTTCAACACAACCATGTATTCGGTCAACGTTACAACTTCTAAAAAAAGCGAGAATCCCGAAATGGGCAACACAGCGCTGCGTAGCTGGGTGTCCGTAGCTTCCTAAGCGCATCCCTGAGGAAGTCAGGAGCCGGGTGACGCTTGCACCCATTTTCACCGATAGAGCGAATGGCGTAAAGTAACAGCGCTAAGTAGCAGCTTTTGCTCAAACAGATCATCCGATAAACAGTGCACTATATAAAATACATTAAATATTCTTGATGCCACGGTAACATTTCCAGGTAATCGTGTTACTAGCTTTACATATACTGGCGATATCATCGAGGTATCAAAGTATCGACGATACACGAACGAGTGTCTGTGTTGGAAGTCAATTTCAGTTCTGTACCTTTTATCCATATCAGAAATACAATTATCGCCTGTATCGGGTACCAGTATCGAATATACATTTTTCAGGTTTTTTGCAGAGGCCTACAACGTAAAGATTTGCACCTCTTTCAAGAGCATTAATTCGTTTTTTTTTCTGTATAGTACTTCAATGGGTTTCATTGAGTGCATTGGATTGAGTGTTGGTATTCTATGTCACATTTTATTGCACCAGCTGTGTTTAATTGCCACACTATAGATGACCTTTTGGTATGCTGTGAGATTTGTGCTAAAGATATAGATACCGGGATGGGCTTACATGCAATAATAATTTCATTCGTCTACAGGGAATGCCTCATCGAATAATGTACTGTTTGCTTAACAGTGAAGCGAAGCAGGCAAATATTTTCAACTTTGTCGGAACAGTGCTGTTTAGAAATGCCCGCTTTGCAAACGTTCTTACCAAAAAAGGCAGATTTCTCTGCAGCTAGGCCGGCTGAAGGCTCTAGCATAATAATCATCGTTGAGGCGAAAGACCGTCGCCTCTATTGCGTTCTGATCCGCCACAATTTTAAAGACAGTCGTACAGTTTGTTATTACTTGGAGACACCATTGCATGGGGCTAATTGAAAATTCTTCGAACACTGTTCACAGATAACGGGCATAATTTGAAAGTCTGCATAAATACACTGCTTATAGTTCTTGATGTCGTCGACGTAGTGTACTTCCTCAATTTGCCCTTTTTTCTGTGTTAACTTAGCATCAGTCTCTGTCCGAATATTGTTTCCCTGCAGCCAAATGGCCGCCACGATTGAGCCATTGAATGTAAATGATGTAGGATTAGGAAAGACAAAAGAGCACACCGATTTTTTTTACCGTGCTAATTTTGCTAACTTTATTTCCAGAAGCGGCGTGCTTTCCTCAATTTCTTCACACAAGTTCGCTTCCGGGCACATTGGCGGCAACGACCAGCGTGAAAGAGCAGCGAACTCAATTCCTGCAAAGGCGCTTGGTTCTCGAGTTCTTTGATGGAAAGCAGTAGCTATCAGGAGTGGAGACCTCCGGGAAAAGGAGATCTCTTCAGGTGCGCGCATTGTCCGTACATTTCAGCGAACTATGCCGATGTTAGGAGGCACGAGCAGTGTCACACGGGAGCACAGCCCTTTGAAAGCCCGACAGATGCACTGGCGCTTGTGAAGCGTGACTATAGCAGCCGAATGCCGCGCCATGCAGAACAGCGACCGTTTAAATCCGAAATGCGCCCTTCCACAGCTGCTGAGTCTAACCCTACAACTCCGGCGAAACCTACAAACACTAACGAGAGACCGGTCCGATGTGAACATTGCTCTTTTGCAACTAATAGGTCTCGTACTCTGCGTATACACATGCGCAGGCATACTGGCGAGAAACCCTACAAGTGTCAGTTATGCCCTTTTGCTGCTGCTCATCGTTCAAATTTTTTATGTCACCAGCGCGGCCACACCGGAAACGCACCCCTCAAGTGTTCCCAGTGCTCATATTCAACTACTACGCCACAATCCCTCAACCTCCACCTGCGCTGGCATTCTGACGAGGGACCCTTCTAGGATGACTTGTGCTCTTTTGCTGCTATTCAGTCTGAATATTCAGCTCAGCAAACGCAAGCGCATAGTGACGAGCGGCTATTCAAAGTGACAGGCACCTGCTCATTCTGGATCTATCTCAGCACAAGCGCACGCATACTAGCAAGAGATCCTTGAAATGTGACACGTGCCCATCTCCGCCAGCTCATCTGAAACTGATTAAGCACAAACCCATACACAGTGACGAGCGACCTGTCAAGAAGGACAAGTGTTCTTTCCCATCTCCTTGGTCTTATAATCTCAGCGTGCTTATGGGCACACATACTGGTGACAGACCCTTCAACTGCGACTAGTGCCCTTTTACAGCTGCTCATTCTGGATCTATCTCAACACAAGCGCACGCCTACTAGCAAGATATCTTTGAAATGTGACATGTGCCTATCTGAAGCAGCTCATCAGAAACTGACTAAGCACAAACCCATACAGTGATGAGTGACCCGTCAAGAAGGACAAGTGTTCTTTCCCATCTCCTTGGTCTTATAATCTCAGCGTGCATATGGGCACACATACTGGTGAGAGACCCTTCAACTGCGACTAGTGCCCTTTTACAGCTGCTCATTCTGGATCTATCTCAGCACAAGCGCACGCCTACTAGCAAGATATCTTTGAAATGTGACATGTGCCTATCTGAAGCAGCTCATCAGAAACTGACTAAGCACAAACCCATACAGTGATGAGTGACCCGTCAAGAAGGACAAGTGTTCTTTCCCATCTCCTTGGTCTTATAATCTCAGCGTGCATATGGGCACACATACTGGTGAGAGACCCTTCAACTGCGACTAGTGCCCTTTTACAGCTGCTCATTCTGGATCTATCTCAGCACAAGCGCACGCCTACTAGCAAGATATCTTTGAAATGTGACATGTGCCTATCTGAAGCAGCTCATCAGAAACTGACTAAGCACAAACCCATACAGTGATGTGTGACCCGTCAAGAAGGACAAGTGTTCTTTCCCATCTCCTTGGTCTTATAATTTCAGCGTGCATATGGGCACACATACTGGTGAGAGACCCTTCAACTGCGAGTAGTGCCCTTTTACAGCTGCTCGTTCTGGATCTATCTCAGCACAATCGCACGCCTACTAGCAAGATATCTTTGAAATGTGACATGTGCCTATCTGAAGCAGCTCATCAGAAACTGACTAAGCACAAACCCATACAGTGATGAGTGACCCGTCAAGAAGGACAAGTGTTCTTTCCCATCTCCTTGCATGGTCTTATAATCTCAGCGTGCATGTGGGCACACATACTGGTGACAGACCTATCAAGTACGACATGTGCCTTTATCGGTCAGCCGCGGGTACAAAGAAGATCCAGCTTCAAACTGTTATGGTGGGCAGGTTCCAAAGTATAAAACAGGAAATCCTCCTCTCCGTTCTGTAGGGAATGGTGTGGCGAGAAAGTGAATAGCTGGATAGCCGGAGGATGGCAAAACACTACACGCTAATGTCATGAGATGGGAGGTTTAGCGGCGTTGGTCCGTTTTCAAACTCCGCCTCACCGGGCTCGAACTCGGGTAGAACGGAGCGCATATATTTATAAACTACAATTTCACTCAAGGTGGGAAATGCATGAGATATAAAAACAACGTACGAGCAATGACGTATGAGCCAGGTCGAAACACCGCCGCGGTTTATAAGCACGGGCCAGAGGGAACGCTGCAGAGGATCGAAGGGGGGGGGGGGGGGGGGGAGAACGCCGGCGAGAGGGCCTGCAGACGCTGCGTAAGCCCAGCAGTGCCATCAGAGTGATGTTGTGCCACGCCACAGAATGGACCACCTCCGGTCAAACACGAGGGCCTTGGATTCTCTTTAAACGGATATGGTGCAATCATTTATAAAATCGCCTCTTTAAATTGATACTCTGAGCGCGAACTATGCTTTTGCCTCCACTGTTTCTCAATGTGCGATGGAAAAAGGGAAGACGCCATGGTGAACGCCTTCAGAGCGACTTCAGTTGAGAATATCGTGAACTTGGGGTGAGTTTGTGGCTCACTTTGGTTTGCGAATTGCGACTTGGCTCCGCTCTGAACAGATTGAAGCAGATGTTTGTATATTCGCACCTCTGTCTAGCGGGACACACATTCTGCGTCGACAAGGCTGCCTTCAAGGATATACCTGAAGCCCAATTTGGCATAACTCTCGGTAAAAGCCATGGTAAGCCTTTTATGTGTAAAAAAGTGCCGCGGGTTTCAGACATGGTTAGTCTTGTACTGAACGCTCGAGGGATTAAAGAACAGTATTAACGCACTTATACAGTATTAAGGAAACGTTTTTAGGCAAGTTTTTCTCGTTTGTAGGGTCATTCGCCTGCATTCGAGTGCCATTGTTGTAAGATAATCTCAGTAGCTGCGCATTGTAGTCTCCTTTCTTCACACCTCAAAGCACCGCAGAAACATTCTGTACACGTCTTTTCACATTTGCACTCAACTTCCCAGTTATAAGGAGAGATATATTTTCGACATTTTTATTTATTTAGCGCACTTTCAAGCACTCGTCTCATTTTTTCCCTTGGCCTGGACCGGCTTCCTTATTGGCTGCGCGCATTAAGCGACATTTGGTATCCATAATTATGCATCTTCTGTTAAAAACGTTCGCGCTTTGTGACAAATGCGGTAAAAATACAATTTAGCCTATTGTGCACGTCACAGCGAACATCTTATCGCGTCGTTTTGTAGCGATAGCTACATTACGGTAGCATTTCGAGCCTTCAGCATGGCGGCACTGCCACCCTGTGGCTGCGGCGCCACGCTTTCACGTGGTTGGTCACGTGACCAAGTTCCACTCAGCCAGCTGTAGATATCGCGTCACTCCAGGTGTCACCAAAGCTACACCACCGCCGATTTTTTCCACTCACCGATGCCGCCATCATTATTAGCATTAAATCCTGATTCCTCGTCAGTTTCAGTATGGCAGCGAAATAAGATGTCACTCCAAAAAGTGCGGAAGAGAGAAAGATTCCTGTCAGGTCTCACTTCTGCAGCGACAGCTACACTGCGCCAACTCACGACCCTTCAGCGTGGCACCACTTGAGCTCCGTTTCTGCGTCGTTGCTCACGTGGCTGGTCACGTGGGTTGATCACGTAGTGCGGCTGTTGGTCCCGCTGTTGGTCATTTGGGTTGGTCACGTGGTGCGGAGCAGCTGCAGCTGCCGGCGGTGCGGCGGGCAACAACTGCAACAGCTGCGCGCATGAGCCGTGACAAGTGGGACGAAGATGAAGGAGCGCCAGCGAAACGGAGTTGCAACTAATCGACTATCTTGTTAGCTATACACAAAATTCTTTCGCATGTCCAAACAAGGCTAGATTGATTCTATTCCGGATGACTCATACCTCTTGAATTCATTTTATTTTTCCCAATTTTTTTATCTTGATTCAGTCTTCTGACGTTTCCTTCCCCGCGCAAATGCTTCATTGGCATTCTACCCTATACCTTGGCCAATCCCCCCCACGTGGGTATGTGCCATATTACTTGAGGAGAAGAAGAAGAAGAAGAAACGGAGTGGCGAAAGGCCGGCATTGCATTTCGACTGAGCGAGTTCCACTCGGCCAGATCTAGGTATAGCGTCACTCCAGGTTTAACCAGAGCTAAACCACAGCCAATTTTTTCATGTGGGGCTAGTTACGTCCTAAGCACGATATGTATAGTTAGTAGGGCCTTTAACTTTCCGTTAAAATACACCCGCTGGTTCAATTACCAAGGTTTATCGTTAATGGTGTTTAACGTTTCAATGCGACTCACACTATGCGGGACGCCGTAGTGAAGGGCTCCGGGAATTTCAACCACGTGGGGTTCTTTTAAGTTTCACTGAGGTCGCAGAGTACACGGGCCTCAAGAATTTCGCCTCCATCGAAATATGACCGCCGCGCCGGGATCGAACCTTCGCTTCTCGAGTGAGCAGCAGAGCGCCTTAACCACTGAGCCACCTCGGCGGCTCCAGTGGAAATTTCATCACTACTAACTGTTCCGAAAAATGATAGATCTCTTCATGACTAAACCGAAGGTAGCGTGCGAGTACGCTGCTTTTGTCACAATAAATAAAATAGGCGATCTATGTGTTGCACGAACTTCTGTCGTGAGGACAAGAAATTAAGCATGCCCCATAGAGACTGCATGAATTGCATGACTGCACCATAAAGGCTGAATGGCGGGCAACTTTTATAAACGAATTAAACAGGCTGCATTTTGTAAAGCCTGTTCTGGGGAAACGGAACACCTCTATGCATCAGGAACGCTTTATGAATGTAATTTTATGTCCCGTTCACTTTGGACACAATCTTTTAAGCTCATTCCTGCTGACAAAACGAATGACATCGGTTTATGAAAATTCTCGAGGTTAAGTTCCAGAAAATCGCATTTTATTCTTTTATGGAAAAGTAGAATAACTAAAAGATCACTCTGCTATAACTTATAATAAATGCATTCCTTATCAAACAACATTGCTCTTAGGGGATTATGAAATTCCAGGCACGTCTTCGGTTTTTAATTTTCAAGAGAAGCACGTTTTTTTTCCGATAAACTTTAAATTATGACCAACTGCTTCGACTGATCCATTTATATCATCCACTTTATCAATCCAGAGAAAAAAGCTAACGCCTTTATTTTATTCGTTGGGAGCTTCCCGATTCTTGCCCAGCCGATAATGGCCTCTGAGGTCACGCGACCTTCTTCAAAACTTTCACTACTAGCCATTTATAAGATTTTTCTTCTCTCCTTACAAACTAGACAGAGTTAAATTTTAGGCCCTCTACGTCGTCGATATTTTCAGCATAAGGCCGGAACAGCGGCTTGTAGCTATAGTGCTTGCCTGCAGACCAGAAAGAGGACAGTTAGATCCCGGCCGCAGCGGTCTCATTTCTACGGAGGCGAAATGTTAGAGACCCGTGTACTGTGCGCGCTAAAGAATTTTAGGTTGTCCAAACTATTCGAAGCCCTTCTCTACGGCGTCCCTCACAGCCAGGCGTTAAACACTATTCACCCATTTTTTACATATTTGTAAATTTCTGCGGAAAACAATTTTCCTACACTTCGAGCTCGGCGCATTATGGCCTTCGAGACTTATGAGCCACTAACGCAACACAACACTTCCTTATGTGCTGTGCGTCACCCACCTTTCTTTACTCTGTTTCAGTTCATTCAAGTGACTGTGACACTAGTAGCAAATAAATTTGGATTAAGAAGCTTTGTGTCTTTCATACAGCACTTCAGTAAGCTGTTACAGATAGGAGCGACTCTGAGGCATATCAAAATATTTTAAACAGGCTACTCGTGCTAGTTTTACACTTAAAATTCAGCAGGTGTTTGAGAAATGCTTCTTTGTGGCAGCATACTCTCTTTTTCTGGTATTGTGTATGCGAGTTAGGCACTTCAAGCCAGGGTGATCAGTTTTCTTCCAAAACGGTGTCATACACCAAATTGTATATTTATCATTTTGGAAATTACATTAAAAAATGAGAATAGTTTCTGCTTGAAAAGATTGTTACTTTTTACTTCTGCATGATGCTAAAGCAGAATACAGTGATTTTTTTCTCATTTGTTTCAAATCTCTTATTTATTTATTTGTAACAGTCTTCAAGTCCCCATATCTGCCGACAGTTCCGCGGCAGGCCATGAAAACTGAACAGACAACACACGGTGGGTAGCGTAAAACTTTATACGTATAATGAAACAACCTGTTACTTGAGCATTGTTGAACCGTTGGAGTTCTTCTCAAGACGTGCAGTTAACCAATAATAAGGGGAGCAAACAAGAAAATGAGAATGACTGCAACAAATCATTTTTCATACATATACTGCTGAATCGGTTGTGATGTACAGATCTGTTGAGATCTCAGTAATATAATAGTGAAACTTCGCACTAACCTTTATGCGCGATTTTTTCTTTTGATTTCTTCTTTTTTCACTGGTAGTTTAAAAAGCTATGTATTTACTGACGTTGAAATGTCTAGTCTGAAGCCCCAAACATAATTTCTTCAATTCTAATGCACATAAAAAGGTATTAAAAATTTTGTTTCGAAGGTATTGTTGTGGTAATACTATTTTCCAAATGTGCTTGAAGTTCACAGCCGATTAATCCACGCGAAAGCTTCACTTAACCATTAAGAAAGGTGGCGAAAACGCATTCAAGCAGACCAATACCTGGGAACTGCACTTCTAGTATTACAAGTAGACTAGGTAAATGACTTCTTGAACATAGCTACAGACTAAGGTTCAAGAGCATTAAGGTGTGAAAGAAGGCATTCGTCTATGGAACGAGAATAAACATTTCGTGATTGTTCAAGGCAAGATTATTTATATAAAGGAGGCCTACATATCCGTTCCCATTTCTGAACGCTGCCAAAGGAAGCATACTAAATTCTGCGATGTAAATTCCCTCTTTTGACGCCCTTCACTATCTGATTTTATTCGAGTACTTATATGAACTGCCCGCTAAGCCATATTCTAAAAAGACTTCCTTATCTTTGTCACAAGTTTGAAGGAAGCAATATTAATGCCAAGAAAAGTTGGTACTCACGAAGCTTGCACAAAATCTTTCTAATAATTGGTACTATTTGAACTAACGGTTAGAAAGCAGTTAAGTAATGTCACGTATACTGTCTTCATTGAGGAATCTTGTCAGATCATTTACTTTTTGTTACTCTTCCGATAATGGTTGACAGTCGCTGTTTCTTTTCTGTGAGGGCATGTGCATCTCAATTTGTATTTGCACTGTTTCTAAAACTAATTGCCTTTTCCGCTTCTAAAAAACACGAAGATTAGTTATTTTTGGTGCCAGTGAGACCTGTTAAACTTGGTTTTACATTTAGTGCACTGCTTTACACTATCTGTGCTTGGTGTTTTTCTTCCCCATAATTTTTATTTCACGCATACCAAAGTTAGCTACGAGAAATGCGACTCCGATTTTATTGAAAATGGAACTGCCTTAGCTATATGCCACAGTCAGCCTGAACTATAATGAATAAGGGCCGAACTCACCTCTGCATTGTTTATCGTGATTATCCGTTAATTGCTTTGATTAGTTTCAGGCGCGCATTTCAACCTTCCTTTTTCTAATATCTCTACAAATGTTTATTCTCTACATTTTTAGAGGAAGGTCAATCTTGGATATCTTTATTTTGTTTCATTATTCGTATTCTCCAATTTCTTTGTGTTAAATAAGCTTGACACGCTATAGATACGAAACCTTTTAAAAGTTACCGATGTGACGGTGTCAGTTGTGAGCATAACTTAGTAAGTAGTATTTCAGTGACAATCCACTCCTGGTTGAGGCAGCGACTGTGCCAGCTGCACATCTGGCTCACAAAAGTCAGAAGCCCAACCGGTCAG
Organism: Amblyomma americanum; assembly: GCF_052857255.1. Classification (NCBI taxonomy): domain Eukaryota; kingdom Metazoa; phylum Arthropoda; class Arachnida; order Ixodida; family Ixodidae; genus Amblyomma; species Amblyomma americanum. Next base: position 84,650,338 of record NC_135506.1, read on the forward strand.
GCGACATTTAAAAACCTTTAACAGCCTGCACTTGCACAGAGCAGCACAGCTCAGTCCAGGAGCATAAACAACGTGCCAAAATACATAAATATGACCTCGAATCAGATCGCTTTGCTGCCAGAATTTTGAACAATATTTAACAAAAGTTAGACAAATGGTTTATGCTGTTTTACTGGCAGACAGTTCCTTCAGCTAATTTATATATCCTATAGGCAACAGCAGCAGACCTCAGGCAGTTTATAATATGTCCACATAAGCTCCAGGATCTAGGTATGGAAATGAACAAACAAGATAAAAAATTTATCCCAGAGCAGTCACATAAAATGAGCGCCTTAACCGCTCTATGGCTGCATTGTTACTACCAAGTTTGTCTCTCACCTTGGTAGCATAAGCAGTCAAGATTAATTAGCTTGGGTTCTTTGTTTCCTCTTTCCTTGGGTTTATGCATACGGTGTCATTAAACGACTATGCACAAGCTGCCACAATGAATCTGCATGAAAATAGCTCAAGGCCTTGCTCTTCTGCACAACTGTAGTGGATCAAACAAAATATCATGTCAAGGAAACAGGATTTGTGAAACAAACTTTAGCAAACAGCCTGCACCTATACTAGAAAGCATTAAATGAAAGAAAAACAGCATCATCAGTGAAGAGTGTTTACAAAAGTTGAGAAATTGAGGAGAACAGGCGGTCATCTGAAGACCACTGTTGAGCAGCTTGTGCCAAAAATTAATTATAATATTGAAGTAGGGACAATGCCACGTGTACACGGTCCAATGGTTTACCGAAAAAGTCAATGCGCCCTACATGCCAAGGGCCCACTTCCTTGCGTTGTCACACAGACACCATACATAAAGAGCAGCACCACTGAGTAGACTACCTCAGTGCAGGAGCTCTGAACAGTATTAAACAAATGTTACACAAGTCACTGCAATAACGCGCCTGGACTTTCACTATTTCGTCAGCTCCTGCATTTTTTCACTGGGTTCATAACCAAATGTAGACTTAAGGCAAAACACGTAGTTAGGTTAAGCTTTGGCAACTAGGCATATAAAAGGCTGAAACAGTAGATAACACAGCTCAGGACCGCCCTGAACAAATGAGCTGATTTCAGGGAATCATGACTGTTAATCGACAGAGTATTGTCCCCTATTTTCAGCATGATCTGCCACAAACAAGCCATTAACGGTATAGTGCTGGGGTTTTTGGCTTGCTTGGATTATGCATGCAGTTAGCGAATTCCACCAGACAAGTGCAACTAAAGCTTCATGGTCGCTTGTAAATTATAAACTGCGGGCTTTAACGTGCCGGAGCGACACACGGGCAACGAGGGACGCCATAATAGAGGCTTCCGTATTGATTCGGAGGTCTATGGTTTTTTAACGGCCACGCCCCAGGGCATCGAATAATAGCGCCCTTAAGATTGGCATCTCAGCCAAAAGGCACAGAGCAGCCACAATGGGTTTCATAATCACTCCATGCGAGTGAGTAGTGCGCATTCCATTCATCAATTATAATCACAACCAAAGCATTCTAACCACGAGTGTCACCGATGGCACTTAAAACAAGTTGAATTCCAACACTCATGCGGCCTGATAAGAGTTGCCGCGATAAGTCACATTAAAGGGAAACAAAATGAGACACTTGAATTCATCTCTAACGCTTACAATAGAAGTATCTCTTTATCAAACCTACAAATACGATCTGGGCTTCCGATACTAGAAATGCGCCCCATATACACCGCCAATAACTGATGTAAAACATGGTCAATAACCATTCCAAATCAAAGTTCATACTGGCGGAAGTCACGTGGTTTTGATGCCCATTTTATCCGGGCCCTGAAAGTTCGAGAATCAGCCAGAATCTGCGCGTAGTCAATAATCCAGCAGGGGCTGTAACGCTTACAGCGGCATATCCGGTGAGGTGAACCAAAAAGCCTTCCAGAATAATAAGGAGAACTCGCCCGAATTCTCGCTGTCCACAATGTCATCTTGTGCAGGCGCGCTGAACAGTAGTCACAAACTACGTCGTTATTGCTATGGCCAAGTTTTTCAACTTCAGCTTTCGCAAAAAGTGGCATGAGGGCTACAGCGTAATAAATTGTAGTAAATGTTTTCAGATCCGCATTTCGAGTTTTTTCCTTCCCTCTTTATCCAGGGCCCACACCGACAAATAAGTGGCAAATGTACACCTAAGAGGGCACCCATTTGCAGGCAACAACTTTTCATCATCATGAGCTTGCCGCACCTGACAACTGATGACAGTCTAGCGCACCCACTATGGTACCTGTGTCCTAAAGGCTGGCAGGAACTTTAGCTTCGTTACGCGTCGAACTCATTCTGTGTATAATACACACCTGCCATTCCTACTTAAGTGGCGTCTCAACAAGTCTGAAGCAAAAATGCTAATGCATAAGATTCTTTGGTTGTTTAACGAAAGAAAGATCACCCAGCAACTGTCTCAAACCTTGGTGGACTTCTCAGCCGCGCTGTAAGGAGAGGGAGGAAGGCGAGAGTGAAAGAAGAAAGAGATCAAAAGGAGCTGTTGCAGAGGGCTCCGAATTAATTTCGATAATCTAGGCATCTTTAACGTGCACTGACATCGCACAGCACACGAGCGCCTTAGAATGCTCTAAACACATCCGGAGCATTTCACCAACGCATGCCTCCAAGCCCAGACATGGGAGGCGATTACAGCTTTCACAAATGGCGGGACAAGGTCTCCAGACAAGCGCATTGGAGCTACGTATTGTCATGAAGCTCATGGAGTAATGCCAAGCACCAGCTATCATAATTATTATACCTGTTAAAGAAATGCCGGCCACAGCTGATATTTCGAAGAAATGCATATAACGCGCGTTTTCTGCGACACGAAAAATACTTACCAGCTGCTTTGTGTCAACCACGGCCCTCTCTTTCTCGTTTTTAGCAATGTTAATATCTTTTCGACAAAAAAACGCCTATTTCTCAATAGAATTGCTTTCGTCAGACTATAGCAACATGATGGAGGGAAGTTGCAGCCTATGCAACACCACATGGTGTTTTTTTTTCTCACTCTGTGCCTGACTTCTGTTTCTTAGTAGCGCACTTTCTGGTTGTGAAAAGGCAGAATAGTTCCGCTATTGCTCTTGCACCCACGATGCAGAATAAACTTAGCTGTCAAGGTGTTCGTCGAGTTGTTAAAAGAATGATACTGCTTTACCTCCGTTACACTGATGGCCAAGTGAAAGCCTTTCACTGCTTTACTACGATTTTGCTGTTTCTTATCTCTAGTCTTGACTTGTTTCTGGCTGCTATTTGTATTAAGTTAAATTACACATTTGCAAGATTTAATTGTTTAACCCGGGCAAAGTTAGCCCAGGTCAAATTTGGAGGTCATCATCGTGTTGCCAGAGTCAAATTAGCCTGGGTATCGATTTTGTTCTAAATCGACGAAATTCTAATTTCAACGGTTGGGGTGGGCTAAATGTTGGGAATCGAGGTGGGCCAAAGTTGATAGTGACCAGGGACAAGTTTGAGGACACCGTCGCATTGGCCATAGTCAAAGTATGCTTCGGCACCTCATTTAAGGCTGTTGCTATGAAATCGCTGAGTCCGAAGCTGATCAAAATCGTGAATCGCACTTGGTACGGCGATCGCTCTAAAACATTCCTATTTTTGGCAACAGTAAAAAGTCACAATTCCTGTAAACAGCAACAAAGTTGCACCTATACATTTACAGCCATTAGTGTTAATGATGCCGCTTGAGGCTGAATTCATTATAATGTGCGGCAATCATTAGACCGCTTTTACAATAAAGGATGTAGACGACGAAATTCTAAGAAGAAATAAACCTTTTCTTTATACGCTCAGCACCAGAACATTCACGTTGTGCATTCGATACCTTAAGTGCTTTACAAAACCTGCCGAAAAGCTGCTAAGATCCTCAACGGAAGAATTACAGCCACAGCGATTCAAGCAGTCAAGGCAGGTCACCAAATAGAACAAGACCGCACACACCGTTCACGAGCATAGCCACGATTACGAGCACACATGGACCAACGGGTCCGCTAGAGCTTATATGGTATCAATAGTGCCGTGATATAATGTATACAGTCGGCCCCACAGGGAAACCAGGAGAAATGGGATGTTATAAACTCTTATTGCAGATTTTATTAATGCAAGGATTTGAGGTATTTCCGTTCTGATCCCGTTGAGAGAAAATTAGACTGATGATAAGATGCGGACAGGTGGTTGGAAGTTTCAAAATCATACTGCTAGATAACTTCCTCCGAAAGATAATCAGAACTCCTTAAAGAGGTATCTGTGAGGAGATCGGGTCGCGAATCCAATGTCGACGTCGTAGGCAGGTAGGCTACCTAGGACACGCTACCATGTGGTGTCATCACACGCAGCAAAAATGATTGCGCGAAAACTAATCACCGTGGCAGGTTGCCATTAAATTAATGATTGGTCTCGAGAGGTTCCTCGGGAAGTGCAACATGGGTCACATAAGCCCCACAGATGGCAGCGCCCGCCATCGCAGGGTAGTGTTACATCGCTCAACAGCTGCACCACTCCGACGGGAGTGGTGCATCGTTAAAGAGAGAATGACCAGTTCTGCACATTTGTACATTGACGCATTAAAGTTTTCACGCGATACACTCGACTGTATGCTCCAATTTTTTTTTTTTTTGCAAGATGACTGACGCATAGAGAAACCTACGTAAATTTGCCCCACATAGCTTCAAAATAAAAGTATTTAATTAATCGTGTCCATGCGCGTGAGGAGCTACAGTTTATTATATCAGTTTCAACTCCACCAGTGCATACTTATAGAAAATAAAACACTCATTCTCAGAAAAATTGAGAACTGAATTTTTCATCCCAAACTTTTAAAAACACACTCAATTCCGTTTCTTTCCTCCCAACGCAATCTGATTTTAAAACAAAGCCAAAATAATCCGCAGACGCCATCAGATTGGACTCTCGCATACGCGCGAACAGGATGTTCCCGGGTCAATCTCATTACCGACACTTAACAAGACTCCAACTGCCAGTTGATGCTAGCATGTATCAGTAGATTTCCGCGTTCTAACTAAAAAGAGGCAATTTCAATGGACGCGGAGTTATAAGGTAGGAAAGGCATCACAATCGCAGGATATTTCCTGAAATAGATTTCCTTTATTTCGAAGCACTTTTGCGCCGATGCTTGAGATTGTGCTGTACAACTATTCACTCTAAAATTGGCATGACGGATCGTATTAGGTCTGAAAGCCGTCTGTTTTAATCGTGCAGGCGGGAAATAAACCTTGTATCAATAATTCATGGAGCCGAGCTACAGTAAATAGTGTAAGTAAACAGAAACCAAAAAAATATCACAAGGTGACAGCACGCACATCGACAGATAGCCGCCTACACTGATCTCCGACGACGGATGCACGTGTTGTATTTTGCATTGCCTTCGGCTCGGTGAAAATCAGAGTGGCGAGAGCACTCTCTGAGGCGCTCACTGCCATGACTTTTGACTAGAATTAGTAAGTAAACGCCAGAAAATAGCGGTGTTGACCAGCTTTCTTAGTGAAAAATTTGGACTAGTGGGATGTCATAATTCACACTTATGAACGAACTTCAAGTCAGGATCTATTCTTCTGATGCCAAGCAAAATCTTTCTTTTCAAGTTTTCCACCGTTCACATCGAGTAGCTAGGACAGCAATAGTAAACCAATCAGGAACGTCTTCGACTATAGCAGGAACCTTAATACCAAAAAATGCAAGCCGTCCAAGGAAGGATCTGCGATTTATTGATTATTACAGTGGAATCTCGCAATATATGAAATTACCTCCTTAATTACTATCCTTTGAAAAATGCTCTTGTGCCGAAAAGCTGGGTATGAAGAAATGAGAAAGGAGTATCCAATGCTCTTTTTCTGTATCTGCAAGCTGCAACATTGTGACAGCGCCATTCTTTACAGCCGGTCAGCACCACATGCACAGAAAGGACATATTTTGTTTTCTGAAATAGTCACACCCAGTGTTCACTTCATGATTGTTTGCACCGGGAATCTCATGCCAGGAGGCTTACCTGGATGCTCTAAGGGAGCCCCCGTTTGAGGGAAGCGCAGTCTTCAAAGTACCATTAGATCGACTACCTAAATTAAGATTACATGGCTTACTGCACTTCGAATAAACCAAGTGTGGATTACGGTACTTTCACGCACAGTGCTTGGTCTAACTTTTCTTTGCACACACAAAAACTCTGAAGTAGAAGCTCTTTATTCGGACGAGGAAAACGTGATTATAGTACCAGTAAGCGATGAATTATTAAATATTAAATAGCTTCCCCGGCAAGCACTAGCACGCAAAGAACAAAAAAAAACAACTGCGTGCTCGCCACTCAGACCGCATGTTTTTGAGCTTTCAACCAAGATGTGCGCTGCCTCGGTGCCTCAGTGGTTATGGTGCTCAGCTGGTTACCCGAAACACGTCAACTTGGATCCCTGCCGTGGCGGTTCTATTTCGGTCACGGCGAAGTGCTAGAGGCCCCTGTACTGCGCGATCTCAGTGCACGTTAACGAACCCCAGGTGGAAAAATAACCGAAGCCCTTCACTGCGGCAGCAGTGCCTCATAGCCTGATTCACTTTGGGACGTTAAACACCGCAAAACAAAATCAAATATTCATGTAATAACATGAATATCTCTCATATCACGTTGTTACATCGATAATTTCAGACGTACATCTTCACCAGAAAAAAAAAGAGGGACGGATGAAATTGGGCAGGAGAAAAATTTCTCACTACCTTAATAACCGGAAGCACTGCCAGAAAATTATCTTGAACCAGTAAAAACGACCCTGTTCTGAAGAGATCAGCATAATTCCCCTCTTAGCAAAATTCTTTTTATTATTCACGCAAATCCCAAAATCTCTTCAATATCGTTGATCCTACTCAGTCTGGTCTATCGAAAGGAATTAATGGACACTACACTCACCCGCTCTCTCAGAAGAAAGGAACAGGAGAAATGCATCCTAAACTTTTCCCTCTCAAAAGTCATCTGCTCTCGAAGGTCGCTGTTTTCCTCCGAGGGTATGGTTACTTCGGTTTAAATAATTGGAGGGGACACTCCAGCTTCCCCTCTAGGGTATGTCGCGAAAGGGAAATGGGTTGTAGATTCCCTACCTAGACCAACTTGCTATTCTTTTTTTATTTATTAGTCCTTCCGGGATTTTTCGCTCACGTCCAACGCCTTCGACGCCGCGTGAAGCTGATCTACGTACGGTGAAGCGGACGCGTGGAGCGGTAAACGACGTAGAAGCGCTGCCAGGGTCCTTGCCTAAACGCGCGGGACTCAAGTTGTCAGTCGTAGTTCGCCTGCACATCATTCTCGACAAACCCCATGCCACGAACGCCAGCATAGTTTCCGCGCCGAATGAGCGGGCACCGAGCCGCAAGATTCATGGTGAACGCGCCTTGGAAGCGCACTGCGTTGTTCGGCGCTCACCTTCTGATTCCTGCGTCCCCGCACAACCCCACTGCGCCCGAACGAGACGAGAGGGAGGCGCTGCCGTCGCGCTCCATCTGCTGGCGGTGTGACGTACGTTGCGAGGAGGAGAATGAGGGAGTGCTTTTAGTGGACGCCGCCTGATGGCGCTTCGTGCGCGCAAAACTTACTCGGTTAACTGCGCCTTCTGTAATTCCCATGCTCGCAATTACTAATATACACCACAGTACATGTCTCTGAAACGCCCGTCTAAGACAACACCGTATTCCCTAGACGCGTCTTTGTTCATTCCAAACAATCGAGCTGGCGTGGCGGAGTGGTTAGCGTGCTCGTTTCGCACTTCGGAGGCCCTGGGTTGATTTCCGAACTCGACCAATTTCCTTCACGGTTTTATCTATTAATTCTCCCGAAATTTTTCGCTCACAGTAAACGACGCCGGCTTTTCTGCCACACGGGCCCTTAATGCTGTCGCGTTAAATAACAACCAGTACCTCGTGAGCCGGCCAGATATACTTCGTAATAATCCGCAATACTGCGCCCTCTTCTATGCTTGCTGGTCCGTCTGCGCAAAAACTTGAGGGCACGACTTTCAAATCGTCTAGGCTCATGCGTATCAGTGGACTCTGCATCTTTGAGAGCACCCGCTTCACTAAACCACTAGGACAACCCTGTCACCAGTCGCATCACGCGCTACTAGTCCGAGATTGTTCGGGATTCTTGTTTTTTTCGTGAGCATTCGCTACAACACCACTTGCTACCTGAAGCGCACGCTCAGTGGGTGCGTGTATCCAATCTGGTCGAAAGTTATAAGAACCAAATTTCTTGCAAATATCTTGCTTGCACCCCAGCGTTGCTTGCCGAGCAGAACTCGTTTCATCTGCTGTTCTTTGCACCATTCGACTGAGTTCATATCTTAGCGCTGTCGCTGGCGCCTCAGCTTGGGCGAAAGTCTAAGTAACCAGTCGTTTGTATCGCCACTTTTATTTTATGCGTACAAAATGTCCATTACACTGCACTATCGTTCAGCACATGCAAACAAATGATCACCTAAGCTGCCACAGGTTGACACTATTCTTGAACTACCTACTCTGGTTCGAATCCGGAATTCGCTTACATCTTAGGAATACAAACGCAGCCTTTTTCATACTAAGCATCACTTTCTATGCTTCAGTCAGACACGTGTAAGTTACACGCGTCCGAATAAAGGCAAGTAATCCCTTTTTCTACACGAACGGATAAGATGTTCAGCACTCTTTCCACTCTGCGTCGGCAAATTTCTTTGAAATTAATTTTTCATCAAATGCACTCACCTTCAGGTGCTTCGTCGTGGCGAGGTCTTTTTGCGAGCGTCGGCAGATGCTCTTGGAGCGTGCGCAAGAACTGCGAACTGCGCTGGTACGCGGCGAGCTTGCTCAGATATTGCTAAACAGTACGTTCATCATTTCCGCATCACTTGTTTACAGTTGCCCGACACTGACCAGATGTCTGTCATCCGAGGCAATGTCCCGACGTACACATTCACCGTCGCTGGCGCTTGGAAACTGCTGCCTCAAAGAAAACTGCCACCGCCAAGGTTAGGAACTTTGACAGCATTGTCCAGATAATCCAGACGTCAGCGCCAGTTCTCATAGCGGCCGAAAAAAAGCCGACCGGATCTTCGTAGCGCTGTCATGGCAACAGTATCAAGCGGAGAAAACTTCACGCCTATGCGGGATTCGAACTACTGTCGGCGGACGCGAAGCAACTTCATTTTCCGGTGCCTCAGACAATTAGGCCACCTCTGCTTTTTCTGGTGCTAATTGCATGCGCTCAAATTATGCTAGTTTAGCCATAACTCCTTCAGTCACCAGAGTGTGCTGAAGTATTGAAGATCGAAACCGGCTGGATTTTCTTGCCCCTGGCTGCTGCCGCATTGTTGAGAGCGTGACGCATGCTTGCCGGGCGTTTTTCATATGAGCATAAATCTATTTTCTGCTTTTTTCCTCTCAATTTTCAGAAACGCTCAAAAATTATCCGCTTAATTCTTAAACTTTGCCGACATAAACCCAAATCGCTATAATCGGATGTGATCGCAGCTTCCGTCCAGCAAGAAGAGTCGCTATCCTAGCACACATGTGTTTCGAGATATTCGCGCCCATGCTTTCAGCTCGATTCCCGTAATTGCGCACGCAAGGCGGTTGCAATCGAGGTTAAACTCTTCTCGGCGTGACGCTGCGTTTTGGTCTGACTACGGTGCGCAGAGCTACCGGGGAAGCAAATACCTGTTTCCCTTTCACTTTCGGCTGTCGAAATAGACGAAACGCTCAACGCAGCAGCTGTGTCACACTAGGCAGGAGTTTAACGCCGACGACCACCGCCATGCATGCGTAACTATGCCAAAACGAGTGGTTGCCTTGGGGGCAAATACCTTGGACCCCACTTAGTAGAACCCTAGCAAAGAGAGTTGCCTAGAAATGCGACCGCCTCTGTGTTTACAATGAAACCTTCATGCTAGCCGCAGTGCCTAAAAAGTTCATATCGCTTAACAGGGTGTGGGTTGAAAGTTGTTTGGCCGATCACATCAGAAAAGTGCTTGGTCCAGTAAAGAACAAGCACGTGATAAGGACGAGAACTGCGAGTGCTGAAGTGGTGCATGTTGCGACTTTCGTGTCCGTATTTTAGTTTGGTACATGTCCTTTAGCGCTCAGGTGTCTGCTGGCAACCGCTCATATCGACAAGTTCTAGACGCCAGTAAGAGAGATAGAGAGAGAAGCTCTTAAATGAAAAAAAGACAATTTATCCGGTGTTTAAACACTGGCATGCTACTCGGCGCTCGGAAGGACATTGGGAGATATAGGCGGAAGGAGAGGGAGGCGGAAAAAGTAAAATAAAACAAATAAAAATGTTAGAAGATAAAATACAGCCATTAATGCGTACAAATGTGCATCGGCGGTTAATGGTTAATGATGTTGCATATCAAATGATGAAGTGCATATTCTGATAAATGGGCTAACAAAACTCACAGCGAAAAGAGTGCATGAGGGCAACATCAAGGCGAAATTAGAGCGTGTCAAGGTATCCAATGTCCTTTAGATGCGCAAACAGAAAGTTCATTGCATGTCTGTTCCCTATAGCGCAGGCTAAGGGACCTAGAACAATGGTCATTGTTACAGGCAATGAGGAGAGCTCAAAAGCGTATCCAATATACGCATTCGGACAGAGGCCCAAATCAACCGCACAGGTGGGTCAATTTCCAACCCTTCCAACTTAACCACTCTAGAAACTCACGGGATAATATGTGGCATACAGGACGCCTCTTTACTCAATAAACATCACAGCACTAACAACAGCATCTATACCGACTACAGCAAAGCCGCGCACTCTACCGGAAGCCCACCCACATGACATGTTAGTGGAATCCTATAACAGTAATCCGAACATTACATTCACCCTGCGTTGGACACCTCTTCATGCTGGGATCGAGAGAAATGAGTTGTTCAACAACGTACCCACGACATCAACATTCGGTGCCTTCGATATTCTGTCCAAATGCAACGTCAGTGGAAGACGCCGCAACATAATAAGCGCATAGAGCTGAACACTACTGCAACACCAGAAAAAATCGCAAAATGCTACTCCAACCTCACCCGTAACAGAAGACGGAACAAGAACGCGTCCTTAGCTAAGCTCAAGCACACTCTTCACCCCACTAATGCTCTACAGCTTCCGATTGCGTGACACAGCTCGATGCCCAACTGTACAGAGGTCAAGGAAGAAAGAGAACACATTCTCTACTCATGGAGGATGAATAAAACGTACACTCGCCAAAAATGGGTTTTAAAATATGACATTTCGGGACCACTACGGGTCCCTTGTTCACAACCTACAAGGGACCCGTGGTGGTCCCGAAACGTCATACTTTAAAACCCATTTTTGGCAAGTGTACGTTTTATTCATCCACTATGTTTCCCCTCGTCAGACAGGATTCTGTCGAACCCTTGACTACATTCTCTACTCATGTAACATCGTCATGGCTACTCCTTATTTGCCTTACCCTGCCCCTCTTATGTAACATCGTCATGGCTTCTCCTTAATTGCCTTACCCTCCCCCTCTCATGTAACATCGTCATGGCTTCTCCTTATTTGCCTTACCCTCCCCCTCTTTACTGGAGTGCTTGGCTTCACTCGGGCTCGGCAGATTGTCAGTAGGCCTTGGCGGAACAAGCGCTGTTCTTAACTGGGCCTTAGTGCTGGCCTCAATCAAAACTTTTCCCTCCTCCTTCCTTCTCTGCCCGCCAGCAGGGTTCGCTGCGTTAACAATACCTTTCCTGTCATCTCTCGGCTAAGGGACAAAACCATAGGTCACGGGGTCGCGCTGCCAGCGGAGAGAGGCGTTGTTACCGTAACCTCCGGTGCTGCGTTATTGCTGCAGCCATTTTTCTTCCATTTGAAAGTATAAAATGTGCGGAAAATTTTTAAAGGTACAATAAACACGCGGAAAAAATGAGTATTCTTTCAAATAACTTAGAAATATAGGGAAGACGACGAAAATAATATACAGAACATTTCTGTGCTGTGATGCCCGGCATTTATCCCGAAATTAACCTTTTCATGATTGTCTTGACATATATCCTCTATTGCGTCGAGCTTTGGCTCCCTGAAAAGAGCCCGTCGCTAGAGTGTGGGGTCGATGGTGGGTACAGTTGTGGGCACTCAATGTCATGGCGAGTCAAAAAAACATGCCAAGCAATAATGAAAGAGGCGGGGTGCGGCCGCCGGAGAGCCACCTGCTCAATTCCTAGCCGACAGCGTTTCAGGAATCCCCTCAGATTACATTCTCTTCAGAAACCAAGCAGGTGAATTTGTGGCATCCAAGAGTGTGCAGTCGAAAGCAGATTGAGCCAAGGAAAACAAGGAAGTTGAAAGTCAATCCCATTAATGCATCTTTCAGAAACAACTGTTGAGCAGAATCCACTAGAGTCCCAGAATATGCTTGATGTGGCACTCACACAAACGATATGGGCCTGTAGAACAACTTTTTTTCTTTTGGGGGGGGGGGGGTGAAAACCGGTGCTCACTTGAAGCCAGCGAGCTTCGAAAGCGAGAATTCGAGCAGACGTCAATTACACTCGCCAAGGGAGCGAGTCTCGGCAGTTTAACAGAAAAGGTTGATAAGCAAAAAAGTAGAAAATTGCTGAATTGCGGTCCCGTCACCCAAGAAAGGACCTCAGGTGGACGTCATGGTATGGCATGGAGAAGGTATGGGACGTTAAGATTTACGTGACTGACTTTTCATATAATGATTTATTGAAAATTATTTCTGTGAAAGGAAAATCGAACTAAAGACAACAGTTTCAGAAAAAAAATTTGAGGTCAAAATACGACGAATACACAAAGTGGCGAATGCTTAAAAACAGTACACAGCATTTATGGACTACAGTGACATAGTTATAAGCCCAGAGTAACGATTGTGCTCGACTTGGAGGTCAAAATATCAATAAGCATAAAATCACTGCGAAGAAATACTAGTAAATTGCAGTATGCACACCGTCACAGATTGGCGGAGGGTTGAACATAGCTGAATTGGCCTAATAAGACTTAAAAGCATACATACAGAATCATGTCGCATGATAATGAGCGCCAAATGAATGAAGGCTCGTATTAGAAGACAAACATGTCCGATCGCCTTCTCACGTAACAATTAACCAACGTGATAATGGTTGACATTTTCTCTCGCCTCTCAATTGACATGAGATCATACTCTGTTGTGCAGAGTTATACTGAACATATCAAGGTATGAACACTAGCACCTTGTTCATGCACAGTCATGGACAAAAGTTTGCAGGATTCGGATTCATCAAAGAAGATTTCTGCTCCGTCTCGATATCCAGTTAGAATGTATTGTTTCCATTGGATAGAGTGCGCATGTATCCGCATAAATTTAAATTTTCATTCAAATGATTTTGCCTAATCTGGCTGAAATAAAATTTTTAAACCTCGAATCTGACTCCCGCATACTTTTGTCCAAGACTGCGCTACCTAATAAAACATTATCACCTCTGATCCACCACAACACAAACACAGCGTGGACAACAAAGAGAAAAGTGTGGAACACAATAGTTCTGTAACAGGCGAACTGAAGGCAGAAAACCAGAAGCTCGGTTGGGAACTCACAGAAAAAAGGTCCTGAGCAGCGACATTCACTAAACATCGCTATGGTGATCATCATCACAATCACAGCACAGTAGCGTTTTCTCACAAACGCTTTACAAGTTCTCTGTGCTATTCCACAATGAGCAGAACAACGCCTAGATGCAAATGTGTAGAGTAGCAACCGTTAAAATAGAGCAGGGCACTAGCTATGGGTTACATCAGCAATATCGGGAAACAGCTGAGAACAAGCGAAGGTAGTGGCTTCGCGCTGTCAATTGTAAAGAAGTCCTACTTAGATGTGCACACAGGTTTCACAAAGAAAACGGATAACTTAAGCGCAGCAAGATGTCAAGCATTGCTCTCGGTGTGAGGGGGTGCGGGTCATTCAAAGTAGGTGCACCTCCTCTCCGGGTTCATGGGTGAGCCACTGGGACAATGGAAGGCCCGAGCGAAAGGCGATAGGTTGCTGACCGCCTTGTTGCAGTCTCCTCCCAGACTGTCGGCAGAGCCCCTGCGGCCGCACATGCTGAAGCACGCCGTGATGAAGAACACCTGCGTGTGACAAAGGAAACTCGTCAAAGAAGGGACGCGGATATCTGCGGCTAGATCCAACCGGCATCCATTTTCGACCAGTGATTATAAAGTTGATTGAAATCGTCACGTTGTCATCAATGTCACGCAGCAAGTGTTGGCGAGAACCTGTAGTAGTGTTTGAATGTGTTGTGCGCTCTTATCCCGAGCAAGAAAGTCGGGACTATGTCTTATTTGGGGAAGTCATGTTTTGATCCAAGTCGACTTCAAAAGATAGCCGTATATTGTGCAATATCGGCACACGTTTAATAACCCAAGATAGCCAAATTATTCTTCAGGTTAGTACTGTGGCGCCTCTTTCTCTCTCTTCGCTCTTTCACACCTTCTACTACCCATTCGCTGACAGTGCGGCTAAAGTGTTCACCGAGAATGAAATAGCCATAGAGAGCATTAAATTCCTCATAAAAAAAATTAGTAATATATTCCTGAGGATCGAATATCTACAATGGCAGCTGCCTGTCGAAGAAGCCTAAATGCAAAAAAACGAAATGTGCTTTCAAATGTCAGTGCCCTTTATATTAAAGTAGGTCAAGTTATATTTAAATTGCACACTGAAAGTAAGCCAGCTACTGAGTCTTTACTTTCTTCAGGATGAGTTTCAAATTGTGCCTGATCACTAAAACCTGTTTCTTATCAAAAAAACCTCAAAGCGTGCCTTTAAATATGCTCAAGTTATAACGGTGCTTTCAGTGACACAGACGGGAGAGCAACACGCTTTTCGCATGAGTGGTTCTCATTATGCCGATTGTATTATCTGAGCGATTCTTACTGGGTTCTGGCAGTTGCCCACACAGTTCGAAATTCTGACCTGAAAATTCGGCCGTCCTGCAAAAGACAGTTGAAGCGTTTATAACACAGTGGGCTTTAAGATAAATATAAATACCTGTATAACACTTCTGGCTAATTCAATGCGTTTTCTTTGTTTTCTGCTGATTTCACTGCCTGTATTTTAAACATTCCGCGTATTCCACTGTATGCCTTGTAAGGGGCACGGGCCTCGTCAAGCCACCTTTGGCTTTTTGTCCGTGCCCCTAAGCATCTCAGGATGTTTGATTAAATTGATTTGATTTGAAATGTGACAGGCTAACCGCCTTCAATTAAGGACAATGGTGTTCTGATATTTGGCGGTCTGCTGTTTGCGGGCAGCTTGGGTTGTTTCTGGCAATAATGCTTTCGCATATGAGAGATCATTCGTCTCAACACGAAAAGTAACATCCACACTTGGTTTCACCAAGTCTTTATATAGATGAATAATCTAAGCGATAAATAGTGTTGTCAATTAAAGCTCAAACTTGCAGTTTTTAAAATTATACACTTAAATTCAAGGCACCTCAATCATATGCCATGAGGAAAGCAATAAAGGAAGCAATTAAAAGGTAAGTGAGATTAAAATGCTGGCGTGGGGGCCTCCGGATTAATTTCTATCACGCAGAAGTAATAAAGCGAACTTGCACTGCACAGAGCATGGCAGCCTTTAGGAATTTGCTTCCATCGAAGTGCGGTTGACGTGGCCGGGATATATTCCGCGCTCTACGTGGTCATCAACGAAACGCCGTTAATAGCAATGGCGGCGAGTCGATTGGCAGAACTCATCCAAGATGCATTCTATCGTCTGCCATAGCAAGAAAGCAAAGGCGCCGAAAATGTGTAACTATATGCGGACAGATCAAACTTGGTTGCTTTAGGTTATGAGTGGCGAAAATGAGCAGAATGTGGCTCACTCTAGTCGACACTCTAACGGAGATGGGAAGGCGTGAAAGCGAGTGGAGAAAATGATCTCTGCCACATTCACCAAAGGAAAAGCAGTGACGCTGAACAACTTCACCTCGCATCCTCCAGCATCATTAGAAGTTTGGTTCCACACATCTCTATATTCGGCCTGTAACAACGGAACGGACCACTACGCATACGATTTATTGCGCCTCACTGTTCGTCAGAGGCACACAGCGGTGTGTCTACCAACTATCGTTCTATCCGCTCTCCTTCTTTCAGCAGCCGCCGCACTCCGTTCATCAGTTAGCTAAGTTCGTCCTTCTTCCGCCTTGCGGCACATAGTTTTGACAGGCACAACGCCGCCGGTTAGATTCAGCAAGTCCTTGGCTTTGTTCACGAATAATTTCATGGTCGCCATGCATCCGTCCGTGCAGAGGGCTGCTGGCTCGTGACTGCGAACGACTTTTGTCCCGACTCCGTATGCACAACTTGCTACGTAGATGGCACCGAGGAGACAGGCTAAACTTCGCAAATGCCGTTCTGCCCGCTTGCGTGTTCTAAGGACAGCAATTTGCTGCATATTTTAAGCTTCGCGTCTTATCATGCCACAGACAATTTCCCCTGACACTCTTCCATCCCCAGATGAGGTTCTGCTTGCTTCCCAAACAAATGAACTGCACACTATGAGTATGTCATGCCCCACAAAGTCTCTTCCACTTCCTCCCAGCCTCCCCTTTAGGGCATCAGGTGCTACAGGGACCGGGCCCACCCTGATATGACTACAAAGGGCACAATTTTCAAAGCGCCCAGTTGCTGACACATGTCCATAAGAATCCCTGATTTCAAAGGCCTTAAATTTCATTTCCAGATCACCATCAAGTAAGGTCGAGAGGTTTCACTAACGGCGGAATGAACCGATGGTGGTACTTCAAACTCTTGTGAAAGTCCTGAATTGGCGGATATCGCATTGAAAGCGGCAAAAGTAGGGCGTGCCTGTTCGTCGGACCAGAGCGGGGAGACGCGCGTGCCACCCGCCTCTCGACGGCGGCGCCGCAGGAACGCATCGTGGGCGATGCGCAGTGCGGGCACCTCCGGGAAGATGTCGTCGCCGGAAGGAAGGCAGCGAGCCCTCTGCGCTGTGTGCTCGCGCCACTCGGCCGGCACTCACGAATCGTCGATGCGGCCGGACGGATCCACCTGCAATCACAGAGGGCGAGGAGCGCAAGTCGGAAGCGCTGTGCCGCCTTGATGTCACTTCATCAACATTCATCTTGACAAAGTGGCTACAGCAGGCATGCCTCTGAGAAGTCAGGTGCGTGCTTCGTTCCCGACAGTGGAAAGTTTAAGTCGATAATGCGTAAAAAGAACGTCCCTGCAAGATGATTACAGACTTACAGACGTGCCTTAGGATGAGTTCGATTTCTGCAATGTTACCTCGAAGCTCCAAAAATATGGCGTTCCAAAGAAGGTATGAGACCTTTCTGGCGAGGGAACTTTTTCTGCTTTCGAGCGGATTTTAATAGTCCAGGCATAACGAACTAGCAGGGCAGTTTATTTACCGACTTCGTGAAATTACTCAGGATCAGTGAAAATGCCTGCAGTCCGATATGTTGAGACAGGAGTGTTCTTTTGTACAAATGATAACAGAGCTAGTAGCCAAACTATTGGTATGGAGAGTGACATATCGACCAGGCCTCCATTGACGGTATTGAAAGACTGTTTGGCAGGAAAGGGAGGAACCTATGTTTTTCGAGAAAAGGAAGCGCAAAGCGTGGACTAGTGTGTTTTACTTTCAGGGGGTCATAACTACGTTATAAATGGTACATTATTCTTTGCGCTTAGCTATCTGCCTATACTATTTTCTAATTGTATACTGTATAATGTGTCACTCTAGCATCAAATCTTCTGGTGCGCCTCTCCACTTACAAGCGTTTCAACCCAGAACGCCATGTTTTTTGACAGTAATAATCACTTATCATGGGATACATTTATTATAAGCTCATTATGCAGACATTTTGGTCGTATACATCCGCCGATATGCAAACCCTGTGCACTGCACCGCTCACCATGAGCCCCGTGCTGTCCACGGCCTTGACCAGCTCCTTGGCGAATGTGAATCCCAGGCCACCGTGTGTCATGGCGGGCGTTCCGTAGAGGTAGAACAGTGGCCTTTGCAGCGTCGCCATGGACACGGACACAACGTTGCGGAGGTAGTCGTAGCGGATCAATGGCATGAGGAAGTTCGCTCGCTGCGCCAGCGCTTGAGCGTATTGCGGTTGCTCTGAGAGCTACCTCAGGCGCTCGTGGCCGTGTACCCAGTAGCGGGCAAGCCTGTCCTGGGCGGGAGCGAAGCTGCTGTACATCTCGCTGAGGGCACGCCACTTCAGCAGCGAGTCGGGAGGCCACAGAGAGACGCGAAGCTTGTCCAGCTTGCTCTTGGCGGCGGCGGAAGCGTTGGAACTCGACGAATTGCTACCCGAGGCGACTGTGGCGAACCTTTGCCTCGCTGATTCTGTGATGTCCTCCAGAGTGCGGTCCACAATCGTGCGGGCCTTTGAAAATATATACATTTATAAAAATATTCAGAACTATTCCTCCTGAACCAACCCAAAATCCAGTAAACGCACAGTAAGTATGCTGCATTCAGTTTTCCTCCCGTCAACTACTGAGCGTTCCAAAAAATACAGAATATAGCCTTGAATACCTTCTCCCTCCTATAAAACTACTTCGCTCACATTCCATAATGTATACGGTACCGCTTAACGCGCAGCTAATGTATGAGAAAAATGAAAAACGGCTCATATGCAAGAACAAATGCTGGTTTCCTGTCAGTTTAAGAGGTGCAAGAGCTGCACTCTTCCTCGGTTGACAGTGCCATAGTATGACAGCTTTTATTCAGGAAAATGACGAAGACCAACCAAGCCTTTAGTTCCTGCCCAATAAAATCTCTTTATGTTAGCATCCAGGATGAATGATGGAAAATACTATAAGTGCCAAGGTAAGTTTTCAGAAAAAGAAAAAAAAGCCGGATATGGTTTATACCCATGCTTGAAGTATCGATGCTTGCATGGAAAACAGATTTTGTGTTCAACATGCTTGAATCGAAAATCATAATATGTGGTGATATACTGCGCTGCCATTTTAATACAGGGCATATCAGTTAAGATGTGCCAAAATTTTTACAGTAGTGCGCGCTACGAATGTTCGTCAGCGCTGTGTTTTAAGCACTCATGCATAGATGGCTTTTAGAAGAATTACAAAGTGTTTGAGGTATACTAAAACTAATTATGTTTTAAAAACAAGAATAAAACACACATATGCACATCTAATTTCATTACGATATCATTAATAATAAAAGTGTTCATTTTAATACCCGCGTCTCCCCTTAATGGAAGCGCGGAATTTGAAACACACTCCTTTTTGCAGGTTCTTTATTGTGTAAAGCACATTACAGCTTGGCAGGTGACAGACTGGTCACTTAAATTAGCCCTCACTATTATCAGAGTCATTTGCATATCTGATTCATATAGCCAGTGAGATTACGGATCGTTTCCGGTTCTTTCTCTTAACACTAAACTCCAGCCTACCGCCCTGTATAAGTGAGCATCGGTCTGCAAAAATAATCTCAGGTTACTACACAATACAAAGCTGATTACGGTTGCTGGTTTTAAGCATCTCTGGCTTAAGATACAATATCATGACGCTAACCTTTGTCGTGAAGAGTGCTTCCAGGAACAGCAACCTGATCAGCACGCCGTAGGATGCCTCAATCTCTGTGGCACAGAAGGCCGATTGCTGATGCCGCGATCGAATTCGCCGAACTTGTTCTTTAGCAATTCGATGTTTCCAAGTGGGGCGAATACCTCCGGCACAAAACCGGTTCTGCGGCTGCACTCTTCTGTGTAACAATCTATTTACATCACTAGCTGTTGAAACCCCCAGTTTACCCGATATCTTATTGTCCCCGTCAAGAATGAATTTACGTCATCACATAGAAAAGTCACAATGTCACCGGACATATGCGACAAAGGGACACCAGTAAGGAAATCATACCATGCGATGTTTTGCATCTCATACGATGATGTGCCCATCACCTGTGCAATTTTCGCTGCGTGCGACTAGTGTGCCCTTGGCATATTCCCAATTGATGCAAAATGGCCACCACCATTGTCTAGAAGGGCTTGTGAACACGAGTGCGGTGGTTGAAGAAGATTACGTGCTTTTAATGGCTA